>NC_137695.1:126358769-126878769 GCF_964034855.1 Anser brachyrhynchus
AATCCTCCACTCCAGGTGAGGACAGGATTAGATCAGCTATACCATCTTTCTTAATACTTAGCTGTTTGTAGAAACTAACTAACATTAGCTAGGATACATTAGATATGTTTATCCCTAAAGAGACCTGCAAACCATTTTTCCATCCCTGAAACATACCTGGATTTCAATTTTTAACTCTACCCTACTTCTGAATGAAAAGGCAAATATTTCAAAGTATTTTTTCATTTTAAAAAGCTGGTATGACTGATCTGAAGTCAGGCAGGCACAGGGCAACAAAAATACTCTATTAACCTTCCTATCATGTTTAAAATATAAATAGTATTTCTTTCTCTCTCTCTCTTTTCAGAAAACATCAAAGATAACATAAATGTTAATTTTGAACAAATAAAAATTATTCCTTCTTTACATTAATCATTTGCAAGCATGGCATTAATAAAGCCTTAATGTGGCTTTCTGGAAAAATGATTATTTCTCCATAAGCGAGTTTTGACTTTTACTAAGTAATGTTCTCAGAATTACAGTTTGTGAGTGAGGAAAAAAAGCATAATAGGAGAAGGTGGGAAGAGATAAACATCTAAATCTTTCTGGTTTTCTTCTCAAAAATTTTAAAAAAGGGTTCTGACGGAGCAGGGACCAAAAAAAAAGGCTATGTCTATAAAACTGGAATATTTCTATATTTATGGATGTTTTGTTTGTCAGCATGGAGACTTTGAAATATCCAGCCTATAGTCTGCTGGATTCTTAATCTCATTCCACTTCTTGGACTTGCAATTATTCTCTTTTCTTGGTAGCACCTATTTTTTCAAACACTAGTGTGAATATTTTTGTCACTGCACTACTTTATTACGAGTGTTTTCTTTTTTTTATTACTTATATGAACTTTTTTCTCTTTTAATCTTTATTGATCTTTATTAATTATATTGATCTTTACTCCACTGACTATGTGTTCTATTTTTAATTATTCTGCATACTCATAAGATGAGTTGCATTCATGTGGCAAGAAAAAATGTATTTCTCAGCAGTTGGTGGTTGAATGAGCACATTTAGTTAACAAGAGGCTTTGAATTCTGAACAGATTTTTAGTTCAGTTGCAATCTCATTTCTGATCGGATTAAAAATCTCCAACATGACATCTGTCATTGCATTTTTGCTTAGCAGGCAGAGAGCATCTGTCATGGATAAGGAACTTTTTTTGGAGAGAAACAGATTGAAGCAATTATTATTATTGTCAGCATGAGAAGATGTTACAGTGTTTATTTATTTCTTAACAGATTATAACAAAGAAATTCTTAGGAATGTTGGAAGAAGGAGAACAAATGGATAGGCAACTGGGAAACACCACTGACCTCCCTGTTTTCTTATTTGTTCAATTTATATCTACAGATGTTTTATTCTTCCAAATGACACTATTCACTGTGAGAGGGAGCTGTACCAATCTGCCAGAGCTTGGAAGGACCACAAGGCGTACATTGACAAGGAGGTAAGGGATGTTTTGAAACCTGAGTGACGCCTTTGCACTGCTACCTACCCATTCAAAGAATAATTCTGACTAGGCAATATTCTCTGCAGATTGAAGCTCTCCAAGACAAAATTAAGAATTTGAGGGAAGTTAGAGGACACCTAAAAAGAAGAAAACCAGATGAATGTGACTGTAGTAAACAGAGGTAAAATAGACAACATTCAGAATTAGAAGCTACACTGATTGATAAGGTTTAGATACTTCTGAAGTTTGGTTTGTTATTTGTTTTTTTTGTTTTTGGTTTGGTTTGGTTTAGTTTGTGTTTTTTGGTGTTTTTTTTTTTTTGATGGAAAACAAAGAACTTAAGCACTATTGATATTTAAACCCGTTTTAGAAACTCATGACTAAGGTTAGCCTATTCAGGTGTCATTTCTGTAACAGGGAAGGAAAGAAGCTGATTCATAATAGGCGTGTAAATGTCTGTGCTCTGGATCTCTCCTGAGTAGAACTTATTTCTCTATTGACTTGAGAAGAAATCAAAGTTAGCCTGTTTCTGGAGAGACATTCAAGTGTGAGGGTATGTATCTTAATTCAAAATAGCTGAAAATGAAACTACCCCACGATCCAAATTTTAGTTAGATCCCTTTCAGGAGTAGAAACTGCTCTTTGAAGATGCATGTACAAATTTTAAGATTAAATATGTTTGTATTCTACTAACATATTGAACACAGCTGTAGTTTTACCACAGTCTAGCATAGGATCACTCACATATATATAACTTCTTTAAATGAAATGAAAATCGTGAGTCATTTTGTGTAGTTCTTTAAGAAAATGTCAAAGATGGTATGTTTCTGTTTTGTTTTTACGTTGAAAATGAATTGTTTCATGACTTGATATTTCTTAATACTTTTCAATGTAGCTACTACAACAAAGAGAAAGGGGTAAAGGCCCAAGAGAAAATCAAGAGCCATCTTCATCCCTTCAAGTAAGTTTGCTGTTATCTTCTCACTCTCTCAGCTAGCTTTTTGGTGACTGGAGAAATATGTATGATATTTTTGGAGACGGAAAGGGGAGAGATGGGGAAAAGAAAAGGTCATATATAGTAAGCTTTCACAACAAACCTTCAGTAATTTTGGACATACATATGAAGGCTTATGAATAATATTAAAAAGCCCTATTGATAGAAATGGGAGAAATTAATCATTTCAGAAGATGATTGATAAGCAATCATTAAAAAGATCCTGTTAAACCTAAATGCAAAAGCACATCACTTCTTATATTTGCTGAGGAGAGCACCTTGTTGTAAATGCTGGGGTTGGAAGCTGTGCTGAAGGAGTCAGCATCCAAAAGGGCATATTCTCATCAGCTAATCTTTAAAAAAGCCATATAGACATAAAGATTGCTAATGCTCTTGTTAAACAAATAGAGACTGTTCTCTGTCAGACATGCCCAACTTTTTCTCTGAACAGAGAAGCAGCACAGGAGGTAGATGGCAAACTGCAGCTGTTCAAAGAGAATCGCAGAAGGAAGAAGGAAAGGAAGGGGAAAAAGCGCCAGAAGAAAGGAGATGAGTGCAGCCTTCCTGGACTGACGTGTTTTACCCACGACAATAATCACTGGCAAACAGCACCTTTCTGGAACTGTAAGTCTTGCTTCTGTGCGCAGAGGTGAACTAGGTTGTCCTCTGCTGTGTAGACTAATGACTAACTTCATTTAGTCAGTCAGGTCATTATTTTGAAAAATGTCACTTAGCAGTGCTGCTGCTGCTATTCTGAAGTCTTAAGGAAGAAAGTCACTTGAGTATGCTTGTAATTTTTGTGTTGCATATTTATATGGAATTATTACAAGAGACTCTATGTGAAACACAGCAGAAGCAAAAAGGAGAGTTGGCCTGTTAAAAAGTAGACATTCATTACCAGCCACTGAGGTTCGTGTCATCTCTTGGTGATCAAGATGACCGAATATATTTGCTAGGAGTTGTGAGTCTTTAGCCTTGCAAGAGGGAAAGGAAAAGGAAAGAAAACCCTTTCCCCATCTGTATCCAAGTAAATTTGTGTATGCCTATATGATGAAACTAATCTAACCAATAGATAGATTAGCAGAATTAAGTAGCTGTGACATCATGAGATAGAATTAGTGTGATAGAATTAGACATTTCCTGTACCTCATACACATTTTGTGGTTACTATGTTCTGAGGTGATAGTATTGATCTTCTTTTAGATTTAAGGTATTAATAAATAATGTTATCTTCAGGACTTCAATCACTGTTATCCCTTGTTTACAATTGTCTGAAAAATTCTGAGCCCATATTAAAGAAAAAATGAGTTTTCTCTCACAAGATTGAACAAAACTCCTTACTTCATTTCCATTATGCTAAGTCAAATTATTTACACATATTTAATGCTAACTACAAAACTGCTGGCTCTTTGGGAATTTAAATTTTTCAAGAAATACTTATGCAGGACAGATGACAGAGACAGATACTCATCAAGCATAAACCACTGTAACTATGTTAAATGCATTGAAACTCTGATACTTTGTCCAGGCTGCAGATCTACTCTGGGTCTCATAAAAGTGAGCAGAAGTAACAAATCCCTGAAATAGTAATTCTGCATGTTCACCATACAAAATGAATTCTGCAAATACTCTGATTAATTCTACTGAGGTTAGAGCTTAAAGACCATGTGCATAATATTGCTGAGAAGTTTAGTGGAACTTTGACCCTTTCACTACTGTCCTAAAAGTTTCTGCAAACCTATTTTTTCCTAAGAAAAATGTTCAATCAGATTTTTTGAGGGGAGGGGGGCAAAATAGAATCATATAATCTGGTATTCAAGAGGTAATGTGTATATCTGAATTAAAACCTTTTCCCTTTTCCTCCTTTACTATGTTGTGGTTTTAGATAAGGGACTTATGACCGAAGATTTTGTCACAAACTCTTTCTTGTGACTTGACCTTTAAGTGAGGTAGCATTGTGTCACAAACCTCAGTACATAAAAGGTCTGCCTTAATTTTACCATTTTGATATCAAAGCCTATCATAAACAACTTATTGTGAAGAAAATACAAACACTATCCCTTATGAATTCTCCACATTATTCCCATTTTTGATATTCTACAAAAATTTAAAGTCAGAACTGCAGAATGCTCCCCTACTGTGTAAGAATAAAATCTTATAGCTAGAAAATATCTTAAGTTCCTTTAAACTTCAGGGTATATAGATAACAATCCTACTGGGACATGCTTCAACATTTCTAGGCATTCAGCATTAACAAAACAACGTTTTTCTCGTCTTTGGTGGCAGAGGAGGAAAAGCGATTGAAAACTTTACTTTCAAAAACTTGAAGATCAAATGGTGATTAAGGTACAATAATCTGACTCTGAACAGAAAATTTGCTAAGAGCAAATACTCATTTCAAGAAAGATGTCTCTTACTGATAGTCTGTTCTGGTTGCGCTAGAACTTTTGCTAATAAGATTTTTATGTGTTAAAAATTTCCTACAGCAGTTATATGCATGGTTTTTGTTTTAAAGGCAACAATTAGATTGGTGTATTGCTTTTTAATTGTGAAGTAGCAGTTAAGAAAAGTGTTCTCATATTTCTGTGCATTCTGGAAATGCTCCAATAAGTATCATGGGGTAAAAAAAATGTCCCTTTGATGCAGTTCATAACTGAAAGAAGAGCCAAGGTATTGATTCCAATAACATGGACGAAAAGGGCCAATATCGTTACTAGTTTTATAAAGTGTGTTAAACACATTAACACTATTACAGAAAGCTACAGAACTAATTAAATAAAAATCTAAGGCACTATTAACATTTTATTATTGGAATTAAAAAGATATTCTTCTAAAACAAAGTGTTGCTTTCAGTTTGTTTAAAAGTCAAAAGGGATACCTTTCTGAGCCTTTTCCACAGGCAAAATGAGATTATAAACAGCCTTAAAAGTATTATGATTTTGGGAAGAAGTTTAGACAACTCATTAAACATGTCGTACTAAAACTAAATCATCTAATATTTGTGTTGACACTACCTATTGTCTCCTACTATTCTGTTGGTTAAACTACAGTTTATTGAAAAGAAATGAAAAGAGGCTCACCTACTATCATATTTGAAAATCTTGATATTGCACAAAATATGCAATATAAAGACCAATTAAAGCATATCTTGGTCCATATGTGATTTTACCCTAAAGTACATGTCTATATTTGGTTAGCTGAATAGCTGCCCATACTCTTCCAAGCATGAGATCTTCATTTTCTCTAATGATGGCTTAGAGACATTAATCTCACATGTGACACCTGGCTCTCGGTGTCTTCAATCTGGAGTAGAATCCTGCTCTAGGTTTCCCCGGGTTGAAAAGTAAAATAAACCATATACAAATGAGAACAAAATATGTCCTATTAACTATAGTAATTGCTGTATTCTGCTTTCTTTAGGTATATGTTTGAGAAATTTGCCTGTTAACAAAGTTTGTAAGTTTGTCCTCTTTTAGATGAGAATCTAATGTTATTCGAATATAAGATCTCTTTTAATTGATCTAGAATTTAAGTAAATAATCTATACATTTTGCTAGTACAAGAAACAAGCATATTATTTTTCACCTAAGCTAAAAACTTTTTTTTTTTTTTTTTTTTTTTTACTTACAGTGGGCTCTTTCTGTGCTTGCACAAGCTCAAATAACAACACTTACTGGTGTTTGCGAACAGTTAATGACACCCACAATTTTCTCTTCTGTGAGTTTGCAACTGGCTTCTTGGAATATTTTGACATGAACACCGATCCCTATCAGGTAAACCCCTTTCCCTGTTACAAAATATTGCACACGAAATTCCTCTATTGGTTGTTTATATTTATTTTTATTATTATTTTGATAGTAAGTATTTTCTCCCCCATTTCTCTTTTTCTCAGCTGACAAATACTGTTCATACAGTGGAAAGAGGCATTTTGAATCAATTACATGTACAGCTAATGGAACTGCGAAGTTGTCAAGGTTACAAGCAGTGCAATCCAAGGCCTAAGGGACTTGAAACAGGTACAAGCAAAGTAGAAGAGGGTGTCTATTTCCATTTTATTAAGTTATTGTCATCTCCTCAATTGTATCCATGATCCAATGTCTCAATCTCTTAATTGTTGCTCTGAGTAAATTGGAATGATCTAAATACACCATCCTGTATAACTGCATGACCAGAAAGCTTCTTTGCAAGTTTGCACAGGTTATTATAGACAGATATTGATGACAAACAACAACATTTGACAGAAATTCTGCAGAAAGTTTATCATGTTATTTGCATGAAGCAATAACAAGCATATGCAGATCCTCTTACTCATAGCCATAACCCTTTTCTCTGTTGCAGGATTTATTTGGTTAGGTTCTGCCTCCCAGTAGCAGATGAGATATTATTCCGATTGCTCTCTGCCTGTATGACCAACCTTGGGCTCTACACCAAACTGGGACTTAACATTGCAAATTTCTAATCATATGTAGCCTCTCTGTTTATAAGGAAAGCAGTATTTCTTTACAAGATTCTCTGAACACAAAAATAGATGGCATTTATACTTCATAAGTCTGGATTTCTTTGCACTTAAATTTGGTTGATTGAAATTGTGGTTTTTTTTGTTTGCTTACTTTTGTGTGTATGGTTTTGGTTGTTTTTTTTGTTTGTTTGTTTGGTTGTTTTTTTTTGTTTTTTTACAGGAATATTCCCTTCTATGTATTTTATATTGTTGCATCTTTGTATCTCTTTCTTCAGCTACAAACGTTTCTCTTTATTAATCATTTGGGGGTTTTATTGTTTTTTGAAAAACTATGGTTTTTCAGTTCTTTTATATAAAACTTCCAGGAAATCTTTATTGGACTGCAACTCTGTCTTTATTTAACACAGTACATTTCTTTTTAGGAATTAGATGCTGTGCATGGAAAGCTACATTGTGAATGGTTTTACAAGTTCTAAACACTAACAAAAGTTACTCTTGTATTTTCCTATATCAGGAAATAAAGATGGAGGAAGCTATGATCCACACAGGTATCCACACTTTTTTATTCTCCTCAGCAGCTTCTTTCCAAATAATTGCATGATTCCAGTCCATTTCAACTAATGTCTGTATCCTGCCATGTTGCACACAACCATAGCTTTTGATGCATGCCTTTTCTAACTACTTTACAGTGAACTTGGCCTTTGTTTTTTAGACCTACCATTCTGCATTTAACTTAGTTTATTGTCACAGCAAGACTTCATACAACTCATGTTCCATGCCTGTATTTCTTAGATGTTTACACAGGGAAAATAGAATAATGTCTTTTGGTTGTTTTCCTGTTGCTGCATTTTTGGTTGGTTTGTTGTTTTTGTTGTGGGTTTTTTTTGTTTGCTTGTTTGTTTGTTTCCTGTATTTATTTAGGAAGTCTGTACATATGCTTTTTAAATTAGTAATAAATATGCTTAAAAGGCTTTCTGAGATGTATGTACCCAAAGAGCCTAGTCAGACCTACATAAGTAAAGTAAAATCTTCTCACTGGCTTTAGAAATTGTTGGCAGATGCTGCTTCAAGCAAAAACAGTGCTCAGTTTGAGCAGCATGTGCGCAGAAGCCAGAATTTCACTGGAAGTAAGGCAGAAAGATAAGGCTCCTTTGGGCAGGGGGACCTATGCTTTCAGACCAGATCTGACATGCGAAACTAAATATTTTTAAAAGGTTGCAGTATTTGAACTGAGGAAGGGCAATGGGCGAGATATTTTGTCCCTAATTCAACCCAAGGTATGCAAGAAAGACTGCTGTTTACAACTACATTTATCATATGTACCTGTTTATCCCAGCTACCCCTCCTGGTGGAGGAACCAGTCAAACATAAAGCAAAAGCCTGATGAGACTGAAAAATCCCCGTTCCCAACAGTACTGCACTTGCTGTTCAGTAAGCAGTCTGTTTAATGTCACATTTTGACTTGATACCTTCTCTCTGTATATCAGTTTTATACATTTTCATCTCCATGTGCTTTGGTGGAGTAGCTCCTGATATACGTTGCTTGCCTGAGATGTAAATTGGGCCCAACAGGAGTATACAAGTCTACAGAAAACTTTTTTTCTTCACAGGGTCTTTTGAGAAGAATCCTGTCATTAGCTCCCAGCAGCCAGGGAACAATTAAGAGAATGGATTTCAGTGTTTTGTAGTTCTCCAATTTAAGCAGCTATTTTTTCCATGCAGCTAATTTCATATTTTCTCACTTGTGTATTTTTGGGATGTGGGAAAATGATAAGTTTTTATTTGGTTATATCTCAGTTGTTTGCATTGCTTATAACAGCCTGGTGGGAACTAGTTACTACAGTGATAGAAAGTAATCCCTGTAATTATGCTTTGAAGTCTTTCATTAGAAGATGTCCTTGTAAACTTTCCTAATTTTAACTACAGAGCTAACAGAAATGGCATTTTTGAATTGCAGGATTTAATGAAACAGTAGAACACACAGAAATAATCTTTAAGTTATATCTTGTTGCACAGTGTAGTAATGAAAACATTTTAACTTCTGATACCGAGTCAAAAAGGTTATGCTACTGGGACAAACGGCATGTATAGTATAACACAAGTGACGTTGCTCAGTGCTGCTCCATTCCAAACACCCAGCACAGGTGCCTGGGTTCAGCATATGGTTCAACCCCTTTCCTGATGGAATTTTTTTTTCTAAACTTTCCTTTTTTTTTTTTTAATGAACAAAAAACATTTCTCAGGAACCATTAAAAGGATCTGTTAGAGGACCATTTTTACGTTACCTGCAGAGAAACCAGTGGAATAAGAAAGGGAAATCCCTATGCTGCCAAGTCATTTGAACCCCTTCCTTCAGGTTGCATAATTTCTCAAATCAGATCTGCTTCCGGTTTAAAATGTCCTAAGTTAGCACAGCACTGCAGGTGTTTCAAGGACAATATTGGGACAATGGGCCTGAATGAGAACAGCCAGTGTAGTGCTGTTTGCTTAATACATAGGGAGAAAATTTAGCAGGGAAGAATTTGTGTCACTTGTGTCCTTTGACATACAGACCGTGAATCCGTAGATGTGTTGATAACAGGATGTGGAAATCACAGTCTCCTCTTTCCTGCTTGTCCATGGTTTTTCAAAGCCACTAAGGAAGTGACTGTACCCACTTACCTTTAGTCTCAGTGGAGATACATCCACATGCTTACGTTAGTTTTGGGATAACACAGCCACAGATAGCATCATGGGACTCTGAGGCACAATAGTATTGGACAATGAAGTTTAGATAATGCTTGATTTAAAAAAAAAAATCTGAAGATGTTTTATTATGAACAGTTAGTAACATTTTTTGTCTCTTTTGGGTCTGTGATATAGCTGAGAGATTCACAAATATCCATAGAGGGAAACCACTGACGTGCTGTTACTCAAATGCAACTCATCTGCATTTTCCTGCTTCATTCCTGTTTGTAATGAGATTTCTTACAGGAGAAAACCTTTTCTTTCCTCTCCCTTTCCCCCTGTATACTTTCATTTCAGTGGGAAACTTCACGCTTACTGCTAAGTTGTGGAATTAAACTGTGAGTTGGCTTGCTCTGTCAACCAACGTACAGTCAGCTCTACGACCTTAAGACAACTTTCCTATTTGTTTAACATGTATGAATACAAGTTACCTTTGTTCCATGCATTTAAACAAGTTTTTTTTTTTTTCTGCTTAACATGAAGATCATGGAACAATTTCCAGTGCCTTCCCAGCTGTGAAAATCCTCACTCATCAGCAGTGAAACTGAGACTGCAGAAGCAGTGCAACATTTAGAGGGGAAAAAATAGATCCAATATGATGGAGCATTTAGTTCTGGCTCAGCCTTTGAGCTATGCTGTAGAAATACAACAAGCTCTTTGCTGATCTGACTTCTTTGCTGCACAGCCCCATTGCCCCACTACTGAGGTTTGATGAGGAACCCTGCTCCTCCACCCTTGGACAGAGAGCAGAGGCTCTTCTGGGCCCAAAGCCACCATCCTGGCCTCTGCTTTCCCCACACTGCCCTGGTCCATCCCCAGAATTGTTATTGATAAATGGCAGCACTCCTGTCTCAGTTTCTGCCATCATACACCAAACCACTTTGGCTATTGACTCTTCCTATGGAAGTTTATTTTCCTACGCAGGCTCTGATTTGGCATATAAAAAAACAATATACAAAGCTGTCAATACAAATAATAACAAAGCAAAATTTAAATAATTTAGCATTTGTAGTGTAGTTAATCTCTTTGAGGGTTTGATGACTTTTCTGATTTTTTTTTATGAATTTGAAATTCCTTTTGAATTTGATTAATTTTGAAATTCCCCAAAACTATATCCCTTCCTGTGATGTTTCCTACAGCCCTTTATACCTCTAAGCACCAGAACAGTACGACTTATTTCTTGAAATCTCTGCAGTACTTCATTATTTTTTTTGTTTGTTTCAGGAAACAAATTATTTATAATTTAACTTCTGAAGATGGTGCTCATGGCCATGCTGTGATTTCATTTCTCTTGTCTACTTCAGGAAAAGATGAAAGCAAGGCACTCTGTCATAACTGTTCCACCAAATCCAAAAAGCTTGTGTTGCTTCCTGTGATAGGGAGTTAACCAAGTGTTTGCCAAGCCACTCTAGGCTGGGAAACAGGACCATAATTCTGTGGGAAAAACTTAAAAAAACTAAAATATATACATTTTATATTGTAAAATATTTGCAGCTGTTGTGTTAGGTGAAGAAATGTCAATTAAGAGCAAAGATTCAGGAGTTTACAAGAAAGGAAAGTGATTTCACTTTGGTGGGAGCAGAATGAGGCTCCTCATCATAAGAAAAACTCATTTATTTTTTTTCCAACTGTGACAGTATTTTTCTGAGTTTCCGTATGATGAACTAAATATTGGAGAAATTCCTTCTACTAAGAAATGCCGGAATAGTAAAGAAGCAAAGACTATAAGATATAAGAGATACACATTGTATCTTCCGTTTTACTTGACTGAGAAAGGGCAAGTTAAAATGCAAATAATTAATAGCAATGTCAAGAATTCACTATAGGGATGAAGAGTCTAATATAGATAAGTGTCTGTACTCAGTTTGCACTGTTGGACTATAGCCACTTGAACTTCCAAGGTAATTAGTACTACCTTACCAGCCTGTACACTTTTCAGAAGGATGTCATCGCAGTGAATTAATTACTAAATATTGCCTACAAGACTGTTTTTGTAAGGACAGATCTGCCACTTCCCCTGAATGGCTTTTGCATTACCTGATTAGTTTTTCCTTGTAGGCCACTTTGTGGGTAAAATCTTTGGAAGAAAGACAGTCTGTGCAGAGAATGTAATGAAATAGTGGTGTTTGGTGTTACTTATCAGTGTAAAATGGGCAATGGGCTTCACAGTACATCTGATAATCTGGGTCACTATAGTCACTGCAGTGACTTTTAAAAATCTTTTGGAAATGGGTATCCTTCACAACTTTTTTTCCAGCTATGATGAGTATAAAATGTACTACCATTGCTGCTTACAGACTCAAGTCTGTGCTTTTTAAGCAGACATATTGTCTGACAAATCTGTTAGATACTTTCTTTGAAAGCTTTTTATTTTTTGTGGGAAAAAAAAAACATTTAGAAGATACTCTATGTATATTTTAATAACATTTTACATAATAGTACAGTCCTATAATTCACACCAAGTTTTTACAGTTTTTATTTCTTGTACATGCTCTGTGTAAATTAAAATGAATGTTTACAGAGTAAATATAAAAGCTACCTTTGGCTATCTTGTATTAAATAAAATGTAGCTAGTTATTTTGCAGACCTTATGTCTCAAGCTATTTCTACACCAAATTCCTATGGGCTTGTTGAAGTTCTGGTCAGCAATGGCTTTCAGAATCAGGCTGAGCTATTACGTTTAACCACTTTTTATTCATTGCATCCTTTGGTGGAGTGTTTAGGAAAGGCAAATGGATTATTTGTGTACTGAAGCAAGTTTTCTGCCTTGAACTATCAGAGGGAAGATTTGCCTTTAAATGCCGTCACAAAGTCCCATTAGGCCAGATTCTACTCTATTTTACTCAGTCGAAGGATGCAGCAGAAGACAGGGGTTTTACCAGTGTGTGTTTAGCAGGAGCTGTGAACACACCTGAGGCCACAATCATTAATGAGATGACTGAAGATGTGAAGCATCTTATGTTTTGACCTACATACGCTATGCGTGATGGTGCTTTCAAACAAATGGAAGTAGGAAAGCACGTGGCAGCTTTGCTTGCACTTTTACGCTGGTGTTCACCATTAGGCTTTATTCTTTCTTTTAACAGAGGACAGTTATGGGATGGATGGGAAGGCTAACCTGGCCAATTTCACTGACAACATCAACTGGCAAGGACTGGAAGACTTGTACAGTGTGAATGAAAGTTTATATGAATACAGATACGACTATAGACTTAGTCTGGCTGACTGGACTAATTACTTGAAGGATGTAGATAGAATGTTTGCACTGCTGAACAGTTACAACCAGCAAAATAAAACAGACAAGGCTAACACTGCTCAAAGAAATGAGGATGGGGACGAATCATCTACGTCAGCCTCTGCGGAAATGACTTCTGCTGAAGAATCGAGCGGCCTGACTGACGAACAGTTGCGGCTTATTGTACCAACAAACTTTGCAGCCCTAGCTTTGAGCACCGTGAATTTAAGTCAGGAGAGGAAACTTGAATTAAACAATGATATTCCGGAGAAAAGTAGTTTGAATGATGCACACTGGAGAAACAATCATCAAGCTGAAAAATGGGGAGAGGATAAAGAATCAGACCGTTTTAATATGGATTTCAGTGGGAACGGTTTGATAGAGTTGGAGTCCCGGCATAGCTTCATGCTACAACGCATCAGCATTCCTCAGAAAGACACTCATCAGGACAGTGACGCTATGGAAGATGTATTTGGAGACCAAATATATCTTCCTGTGAGGTCCAATGAACCCCTTGTTCATCAGGCTGTAAACGTATCCATTAGGGATTCACCTATCGGTACCCAGGAAAGAGGAACTTCCTTGAAAAAAAAGAAACAGAGTCTTACAGGGGAAACTTCACAAATTCGAAATGTAGAAGGCAGTGCCTCATCTCCACTCTCCTTGGATTAGATCAAGTGGCAGACCATTAAATAAATTCTCCTTTTTATTATTAGCAAACTAATAAAGGTAATCATGACAACTGACATTCCATGTTCATTGTAGATACATTTTGCAGCTAAATTGAGACCAGTTCAGTATTTGTCTATGTGTATTTACTTCATTCACATGCACATGCCTTCACAGTGAATCTCCATACTGGAAAAAGAGTTTTCCAGCATTTTAATGAAAAGAAACAGTGTTAACTTTCTAAAGCAGTAGCACATTCTCTGTAAGCTAATATTATTTCTTTGAAGAGGATGTTCAAGTTATTTTCTCTATTTCCAAATGACCCCACCATGAATGAATGTTTCATTTCACCCAATCTGTCTGCATAATGTATTTTTGATAAATTATTTTAACCACTGGAAATTCCTAATGTCACACTTTTGAGTAAAATAATGTTGCACTTTTAAAATCTGTATGCCATACCATTTATGAATCTAATAACTTACCTGTTCTTAGTTTGCTCATTGTCTAATGTAATTGTGAAACCAATAAATAGATTGACAGGAAAAAGGTAATCAGCACGGATTGTGGAAACAGAATGAATCTTATTTTAGCAAAAATATTGCATGTTTTTGTTACTTCATTTTAATTAAATTTACTCTCAGAAAGGTATGGCTAATAATTCTTAACTGTAGGAGGATTTGTTTAAATTGGATTGTTTCCCTATATATTGATTATGTCAGTATTAAAAATACATGATTTTTTTTGACTTTTCTTTTTTTTCCTGTTACTGGTAGAAAGGTTTACATCAATACATACATGCTTTTGTCAGCACATCTGATTTTTACTGGCCTGAACAATATCTTGAAGTCATTCTTTTCATTTTGATCTTGAAATCATTATTTTCATTTTGATACTTAAATTCTTATTTTGTTTTGTTTCAAGAAGGCATAAAAGGGAATGATAAAATCATGTTAGATTTACATTATTCCAGATACAAAAGGCAAATGAGCTAAAAAGTTGTAGCTTAGATAATATTTGTTGTTGTATTGTTATAATTTTTTTCTTGAACTTTACCATACATTAAGTTTTATAAAGTATAATTCAAAAATTACTTTGAAAATCTGTACTACTAGAAATTTAATATCTTCCCTTGCTTTTTTTTTTTTTAATAATTTTCTGAATAATTAGTGCAACAGCAAAAAAAAAAGAGAATTACCTCAAACAGGTGTAATTCCATAGTGTCCAATTCATGGGAGTGTTTCCTATCTGTTATGTTTCCTAGTGTAGCGAGTATTTTTTGGTTATTGCAAGCACTGCAATTTAAACTTACATTCACCACATTGTATTTTAAGTTGAAACTTTTTACAAAGGAGATTCTTTTAGTAGGATTTTAATAATTTTAAGAAGCGGTCTTTTTGATGGACTCTGTACATATGTTAAAATTAACTAGCTCTTTATCTGATGTATGTGTTATGGGCTGATTGATAGAACAAACGTATTTATGGTCATGAATGATGCTATTTGTACATAGGTTTCAAGTTACTAGGATACAGACTGTGTTTTTAAATCTTGTATATTTCTGTGATACTTTTATAGAACAATTCTGGCTTCGGGAAAGTCTAGAAGCAATATTTCTTGAAATAAAAAGTGTTTTACTTTACCTGCTTCAGAGAAGTCCAGATGATCCAGCTTTCCTAGTAATTAAGACTTATTTTAAAAATATGTTTATGGTTCCAGTTTTAAGAATCCATCCACTTTCAAAGGAATGGGTAATGAAATAACACACTACATTCTGTTAGTTATAAATTATTCCTGGAGATTGTGAATAATATATTTTTTTTGTTTAAGACATGCTGTGATTTATTTATTTTTAATCCCAGTTCACCTGATGCTTTCTTCCTTGAAGTCAAGGCACCTGGCTGCACAGCTGGCGGTTCTCAGGACTAAAGCAATACTATATGGTGCCATATATGGTTCCTCCCTGCAGAGCTCTCCCTACAACAGCAAAGTGCAGCAGACTGGACATGTAGGGCTGTAGGGCTTAATGAAAATGCATCATGGGTGTTCAGAAGGAGTGTCTCCTTGCACAAGAGTCCACAAAAAAAAAAAAAAAAGAAAAAAAAAAACAGTTTTCAAGGTACCTCACTCATCATACCTTTGTGCAGGGAATTACTGAGCACCAACCATGTGCCCTCCATTCTCGGAAAGTACATTTCCTTGAAAGAATCTAGCAAGGTGCTTGCTCCTCTCTTAATGCTTGGGCATAGACAGAGAAGGAATGGTGCAACAGTGTGATCTTTTACTCTTATGTTTACCCTTCTTGTCCTTCCTATTTTAGAGACATCTTAAAGTACTCAGAAAGTGGAAGATAGGAGTTTGCATCCTCCTCAGTGTGAAGGTGCCTGGAAGGCACCTTCCTTCTTCCAGGACAGTGCCTTGCCCGCCAAACTATCAGATAGTGTAGGTGGGAGCTTTTTTAACAGCTCTTATTGCAGTGTGGAGGAAAAAATAAATAAATAAAAAACAGACTCACTGTATCAGGATTTGCTCAGGATTCCTTTCAAGGCCTGAGCACCCATGGGTGATTGTTGCCCACTAGGTGTTATCCTGTAATAAGGCTTCCTCCTTTAGTTTCATCAAGAAGCAATCCTGTCTGAGTGCTCTGACACCACTCTGCAGCCAGAACCAAAGTGCAGTAAGAGGGGTGCAAGCTGCAGAGTCATCTCAGAAACGTATGTTCCATCTGAAGGGGTGCAATCACAGCCTTAGCAGCCTTGAAGCAGCCTGGGGTAATTTTACTCCCACTCAGGCAGCAGATGTCAGCGCAGAGCCGCACAACTGTTCCTCTCCTGTGGCCCTTGCACTGCCTGCAGTGCTTTTCAACCCCTCCTGCCAAGGTAACTCATTTATTCAGTTTTAAACTAGCAACAATGCCCTTCATGTGACAGAAATCTATTGATAGCTTTATCCACAGCCCACTCCTTGATTTAACAGTTCTACTGTTGGACACTGGAGACATTCATTCTGCAAGGTGCTCTTTAATGTGGCTATATGTATCGGAAAATGAAAATGGAGAATTCTTACCATGAGCTTGGTCAAACAAGACCTGGGCCCCACAGGTTTGTCCTCCGGTCTGTGAAACAGCAGCTCCTCCTCGCTGGTTGCACACGTTCGCTGAAGCTGCCTGAGGGCTCGAACATGCGGTACTGTGCACACCACTGCAGTTTCTGACAGGTCACAAACCAAGTGCACTTAGATGCTTCACAAAGCCAAGCCGTGTTCCGAATCAATGCAAATTCAGCTGCCAGGTGGCAGCAAAGTTTCCTTTGGTCAATGCTGTTGTTTCACAAGAAAGAAGTCACAGCTTACCCAGCCATGAAAAATGCAATACAGGTCGAAATACTTTTGGCGTAAAGGCTCAGTAATGAAGCATGTCTAGAAAAATAGTCTCAACTTCAACTGTTCTTTGATCTTGAAAACCAGGCCGCCCTGGGACAGAATTTTCATTTATGGATATATCTATGCTTATAAATAAAAGTGAGCGCAGAAAGTGAAAGGCCTTGCTCCAAACCCAAATAGTATGATCTAGCTCATATACACACTGCTAGACCAGGTGGGCCACAGCCACATTATGAAGAACTTAGACCTGGGGCTTCTCTTGGCTCTGCTGATTTTGGGTCTGGGGACCCAAAATACATTTTCCATTTGTTTCATTTTTAAACGTACACAGCACTACAAGGGTGTGTTGCTTCTATGGTGTGGTACTGTGGTGTGTGCTGCAGGCCTGAGGTGTTGCATGAGGACATGCGGGTCCCTGTTGCACACAGTGTTGAGAGGAACGAGAAGACCAACCCTGTCTCAACCGCTTCTGACATTTGGGATCTGTCTGTGGCACAGCCCTACCCCACAAACCACGTGGAGGCAGCCTGTTGGCGTGCTCCAAACCAGAGCCATGGAGTGAAATAAGCACTACACAGTGCAGAAATCAGGAGTCTCATCCCTGGGTTCATGCCCTGGGCCTCTATTGAGCAGCGTAGATGCACACAGACTTGTACCCTATGTGTTTTTCCAACTCTGTTGATATCTAGTTCAAACAAACTTGTATTTCTTTTCATGTAACCAATATAAATCAAATTTAGTGCTAGAGGAAATGGCAAGTGGAAAGCTTTGGTTTTGTCTGACTAAGCACTAAAAAAGTAAATACTTCATCACCTTATCCAGACTGATTGCACACTGATGCAGGTACCTTTTTTTTTTTTCATAAATAAATAAAACACACTTGATATGCCATTTTTTTATTTCCAAATATCAAGTATTCAAGAGTTTGTTTTGTAAACACATGTTTACAACAGATGCTGACAATAGATTTCATGAAACAATGAGTTACACAGCTTTAAAATTATTCTAAGCTCTGCTGAGAAATAAATATCAGTTAAAAATCCCCCCATACAGGAGCCTAAAGTACGGAAAAAAAAAAAAAAAGAAAAAAAAAAGCATAACCAATTAGTCTCTTTTTACCACAGCACAGCACCCACACACTCATACAGTCAGACATACTCTACAAATTTCCTTAATACTCTACACATTTGCTTAATAATTAGTTTTTTTAAAAAATAAAAACTAAACACTTACAGGCAGTGTGCCCACTCCATGCTCCTAACATGCTACCCAGATTATTTTGTTGCTGTTCTGCTTAAATCATTTGGTAGAGGTATGCACTGCAGCGGAGGGCAAAACTCCCATTTGCTCAAGTGGAGAAAAGAGCAGGTCTGTTAGGAGGAAAGCCTTCACTGAATCATGGATCACAGTGACTCCACATTCTTTTGTTTGTTGATTTTTCTTCTTTGTACAGAAACAATTCAGGATTATTTTGTACAACTATTTGCTTCAACATTTCCCCTTATGTTTTCAAAAGTACCTTTGTTAAAAGACGTAAAATTTCTGACCTACCAGTCTGAGGTGTACCTCTTAGTGCTATTTAGGACACAAATGCCTCCTCGTAACGAGCAGTCCAGACACAGTAACACAAAATAATTACCTTTCAGAATTCAAAATAGAAAGGCAAAATATTGCCTCAAAGATACAACAACCAAAAAAAAAAAAAATGTTTTAAATACAAGCTCCCTTAAAAATTGGCCAGATTTGGCCTTTTTCCATTGCTGCAACTAGAACTTGTTTTTATTCCACCCCTCTCTTTCTGGTATTTCGTGGAAGAACATTAATATTTCAGATCTGAATCCTCAATTTAATTCAAACTCTTACTAATGTTGCTTGGTTAAGAAGTTCCAGCATTTCCTGCCATTCCCATAGCATTTATTTTCAGTCTCTGCATAAGCAAAGCCACTAAATAAAGTAACACTCTACAGAAGGATGAATACATCCTACATGAGATTTCTGTGGTCTGTATAACTTCTACATTAGCCATTAGTGCTGAGTCAAATCCTATACTGCCTCCTAAAGTGACTTTCCCACAGAAGAGCTAGGCAAAATTGGACCACTAGGAACTATAAACACTGTCTTTGCTGGAGCAGTTCCAGACTTTAAGAATAAAAACACATGCAGTTGCACAATTGACGTCTTGAATATGTCATTTAAGTCATAGTGAATACATCATAAAATACTTCAGTACCTATTAGCACCACAGTGTTGTTTAGCCCAAAGATTATCAAGCTCACTTTTCCTTGAGCTGACCAATGTTTTGGATGCTTTTAGTAGCCCTTCATGAATTCCACAGCTCTTCACCTATTCTATATCATGAAAAAAATGTTGTTACAGAATAACATTGTGACAGCTAATTTGAGACAGGAAAAAAATAAGAAAATACAGTATACACAATGGATAAAGTAATCATTAGAAGAGTAGAATGGAACCTGAATAAATAAGCATCTATTTTATTGAAACCAGGAAAAGTTTGGAGCTACTTTGAACTTGCAGAGCTAGACCTGTGTTTAAAAGGCTGGATTAAGTCAAAAGAAAACAGTTTATCTGAAGGGTTGGAGACTCATGGGTTTATGCTAAAGATTATGGTTATTAACTACATCTGGTTACAGATATTGGATATGGATATTGCTAGCTGTCCTCCTTACTTTATGTAGCATACTCTGGGAAAGGATACCATGTGATAGCATGCATTAGTGCAATAACACGTATTCAGTACCAAAGTAAAGAAGAATCACATGAATTTTGGCCATATGTTTTCTCCACAGTGAAGGCTCCCATTTCTACTCTGTGACAATGTTTACCTTTTCCAAGTGTTATATGTAAAATAAAATGTTATATATGAAAAAAAAACTTAATTCCATACCAAAGAATTAATCTACCATTGTGATGTCAACTGTCTGTTTTCTAAACAATCTGAAGGATAAAAATCTCTCTAAAACCAAGTCCAACGTGAAAAACCTGAAATATGTTGATACAGGTTTAATCTACAACTGGCAAACACTCAGTTCAAAGCTATGCCAATTCGCATTGCAGTTGAGGTAAATCTCTGTTTCCAGGTGTTTTAAACCCCTGGAAAGCAGACACAGCTGGATGGCTTCAGCTGTGGGAACTCAGACAATGCAGCATAACATTTCCTACGCCGTTATAAAAGAGAGAGTACTGAGAAAAGAGACAAAGATAAACGTGTTAAGGAAATATTTTGTCTTTGATCTACAAAAGCAGAAGTACTAACCAATGATCAGAGTACAAAAACTAAACAAGTGCTTTATGTCACTTAGTCCACATATACTTGCTAAAGTGTCAGCTTGTGAAGGTCCAACACAAGGTACTGGCCCGGTTCTTCAGCCTCATTGTCAGACTGATGAGGCTGAGAATCTGGCTCCAAAATTGCAGTAAGACACTTTGGACCTATTTAGCATCAGTTTTATGTCAATATAACACCATGAAGAGCTGTGGTATTATACACACAGGAAGTGTAGTAAGGCAGCAGTAATTCAGGCAATTTGGGGAGAAATCTGCAAGAACAGTACAGAAGGTGCTGACCCCTCTCCCCAGCCATGCTCACTGGAGCTCCACAGAGCAGACAGTGCTCTCTTCCATTTGTGTAGGATACTGAAAAACTGTCATTTGAACCTTTAGGTCCAAATTCTGTGAAAGGGCACAGTCCAAACCTACAGCACTATGAGTGATTTAATTGGCTTTACATCCAGAAAGATGCCCTTATTTAGTCTGTATCCACACAAAATACCTAGATTTACAGCCAAAATTCATAAAACACGTGAATGGTGTGTTTTGTCATCCAGATCTAGAATATATCTTTGAGCAAGTCCACAAAATATTTTGAAAGCTGAAGTGACCCTTATCTGAGGTGATCTGACACAAGCCATCTCTGGCTGGATTAGGTGACATTAGGTGACAAGTTGACTTGTACCTCTTGCTCTGGAGCTAGCTAACTCTACTGCCCGGTGTAGACATGCTCACGATGCCCTCTGCTTCTGTGTGCAGAACATTAATTTCCCTCACTGTGTGATCACTCCTCCTCCTCCTTTTTCTAGTTAGAATTCTAGTAAAAAGTTTTACAGTTTTGTATCACTAAATGTTGCTACTTAGAACTGTCTTATGTTTGCAAATGAAAGCTTCCTTCATTGCCAGATACATAAGCAGACACATATGAATGCCATGGGGAAGTACTTGAGTGCTACTTTGTGCTATTCTGGTGAAAATGATCACTGAATCCATGGGAAAAAAAAAAAAAAAAAAAAGACATCTCAGCATGGAAATTACTCCTTGGGTAAAGGAACCCCTTTCTGAACGCACATGGGATTCACTCCAACACCTATATACATGCATTATTTTTAAGTGCATCACTTAACTATATAAACTTACAATGTATTTAAGTGTTCTGCTGGATCAGAGCCATAATGAATAAATAGTTATGCTATAAATTTATGAGCTATATATAAAAAAAAAAAAAGCAAGCATATATTTTTGAAAACACTACACTCAAGTGTCTGTAATTAATTTAGGAGCTTTCAAACTTATATTTCTAATATCTAGGAGGAGATTTGTGCCCCTAGTTCACTTACAGAACAGCAAGTTCTGAAGAACAGCATGTTATTACACGTATTTTCAAAGATACAATGGCCGGACAAAGAACCGAAAGCTTCCAATTAAATATAAATTGCCCCATAACATTCAACTCATTTCTGGTAGCTGTTTACACTGTACTGAAAGGATAGCTCCAAAACAGCAGTTCCAAATTATACCGTATTATATCCAGTATGCTCATGAGGAAAAGAGGACCAAAAATGCAGGGCTTTGACTAGTATTGGAAATACAGGCATTCACTCTCCAGTTATTCCAGCCAAGACCACAACAACTGAAGCTCTACAAACTACTCTCCTAACGGTACTGTGCTCATACGCGCCGAAGGCTATGGCTATTCCCTTTCTAACATCTTCCCCTTTTTGAGGAAACACGTATGAACAGGAGGCTAAGCCAGGATGGGAGGATAATCTCTTCAGTCACTTTTTCATGTATCGTTCATGTATTCCTCTAAACCAGAATAACTGGTGCAGAGGAAATTAGGCAGTCCTGATAGCATGAAGCCTCCCTGGGGACTCGTAGTTAACCTCCGTTTGTCATTGCTCCATCTTATCCCTGGCTGGTTAACTGCAGGTAGCAGACTTTGCCTACCAACAGCAGCGTGTGGCTGAACAGGACCCCTGCCTTACCTTTTCTTGTGCTTGCTGCTAACCAAACTTAAAGCATTTGCGGGTAGAGAGGAGGAGGGCAGAACTTACAACAAATTAAACCAAAATGACTTTGGAACTTTACATTTCATGGTCAGGCGGTTTCATGACAACTCTGCTTCCTTCAGCAATGATAGCCTCAGAAAATAGTGTTTGCTCAGCAGGTCTCAGTCCATATTTCAGTCAGTGTTGACAATACTGGAATTGACTTCTCTAGTGAGTTACTGTTTTTACCCTGCATGCCTTTATTGGCTTATTTTAGACTGTTACAGCTTACTCATAATAAAGTCTCCTTCAGGAACAAATCAAAAATTGGCCAGAGGCTGGGTTTGGTTTCTTTCAGAGGATGCTGATTTAATTAAATGATCTTGTAGAAGTATATTGTCACAGTTATCTATATCAAAAATACTAAAGAAAGTTGATGTTACTTTTGTTAAGCATATAATTTTGAAAGGAAAATTAAAAGGCTACAGAAGTTATGTAAACACAGGTTTTTCAATATTTCCAAAGGGAGCATCTTTCCCTCTACATTCCAATTTCTCAGACCTTTTTTTAAAAAAATGAATGTTTTTAGAAGTTGAGGTGTCAGGACTTCCTAAAAAACAGAAGTTCTCAGTTCTGACAAGCTCTGAATTCCTTTGAAATCAGCTCAGAAGCTGCAGCAGTTGCAGATGTGTCACTTACATAACCCTCATTCTCTGTCATCAGTGTTAGCTCCTGACAATCCTACAAGCCTAATCTGCTCTCACTTGTTATTTGTATGGAAAAGATGTGCACACAAGGCATGAAATAGAGTAAATCGGGAGAGATGATTCATCTCCAGCCCCTTTATGATTCCCTAAATGCTCTGTTTCTGAGGTATTTGAAGATTGTCTCTCTTCACCTCATCCCATACTGATTAAAATGGGCAAGTGATTAAAATGGATGAGTGATGGGCTGCAATTACATTTTGTCCTACTATTTTGCCTCAAATTTTGCCATGGCATGAATACCTTAGTGCAAGAAGCATTAAAGACTGTAAGAGAAGGAGACATTTTTAACATCTATTCTGATACCCTGTGCGGGAAAAAAAAATTTAAAAAATGTACCCTGTACCTTTGAGCCAAGGAAATTTACTCCTCGGGATGAGAAGTATAGAAGCTAATGTCTCAGGTGGCACAAGATGGCTAGGGATATATCGTGCCCAGTGGCTGCAAAAGAAAAAAAAGATCTTGACCCTAAAAAACTATTAGTATGTACAGAATAGATTTAAATGATATTCCTCTATGCTGTATTTTGGGGTAGAAGCATCTGAGTTTGCAGCCACAGAGAGTGGAAGTCATTACAAGTCACATAAATGGACTGAGACATTGTGAAATAAGCAGCCAGCATTTCAAGCAGGGAAACCAGCCCTGTGGTTAAGCCCATATGCTGGTAAAGAAGAGACAGGAGATGATGGAAGGCAACCAGCAAAGGAGAAGGAGAGGGAAATCTACTCTTCCCAGGTACCGAAAAGAGTATTGCCTTTAATTTCAAGGGAAACAGGACTTGGTTCCATATAAAATTCAATCAACTTACATGTTGTAAATTAAAAATTAAACCAGGAAGAAAATCTTTCTTACATTCCCAAAGTTCTGCTCTCTGTTTATTTTCATGCAGGCTCCCCACATGACAAAACCCAAACCTGCCCATCACTGAGTCCTCTTAAAAGAGTGCTTTTAATTTCCTAAACTTCTAAGACTTTCCCTGTAGGGTAAAATACAGGTTTGACTTCCTGGTGTCCACCTGAAATCATTCTCTGCCCTTTGAGACATCATTAGTACATCAAAAGAAGGGCACTACAAAGCCTCCAGAGTAAGATATGAAATGCTAAGTACATTTGATGAGAAAGTCTCAGCATCTCCAGGGGAGAAAACACACCACAGTAATTTGGAATAAGCAAAGGCCACTTCACATCCCGTGGGTCTGTGCTTACAGACAATTTCTATTCTTAGCTCTTCTCTGGAAGTGTGGAGGAGAGCCATGCTTTGCCTTCATGGAAAGCTTTAAATGAAGCTGAGGCAAGTTGTCCTCATGTGGGACAAACCATACAACTACCACTTCCAGGGCTGTGCCACCAGCCTGCCCCAACGCCAGGCAGCAGGAGAGGCAGAAGTGGGGCAGAAATGCTGCTGGTGGGGAGCACAGCACCGCAGAGGTGCCAGCAGTCGAGAGGAAAGCCTCATGCCAGGCACGGTGGCAGCCCAAGTGCTCTCAGCCCCCTTGAAGAGTTTCTCTGCTGCGTCCTGCAGCAAGTGGCGCTGCCTTGGCCCCGGTCCCTGCTGTGAGGGGCCCACCAGGTCTCACACAGCCAGACAGACATGAAACAGGGCCATTAGCTCTCCCTGGAGGTTTCTTCACCAAGGCTGAACTAGACTGGCATGCACTTCTGAAGTGCTGCCAAGAACTTCCTATCAAGCTATAACTGGTTATTTTCTTCTTCGGGAAAAGTATGGATTCGGTGCTAATAACGGCCACTCAAATAACTGCCAATATCATTGCAGAAGTATGCACGCCTGGTCTGGTATGTGCATATGATTCCTACATCTCAGTGTTATTACAAATTAATACTGAAGGTGTTTTTTTTTCTCCAAGCGTTATACTTTCCTAGCCTGTGTACTTTGTGAAGAATGACTGCGTCCTATCAAATGAAAATTAACATACATTTTGACAGGATAAAGATATTATGTCTCAATATTTGCAAACATTACCTGATGCATAACTTTTGTATGGCTTAACATGTTATTAACAGTACTTTAAACCTTATGTTCTTTTTTATTTTAATGCTTATGTCTGAAAATAGCCCCTTTCAAATTGAGTCGCAATGATGTCTTTAAAAGCAAACTTTAAACTTAATTTGCTGCACATACAATTATCCAAGTAAGTTGCATAGTTTAAATAAGTTTAGTTGTGCTTTGTAGCAGAACTCACAGTAATTACTCATCTCTTAAAAATACAATTTGCAGATGTGAAGCTGATGATACATTTAAGCATTTTTGTGACATCTAGACATCAACAATATGAGTTTTTGTCACTCTTTCACTGACTTTTGTTGTTCATAATACCTCACCCTTACATTGATATTAGATCAGAGCATGGACATTTAATGGACACATCTGAAATAATTACAAACACAATTTTTAAAACTCCATTGTCAGGAAGGGAGAAATAAGAACTTGGGTTGGTTTGAGGTATCCAGCCCTCAGGAACATACTATGGTTGTTTGCATTAAGCTTTGTTGGTTTTATCATGTGTTACATTTAGATTAAAAATAGAAGGCACAGGTGTTTTACAAGGCGCCGTAATTAAGTCAACCAACAAAACTAAACATTACATTACCAAGCCAGGGGTCTATATCTCAGCAGTGACTTCTTCCAATGCATTTTCATTTGAGGAATTTATTGCTTCTGAAAAAGGGCCAGGGTATGTCTGTGCTACGCAGTTCATTCCTTGTGCCACACCAATGTCTCCTCGAGAATTGAAGGTAGGGCAGGATCTAGTCCGTGCATAGTTTTGTTGGAGTCCAGCTTGGCCAACCATCTCACTCACAGTGTTCACCGGCGAAGCCCTCCACCTCTGTCTCTGCAGTTGCTCTTCTTTACACTTAATGGAGTACCAGGCCAGAAAAATAAAAAAGAATCCCACAAATTTGAGAGCAGCGGCCAGTCCAAAGTAGACAAAACGAAATGAGGTGACATCGTATTCCCAGCAAGATCCTTGTACGCCACAGTCCTGTTGCCAAAGCATGCATGTGGTATCAATAACAGCCCCAAAATAAATTGGAGTGGGAATGTAAGCTGAAATAAAAATAGCGACAATTAATATGTGTTAGCGTACAGCGGAAGACCTCTTAAGAAACTATATATCTAAGCCAAACAGGCGTAGGTCAAGACGTTTTGAGATTTTGACCCTGCTATTCTTACCACCACCACTACCTATCCCACACATGAAATACTTCTCACATGTGACAGTGTAAGCAAAGAAGACAAGGCAGCAACACCTTACTATAGTTACTGCTCCAGTCTGCGGTCCCCAGACAGCTCTTCATGAACTATGTGTCCCGCAAAAGAGACTCCAGTATTGCTCTCAGGAAATAAAATCAGCAGAGGAACAAAACAAGGTTATCTCCAGAGTGTTACTTGTTGAACATCCATTATCCATGAGTTAGGGGGGTTGCTGCTTTGCATGAGTTGCATGAGTGGGGGTTGCTGCTTTAGATTAAGGAGAGAAACTCCCCAAAATTGCAAAAAGTTTATCTTCCTGAAGAAAGATGGAAGTGAAAAGACCACGAAAATTTCAAATTTTCTTTTGAAGAGATTTTCCTCAGAAACAGAAGTAAACTTCTAAAGCTGCTACAACTGCAGCCAGACCCTTATATACCCTACTTTCCCTGAAAATATGACACCTTTAAGACGAGTCAGAAAGGGCCTGCCTCAGAGACAACCGCTGCCTTACTGACCAGATGCAGCTAGATGGGGTTCCCCTCTTGTTCTCTCTTAGAAGAGTCATTGCTTGTTCTATACATGTTTGGCTGTAGCTGAACACCTGGACTACCTGTTAGGCAGGATTTTAGAAGTTCAAGACCTTGAAAGAAATCACTTCATGTAAAACACTTTTAACTTGCTTTCTTTTTGCTTTGAAAAATTTTGATTCATAGAATATCCGAGTTGGAAGGGACCCACAAGGATCATGGAGTCCAACTCCTGGGTCCCCTAAAGGACCACCCAAAAAAAAATCAGACCATGTGTCTGAGAGCGTTGTCCAAATGCTTCTCGAACTCCAGCAGCCTCGGTGCTGTGACCACTGCCCTGGGGAGCCTGTCCCAGTGCCCGACCACCCTCTGGGTGCAGAACCTTTCCCTAACACCCAGCCTGACCCTCCCCTGTCCCAGCTCCATGCCGTTCCCTCGGGTCCTGTCGCTGTCCCCAGAGAGCAGAGCTCAGCGCCTGCCCCTCCGCTCCCCTCGTGAGGGAGCTGCAGGCCGCCATGAGGCCTCCCCTCAGCCTGCTCTGCTCTGGGCTGAGCAAACCAAGGGACCTCAGCTGCTCCTCATACATCTTCCCCTCTAGATTCTTTACCATCCTAGCTGTCCTCCTTTGGACACTCTCTAACAGTTTTATATCTTTCTTATACTGTGGTGCCCAAAACTGCACACAGTATTTGAAATCAGACATTAGGTAACGTTTGATTCTTATTTTGAAAAAGCAAAGACCTACTCCTATTTCTGAAAGCAACAACAATGTGTTTCTAAAACAATAACAAACAAACAAAAAAAAACATTTCAAGTGATATATAGTAACTGTATTAATACATTGAGCAGATTCACATGGTGACAAGTGGTATTTCGTTTTCTTTTCCAAGTAACCCTTGTTTTTGTCCTTGAATATGTAATATTATGTGTGGGAGAGGAGAAATTCTGAATACATTCTCCTTCTACAAACACTATTTAAAAGACTGATATTGGTTTTGTTGTGTTATCTAACCAGATCAAGAAGTTACCAATAAATGTTTGTCAGAAGAAATCATTAACTTGTCAAAAACTGAATCATTTCATGGGGAACGACTATTTTGACAAATCTCTTATTTTCTTCTGGAATGATTCTTAAATACAAATTGAAACTGTAAAAAGAAATCTCTTTCTGGGACAAAAATGTTGTTCTGGGAAGTCAGTAATAATAAATAAATATATAGATATATATGAAATACATACTCAACTACAACATTTTCAGGAGCTATTAATTTTAGGTTCCTAATACAATTAGTCAGGCAATTAATGGTGTATTTATGGAATTTTAGTTCTTTTATGTTATATTTAAGCCAAATATGGCAAGCCTTTTGGGAACATTGTGGTTTATCTGGAAGCTTAGTAACTGCAAGACTTACCAAGAGTACGTAATAAAACAAACTGCATTCCTAGTGCAAAGGGACGTTCCCCATCTTCCACAGACCTAGCAGGCAAAAAGAAAACTCCCTTGAAGAAACAGTCGATAACAGATAACCATTGTGGTATGCTCTGCCTTCATCTCCCGGCTCTTTTTTTCTGAGCTATAATAAATCCTCATCTAAATTTCTTCTGTTTAGCTTCTAATATTGTTAATTTTTATTGCTAGAAAAAAAAAAAAAACTAACGTCTCCTATCCCTGTTCAATCAAAATCTCAATTCTGTTTTAGAATTTTTCTTTACCTGTGTAAGGCCTGAAGAATCTGATCCAAAACTATTAAGGAAATTGGAAAATCCATCTAAAATGTTTGTGACTTCTCATAACAGTTTCCTATTATTTCATCTAACTTCTTGTTTTGTTTGCCCTTTTATTCTTCACACGGATTATAATTAGTGGATAGTTAGGCTGCTGAAAGCTGGACTCAGCTTCTGAATTTAACAGATTTCTGTTTCCATAAGCACTTTGGAGATACATTAGGGGAAATATCAGTAGAAACATCCAAACAGACTGTCTAAACACCGTTCTTTTTCAACACAAGCAATATGAGATTTCTTCCAATAGTTTCAAAGGAAAATGTCAAGATTTCAAAGGACTAAATATAAAGTAGTGATATTCCACAATGCCATAGCAAACAATTTTAGAAAATAATGAATTTTCTTCTGATTTAAAAACTATTTTTAAATCTTAATCTAGAGGTCTGAAATTAAGATAGGCAGCTTGTAGTGACATTGTAATATAGGATAAAAAACAGGCAGAAAGATTACAGTCAAAGAGGTGCAGCTGAAAGGTCAAGCTTTTCAAGTCAAGCACTTAGAAAATGAGAAATCAGAGAACTAACTTGGGCCACAAATCTTGGATGGACACACTGTGCACAGTATGTGCTTTGAGACAGTTAGCATCACTGTTCCATTGTGGAGGCCATTCTATTTTTTGCTGAACATTACAAAATTTTGCTGAAGATTTCCTTTATGCACTGTGAGGCTCTCCACAGTACTTGTGTTCATGGTTGTAGTTTACTTTCCATAATTGCAGTACAATGACAATGTTTTATTACTGTTCCCATTGTGCAGGTGGAAAAGTTGGAGACAGAAGGGATAAGGTCAGAAGTATTCAAATGATAACAGTGCTGTGCACAGAGCAGTTGATGTGCCAGCTCTTGAATGTTTGACATTACAATCCTATCAGTGATCCTTTACCAATTTTGTGGATATTTTGTAAATCAAACTGGAAGACAAACTCTGCTGTGACACAATACACTTTTTTTGCTGTGACACAATACACTTTTTTTGTGTGTCAGCAACAGGCTCCTGCATACACAAACTTTAGCCACTTGGGCTGCAAAAATGACAGCAAGAAAGCATTTATCCTCGCTGAGGATAGGACACAGACACTTGCCAGCAGTTTTCAGAGCCAGGTTGATGGCTGAGCCTAAGGAGAGAACAGCCAGGTTCTCATCTGTCTCATGTTTTTTCTAAGGCTCCATGAGCTACTAAAAAGATTTGTGATTATTATTTTTAATAGGGAGCTAACTGTGAGCCGCATCAGAATGTCAATTGTCTTAAAATATCAGGGTGAAGATATAAAGATAACACTACAAGAAGAAAATTCCATGTGGTAGGGAGGAGCATTCTCACAGAAAGAAAAGGCCCTAGGCTGGTTTAATAAAGCTGAATTTTGAGAAAGATCATATATAAAAACAGGCCAAAAGGCAACTCTATGTAAGCAGTTAATGCAGCTCAAGAGAAGATTTATAGAGCGAAACGGCTTGTGCTGGAGACCTGATGTCTACACTACGTACATTTCAGGCTTTGTAGGCTTTCTGCTTCAAACAAGCTCTAAAATGGTCCCAGAGAGTGAATGCCCATTTGCAGCTGGATCGTTTTGAGTGTGCTTCTGAAGAGCATCTTACAGCTCATCTCCATCCAGAATGAACTCACTTCATAAACTCTAAGAGCTCTCCAACTTTACAGTCCAAACCAAATCAATACCTTCAAACCATTCTCTTTGGCCTCCTGCTACCAGTAGAACTGATACCTATGAGTGTGCTTTTGAAGTCCTATTGAACAACTGAGTTACCTTTTTTCCCTCTAATTCTTCCTGCTGTTCTTTAACAATGGCATACAAATACAAATTTGTTGTAGTAATTGACCATATTCTGTTTCTTCAGCTCAACTTTCTTTAAAAATGACTGAAGTTCATGCACAGAGGTTGCATTTTAAATGGGCAAAGATGTTATAGGGAGTGGTAATGTTTATCAGACCAGCTGCCAGAGCTGGGAAGAGCCAAATCAAAAGCCTGAACATTTTTCTTTGAATGGAAAAATAAATGACACTACCTTTCCTTACAAAGACCACGTTGTTCTCTACCCTTATATGACCACGGTGACAACAACACTACTACAGTACAGCACTTAAAGTTCAAAATTATTAGGAAGAAAAAAGGGAAGATTCAAAAACAGGCATGTGGCAGAAATTAACAATTTAAAGAAACAGAAAAGGACCAGTTTAAAACTTCCTCTCATTTGAACTATGAATGATTCAAATATTACCTTTTTTCAATTGCATTTTAAAATCCAAACCATTGTTCTAAGAAGGCTGAAAATTTCTTTAAGAGTTGTATTTTTCTTATGTTATGTTTTTATTTGTTCTCTCTTTATATTGTCTGGAAATCCCTGGACATTTGTTTCCTAAAGTGCATTATCATGTTACATATTCTAAATGCAAGCAAGTTTCACCCTATCCATTTCATCCCTATTCTCTTCTCTTTGTAAGGATACATAAGCTTGAAGGAGTTAGGCTGCATTGCTCCAGCCTCTCTGACAGACACTGGTGAGAGCAGGCACAGCAAAAATACACTGAGCTCTTACCTGAGTGTCACTATGATTGCTGATGGCTGGGCACACGCTGTTATAAGGGTCACTATGAAAAGAAATATCAGGAATGGGATGAGCGTGTTGCAGGTTCGATCGCACTTCCCAGAAACAGCATAGCCATTTTCGTTCAGGTAGGTTTTGACGATAACCAGTCTGAGCTGACTGCGCTGGCCCACTGTCGGTGGGGTGATAACCTGGCGGCTTTGGACACAGGCACATTCTGTGTAATTTCTTACCTGGGAGAGGGAAACAAAGAACATTTCCACCTGAAAAACTTGTAGAAGACAAACATTACACAGGAACGCGGTATGTCCCATGCAGTCTTCTCATCTTCTCCATCTTCTGCCTCTAGCATTACTACTCCAGGTACAACCAAGGCCGCCACTCCAAGGGTTTTCAAAGGCAGCCCAAACTTCCCATGATAGGACTGCCATTGCTTATGACTCCCACCACTTAGGCTGACAGTTATATTAACAAAAAAAAAAATCTGGGACATTTTTGGAAAATTTTGCCAAAAACATTCAATCATTTCTGACAGGGAGACTGGAAGAAAAGAATGTTTCTATTTTTTTTACCAAAACTGTGAGGAAACACTTTTTAAGCAGTACTGACAATGCCATATTCTGGAATTTGGCAGGCTGTCAGCCTTCATCTTCAAGAGGTGTCTTCTGCTATCTCAGTGGAAACCTACCAGACTCCGCTAAAGAACAAAAAGCTGCACTGCACACTTGGAGCCCAGAAACTTTCAGCTGGATGTAGATATGGATGGGATGTAGACAGGAGCAAAAACAGAGAACAAGGGACTTAAACAGTTACACTGGAGGAAATGAGGGATTCCTGACTGGGCAAAGAGGCTGAAATTAGTATGAAAAGATTGTGTAGCAAACTGGCATTTCACAGGCAAAGGGGACTGTGATCTGAGCAAGGTGAGGAAAAGCTATGTCAGAAATAGCCTCCCATCATATTTATTCTACTACTGTTTTCTAATGGCAAAGGGGTGTGCAGTAGATGAGAATATTCCAGTGTTAGAGAAGAAACAGATCAGGGCCAGTGTGAAGTTAGAGGAAGGAACTTTTGGCTTTTATGTTCACGTTCATAAAATGTAGGACCACACGTGCACAAAAGCTACATTACAAGACCATCTTAATATTGCAAATTTAAGCACTCAGACATCAGGAAATATCCAAATTAGGGTTGCCTGTCAACTTTAATTTATGCCTATGTATGCAGTTGTGTTATAACATTGCTGTGCATTCTTTTTCCATGGGATTTAGCTGAATTTCTTAATGAGTATTTATCCAGTAGTTTACCTCCAATTTTCAAAATGTGGCTTCAAGTATTTTTTCCTCACACTAATCGTGTTCCACTACAAAGATAGAACGGCTCATATTTCATATGGATTTTTCTATCACGCTCATCATTACAGCTTAACATTTTCAAAAAGGTGTAATTTATCTTCAAAACAGTTATGAGGCACTGAAGTTGTTATCCCTATTTTGCAGATCAAAAGTTTTGGAAATGTGGGTGGCAAATTTGAGACAACCGTGATCCCTTTTTTTACAGAATATTTTTCATTATATTCACAGCTTTTTCTGCCTAAACAGAACTCTTTCTGCCTTCAGTTACAGATTTAGGCACTCACTGCTTCTGCAAATGACACTTATGTTTATTGCTCATGTCCATTATCCAGAATATGAAGAATACTAAATTAATGGGCAACTGGGAGAAGTTTGGTTTAAATGACCAGCCCAGTAGTGTTTAGGAATAGAAGCAATGACAGAATTCAGTTCCCCAAGGCAGCACTCCATTGTCTAATATCACAAGTATTTGCTTTCTTCCTACAGTCCTCACCTTAATCTTCTTATTGCTTCAAAATAGGCACCCTACAGAAAATCTTGCTTCATCAGCAGAGGAAACAAGTCTGTGCACTAAATGAGACAGAGGTCTTATGCAACTCTGTAGTGAGTTTATGTGGCAAGGTTTTGGTAGCAGGGGGCCGTAGGAGTGGCTTCTGTGAGAATGATCTAGAAGCTGCCCCATGTTTGGTAAGGGCCCCACTGCTGACCAGAGCTGAGCCAATAAGTCATGTTGTTTTGCGCCTCTGTGAGAGCAGATTTAAGACAGGGAAAAAAAAAAAAAAGCTGTGCCACACAGCAGCTGGGAGAGTGAGAGGAGTGAGGAACAGCCTTGCAGGCGCCAAGGTCAGTGAAGAAGGAGGGGGAGAGGTGCTCCAGGCGCCGGAGCAGAAGTCCCCTGCAGCCTGTGGTGAGCACCATGGTGAAGCAGGCTGTCCCCCTGCAGCCCATGGAGTACCACGGTGGAGCAGGGTTCCACGCTGCAGCCCGTGGAGGAGACCACGGTGGAGCAGGTGGACCTGCACCGACAGAGGCTGCGGCCTGTGGAAGACCCCTGCCGGAGCAGATACCGGGCCGGACCTGTAGCCCGTGGAGAGGAGACCACGCAGGAGCAGGTGACCTGGCAGGAGCTGCTGCCCGTGGGGGACCCAGGTTGGAGCAGTTTGCTCCTGAGGGATGGACCCCATGGTATGGACCCATATCTGGAGCAGTTCTCGAAGAGCTGCTGCCTGTGGGCAGCCCACGCCAGACCAGTTCAGCAAGGACTGCATCCCATGGGAGGGACCCCACAGCACAGGGGACGAGAGTGACCGAGAAGGAGCAGCGGAGAAGAAGCGCTATAGACTGACCATAACCCCCATTCCCCCATTCCTCTGCACCGCTCAGGGGGAGGAGGTAGAAGAGGGTGGATGGGGGGGAAGGTGCTTTTGGTTTCTTTCCTTTGTTTCTCACTTCTCTAGCTTGTTAGTAATAGGTAATAAATCTTACTATCTCCCTACTCTGAGTCTGTTTTGCCCATCATGATAATTACTGTGCGATCTCCTCGTCCTTATCTCAACCCTTGAGCCCTTTTCATCGTATTTTCTCCCCATTCCTCTTTGAGGAGGGGGAGTGAGAGAGCGGTTGTGGTGGAGCTTGGCTGCCCACTCGAGTAAAACCACCACAAACTGAAATGCTAGAGTACAGGAATGTGTACATTACCAGTTCTGAACTGCACCTAGGCATCCTTTCTCCTGCTTTCAATTGATAAGTGGTTTATTTTGAAAATACTATATGCTATAAGCTTAAATCCAAATGTTATACACTATCAGCATTTTATGTGTTATAGAGTGACTCAAACTTACATTTGTTGCTTCTAAAAGTACCCTACATAAAGCATTATTTAATCAAGAAGTATATTTTCCTATTCATTCTATTCACCTTTAGCTACCAAGTTAAAACTTCAGGCCATGAAGGATCTTTTTTTTAAACCATAGTAGGAAATAGCGTGCTTCAAAATTTGTACTGAAGAGTGCATACTACCAAAGTACCTCCTACTAAATGAATTATTAGTGCCAGTTTGATATCAGGCGAGATGTAGCAAAGATCAAACCTGTGTCTCAATGCAGTAAAGCACAAATAAGATTTATATAGACACTGAAAGTTAACCACAGGTTAACATTAAAGGTTCACATTGCAGGCTTTTAAAGCAATTTTCTACTAAAAAACAGATAGATACTTGAAAAAAATATATAAAGGAAACTAGTCTGTTCCAAGCTGAATCTATGTAGGAACCTTCATTTATGGAATGAATATCCATTCAAACTGAATGGATCCAGTCAAACCTGATAAAGGGCAGTGCTGGAACCACCATCCTCCAGTTCACACGCTGGCTCACAACTGCAAATCAGGAGACTGATACATTATAAATAAGCTTTCTGGTAAGTACAATTACGTCCTCAGAAAATCAATGTTTACCTTACTTCCTGTCTTTCTTAATGATTTTTTAAGACAGTTCTGTAACAGAAGAATTTAAGAGTTTGCATTTGTATGAAATGAGCATAACTATACTGCTCTGTTGCTTGTAAGGCCAGATTGTATCTTTCAATGTTATCTTGTGCCCACTTCAGGAAACTGCCAAATTTCCATGCTGTGATTTCACCAGCAGGATGCCTTTCCCCAGTCCAGAAGACAGGAAGACCGGGCTGTAACAGGCAATGTATTTCTAAGAAAGAAAGTGGATTATTAACATATTTTAATTTCTGGTTACTTGAATTTAAGTATAATCACTTAGCCTGGAAGAGGTCTCAAGAAGGACATGAGAATGGCAAAGTTATTTTACAAGAGCAGAATAAATAGGCAGTCTTTATTTATGACAAGATTGGCACAAACACCAGTGGCTTTAAACAGGCCATAATTAAATTTAAACGGGAGTTTAAAACATTTCCAACTACCTGAAGAGTTGAGTTCTTCCTTCCATTCAAAGAGGGAACAACAACAACAAAAATACCAACTGCTTTTAAAAGTAACATCAAGGAACTTGTGAAAAGACTGTATGCTTCGAGAGGGGGGATGTTTGCTCTAGAAACAGAGCGGTCTTTGATCTGCTCCAGCCCTGAGGGGCTACTCGCTATTTGCAGGTTGTATGTGGATGGGTGGGTGAAGGACTTACCCCTGTGCTATGGTTTCCACCATTGATGCAGCCAGCTAGGCAAGGATTAAAATATGTTATTCCATCTGATCCACAGACAGGCTCGTACTCATGAATCTTACATCCGCAGTTCACATTACAGCTCCCAGTCAGATTCCTGTGGGCCATGGCAAGAGTGGGACTGAAGAAAGGAAAAAGAGCATGATAGTAGGGCAAGAACCAGCATCCTGCTGTTCAGAGGGAGAAAGTATCCTAGCCATTGACTCTGGAACTAGCACTTGATCATTAATGAAAGGCTGCATTAACTCTGGGTCATATACGTGATTTAAACAATATAGAAGAATGCCCCAGGCATCTCTGCCATCAACTGAAAACACAATACAAAAATAATCCCAAAGTATAAAACTTTTATGTTTTTGCCTGGGTAAGAGTTGTATCTTTTTCCTGATTTTTCTTTTAGAGTTAAGATGCCACTACTTTGTGTGCCCACCATAATCTGCAGCAATTTGCTGTTGATTACTAATGAAGGCCCCATATGCGAGATATAAGCATTATATGAACTAAGAGGAATCTCCTCCCGCATACTAACAACTGTTCAGAAAATTTAATGTTTGCATTACTGATACATGTATCAATAATATAAAACACAGAAATCACTCTAAATCTGGAGGGGTACTGTGTTTTACTAAATGTCTGTAAAAGAACCACTACTCCACCTCCTTGGATTTTTTCCCAATATCTTGCCAAGACCAACTTTCTAAGTCCTCCCGTGAAGGGTTTGGTTGTATGCTCAGAACCACTAAGTTCTCGTGTGCAGCTCATGGCTGGAATGGAGATTTATCCCATGGCTCTGCTTTACCAGTTGTACCACTGTGGCTCAATCCAGACATGGCAAAGGCCTCAGTAATGGTAGATTCCATATCTGTAAGATCATAGACTCTTCATCAGAATGAGATGGAAAAAAAAACTCACTGATTAAATTCTTCTCTTTGCTTCTTGTAGAAAGAAATCAGCTCTGCTTACAACTGACTACAGGCTGTCACCGCCAGAAGTTTTGACTCAGGTTGATGAAGATGGACAGTAACCAACTCACCCAGCTGCTGCCTTGCCTACCACATCACTTCAGTCCTGCCTAAATCAACTCTCAGGTCATTTGTAAAGCACCAGCTCTAGGCATAAGCACTGAAAGAGTCACCCAGTTACACCCTGCCCCAAAACAAAGACCAGGATATACTCCTGGATATAGTGAGGGCTTGGAGTACAAAGCAAAGGAGGAAAAGCATTAGCAGACACAGAGTCAACCTCACTGAAAGAAAATACTAAAACCACCTACATAACTGTACATACAAATTCCGGTCATAGACTAATGAAGTTAAAATAAAAGTTAAAGAAAGATAAAATGGATGCTAGTTTGTTTCCTCCCATGTTGAAAACAGACTGGCACAACTGGGCCCAGCGTAAATAGAGCTGATATCAGAGGGAGTAAGGTGTCCAGTCTGTATTATCTAGAACCTCCTTATTAATGAGGAAATAGGTGATGATCAAACTGTACGTTTCTGTCAAATAATAGTTTTGAAAAGCCATTTACTTTTAGTAAGTAAATTTACTTACTAAAAGTATTACTCCTGCATAATACCAGAGGGTATTGTGTTGGAAGGTATCTCAAGGTACAGACACAAATTATTGCCTTTCATCCGTACTATTACTGAACATAGCTAGCTCAAGTACCAAAAGGAAAATAACTAATCTGCTCAGATATATATGCAGACACACCATGAAATGCAAGTTATTTTCTGCTGTCATTATGCAGCCAAAATATAACAGGCATGAACTTTTAAATAGACTGTATTATATTTATACCTATTTTTACTACACTTACCATGCTCTCCGTCTTGTTTCAGGATGCTAAATTAATTTAAGAAGTGGAAAAGCAAGCATCTGCAGGGTGGTTTATTGCTGATTCAATTTTCTGCGTCTCATTTGGAATTTCATCTGGTTTCAAAATACTGCCAGCAACACGAAGGCATTAAGGCAGTGGAAAAGTTACCTGAATGATCTTATTCATACCAATCTACTTTCAAATGACAGCCTTGGCTGAGGCTGGGGAGCCTACCTTTTATTTCCTAAATACATTTCTGTTTAACGAAATCAAGGTTCCAGAATTCTGCACCCATACTCCCTCCTCACTGCACAAGGCTATTCCAAACAAATGAGAACTGAAAAGCAGCTGATACTGGTTTTCACTTGAAGCTTTCCTTGTTATTGAGGAAAACCATGATTTTATTATGCTTTCAGAAACTGCAAACTGTAGTTTCCTGTGATGCTTAAACAGCACTTTTTTCTGGTGTTTACTGTTTAGCGCGCATCTTACCTTCTATCTCAGCTGTCCTCTAGGCCTGTAAATGCTATTTGGGGCCTCAAAGTACCCAAATGTTATGCACTGTGATATTTGCAAAACCTAAGCCCTTCTGAAGACAGAGGGCCAGTTTCAAACCACTTACTTTAGGGACTGTAGTTTGTATTATCTAAACCTGGAAGTTTTTAGTCCATCCAGGTACCAAAGGCAGAAAGGCAGGTTCTCTAAAGAATGAGGACAGCTGACACTTCTGAAGATCTCCAAAAATTCAGAACATGGAAATGAGGCAACGTAGCTGGCTCCCTGGCTGCTCTGCAAGGGAAGGTGAACTGGGAGTGAGACTGGTGGCAAGAGCAGATCAGAACTGGGTCCAGAGTCAGAGACGAGGCAGACTCAGCCCAGTGATCACACAGCAAACCCAAAAAATTCGGGGCAGGCCCTCACTTCCAGCTTTCTTCACAATAGCTCTTCTCAGTGATGGAGCTGAACCTGGACTCAGCCAGCTGAACTCCGTAATTCAGGTGTCCAAACTCCCACACACAAGTGGGGGAAAGCGCCCCATGCCCTGATATTTTATGGGAATATGGGTGCTCACTGACAACAGCTCAGTGAGTTCCTACACACAGAGCAAAAAGCTGCCCCTTTGTGCTGATAGCATTCTCCAGTTACACTGTACTTCATGGACTTGTAACAGATAATACTCCTCTGACGTAGAGGAGGAAGCTTCCTCTTCTTCATTGACTCTGTCATTAACGGAGGTGGGAACACTGGGGTTCGAGGGCCTCCCCAACTTGAAGGGGTTCACACTTACTGATATTATTTTTATCAGCAAGCTCCAAAATGGAGTCTCTTCCCATCCCTCCTGCTGAAACTGAACCTGATCTTAATCCTGTTCATGTCTCCTCATCAGTGACTCTTTACTGCCATCTCTATAAGCAAAACCTAGAGCAGGGACCAAGATCCAAAGTCACTTCTTCCAAAGGAAATCTCCTTTCAGCAGGATTCTTTGCTGCTTACTCTTTCTTCTTCTTCTGTATCTCTATCCGTTCATCTTTTTTTTTTTTTTCTTCTCCCTCTTCCCCTGTATCCATTGCTGTAAAATAGCTTCAATCCCACAAAATGGAGGGCAGCCCTGTGTGGGAAGACTGAACTATGCAATAATTATGGTGCTCTTGTGGACATCAGGAGTTCAGGGTCAGATTTCCTCGAACTAAATTGTTGGTTAGAGGCTACCAAGCAGAAGGTGAGCAACTCACCTCCTTTTGCAGCAATGAATTTTCTGACTTCCTAGCAAAAACAGTCTATCAGGCAGTCCCTATCTTCTCCACAATAACTGTTCAACACAGTGGCCAATGCTTATCAAATTGGTATCATTAGGAAAAACACATCCATCCCTTCTGGATTTAGAATTATTTCAAATGCGTCCATCCCATCTTTGAATCGCAGCAACTTAAACATTGGCACCTCCTTGCCTCAGATCATAAAATGTATAAGAACCTGTGCTTGAGCACTTGAAGAACTCTGGCCAAGATACAAACCATGACTTATTTTACTGCAGTAGTCCTCAAGAAAACATAACTGTACAAATCTCTGAGATTTAAGAGTTTTTGTGTAAGAGCCAGCACTTTCATCGGCATGGTTCTGGGACTCTTCAAATCCAGAGCTCTTGGTATCTGAACAGTGAAAAAAGCTGGTGCTTTGGGAATGCAGTTTTGGATATTTTTCAGTCATGGTTTTTATCACAGAAATGGTACCAGAACCCTTCGCTGTGCTATTAGCTTATTTTGAAAGGTTACTCTGAATACTCCGTGTGCCATGTTTCCCCCGTGTTTAGAGCTGCAGGATGCCACAGCTCACAGCTACAGTCACCCTGGCCTTGATCCACAGTTTCTGGATCCTCTCTCAGGATGCTGGCTCTGCTTAGCTCCGTAACACAGGGCTGTCACTCCTTCCTCTTCCTGGCTGATATATTTAAACTGGCTGACCTTTTCTTCAAAACTGGAAGCTAAGAGTGTCCTCCATTACATCATTTATCTAGTAGTCTACTAAGAAGATAGGAAAACCCAATTTCCAATGAATATGGAAGTAATCCCTACAAGGTTGAACATGATGAAGAGAGGCTGCAGGAGTGAGACTTGAAGGCTTTTCCCAGGGACTAGAATATATATATGAAAATCCCCAACCCCAGGAGATGCATGTAACCTTCATCTTCTTACATCTGCATGGAGAATGGAGCCACAGGCACCACCCTACATCTTCCCGTGGTTAGTGTGCAGCCCAGTCCTGAAGACGTGAATTTCTGAGAACAAATGACAGTTTGGCTCCTTGAGAATCCACAAAAACAGATAGATTGTAGGTGTGAGCTAGGTACTGAGATCCATTAGGGCATGGGTATTTGCACGTGCACCATAAACAAAAATCTTGCCCTGGGAATTACGTTGGTATGCACAGCATCTCCACAGCCGGCACTGCAGCGTGATATTGAATTAACTGTGCTGCCTTGTTTGCCCTGCTCTCAGTACTGCTCAGTGGTGCCACAGAGAGGCCACTGCCATTCCGAGCTTGCTCAAGTGGCTGCTCTAAACAGATCAGCAGGCATCTCGGGAATGTTGGCACCCCCTCAGCCAGGCAGGAGTTGAAGAGGAATGTGGACTGTTTTCATGGCTGCATCCCCGAGATGCTGTGCGCACGCTCACAGACTGGCACCGTTTTGGAGCCCTGTGAGGGCTGCTGTTTGCTCTCCTTCACATCTGCAACACTCAAGCAGAACTGCTGTAAAGGTAAACAGCAAGCATCAGACGTATTGTTTCCCAGCAACCCCATGGATGATAAGGGATGTTCTGCTCCCACCTTCTACACCTGAATAGCTCAGAGACTTGGCTGAGGAGCCACTCTACACACAACGCCTGTCATCCATGTCATCTGTCACCTCACCTCCCATTATTAGTGACAGTAAGCATTATAACTGCTGCTCGGTGGCTTCCACTTGACTCATTTTTAATGTATTTATACACCACTATTTGCTTTTGCTGAATATGCTTGTCCTTCCAGCTGTGCACTTTTGCAGCTGATCAAATGTTACTAAGTAGCTCTCAAATATTTATTGACTTGTCTACTGATCACACAAATCAGGTTCACAAATTTAGCTCTTGGAGCTACTTTGCACTTTATGGTCTAGTTGGATGCTAACCAAAGCCTTTTCTTTCTTGTACCATAAACAAACAAGGTACAGTTTTAGAAACAAGTTGCAGCCTGAGCAGGAAATTAAATATCCAGGACTGATATTGGTTCTGTCGCCTTCTCAGCTATCAGCTGAAACCTGTCTCATTATATAATGTTGGATTTCAGAAGGCGATATGCAGTAACATGCCATAGACCGCCATGCAGACTTTTCCAGTAATCTCTCAACAGAACCTTCTCTCTGATGGAAAACACCCAAATCACCAAAACATTTCTCGGGAACATACTGATTTCAGCAACGATGTGACAGACATTTTTCACAGAAACAAGAGAGGCAGCATTTTTGGAGTTTCACAAGCTCCTTGGCAGCTTGCTGAGCTGGATGTCCCAGATGATAAATATCTGGGAAAAGCAGGGGTTCCCAGCCTGCCCAGGGGCCCTCGTGAGGATGCCCTGGCTTCCAGCAGGGCTCCGTCACCCTGCACATGCACAGAATGGGGGCATCTCAGGCTGCTGGGAAAGGCACAGCTCGGGTTCCCCTCTCCAGCCTTTCCCATCCTGTGAAATGCATTCTTCTGGCCTCTTACCCCTCCTTCACATCAAAGCCTTCTCAGCAGTAGATGGGTTTGGGGCAGCTTTCTGGTACCTTACGTAGCCAACTTGAGCTGCACTGCTGAATATTACCATGACACGCAGGATAGGAAATCAGCTGAAGAATGAAAGTGACTGAAATCAGCCATGAAAATAGAAGTATGAAACTGGAAACTGAACTGTGACCACTGAAAATTTACTCTTAGAGACATTTTTGTTTTGCTTGGAAGAAGCCTTACATTCGCAGATATGCAAAGCAAATATGCTCAAATGAATAACAAGCTACAAATGAATGCAAGCTGTGTATCTCCAGCTTTCATCACTTCTTGTACCTCAACAAATCGCTGTATGGTTTATTATGGGTATTTGCTTTTTTGTTGTTGTTTACAGCAAATGCCATGCACACAAAGAGATTTTTTTTATCTTCTCTAGAACATGTAATAGACAAAATTACCCATTAGCTCTGTTTCCAAAAGCTCATTATCAGGCCTTTTTAAGAGGTTCATGTTTTCATCTGTATTACTTTCAGTCTTCGGCCATTGCTCATTCGTCTTTTAATGATGGGAAACTAGTGAAGGACTACAGATGCCAAGGACATGAAATCACATATGTATGTAACCCCATTTCATCATGTATGATCTACTATATAGCACATTTATAACACATTTCTGTGAATGCTTCTCACAGTAGTAGATCATTTTTTTCTTGAAGGTGTATATTTTTCTAGTACTAAGCCAAACCAAAGAACTGTAATCCTGTTTTCTAACACTGGAAAGCTGCCTACTTTCCCCAGAAGAAAACAGCAGTAAACCCTGAGTTACTGCACTGCACAGCACAGAGTTACCTGCACTGGTCAGAAAAAGCAGGATTTATACACTGGAGCTAGTTAAGTCCTGCTCATGAGGTGGGCTACTGGAAAAGCAGCTTAGTTTCAATGCACCTACTGTTGTAGACACACAGGATGTGTGAAAAACAGCTGCCCTGCTTGTTTCAGCAGAATGGATGCTATCAACTTGCAGTGAGGCTTCATGAGCTGCCAGAGACATCTGTCATGGGGAGAGGCACCTGTGCACACACAGAAACAGAGACCAGCCCCAAATGACAGCATTTCCTGAACTATTCTTTCAATCGTACGCAATGATTCTGCTCATTTCATTAAGAAGCTTTAACTGCAGGTTTGCTAAACATGCATACTGGGACAAAACCCAGAATCCCATCTGGCAAATTGCATTTGTTCCCTTCTCAGGGAGACTGTTCTGTGTCTCCGTGACACAATGCTGGTAAAGATAATAAAGAGAAGACCTTTCCTAGATGTGACTGATGATAAAAGGGACTCTAGTTCTTAACACTTTGTCTAAACTCGGTTATCCTCTCCAACTATTGTTCTGTGGAAAACTTGTGGTTTAGGAATAAAGTAAGAAAAGGGAAAGCATAAGGCAGGATATATTGCCTGGAGTCTTTAGATCTGTGACCTGTTATTTCAGGTATCCAGGCTTGGACTGAAACCTCACTGTGCAGTCTATGCACAGATACTAAAAAAGAGGTGGACCCTTTTCCACGAGGCTGTAATCTAAATTACATGAGGTTAAACAAAACAATGCCTGACTATATTTTGGTAACATCTAAACAAAGAATTGGTTCGCACATGTTTTTATTAATATCTATTTAGATTGCTGTAGTAACCTACACTGCCGAACACCAAGGAAACACAAAGAAAAGAAAACCCATCACCTCACCACACAATTTCTCTAATGTTAATATTGGACTGTATGATAAAAAATGTTATCTTAACTTGATGGTAATATTTTTGGTTTGGCGTTGAACCTTTAAGACCAAGGGCATTCTGGATCTGCAGCCTCCTCGTTGGCAAGCAGCTGGAATCACAGCAATGATGCAATTTTTGTGTAGCTGTCAAACAAGGGACCCTCTCACTGTGCTAGCTAGATTCCTTCTTTGTTGTTATTGTTCTGATCCAGTTAGTCACTGCTTCCAAATTATGAGATCTGATTGGACTGAAAGAGATACAAGGGTAATAGAAACCTATACTGGCAGCACAAGAGGAAGAAATTTTTTGTTGTTAAGTGCCTCAGTAACTCAATTACATGTTTTAACCAAACTTTAATTACACCAAAACAACAGAAAGCAATCAGAAAGGGCCTGTTTTGATTCATTACATGCCAGAAATATGAGAGAGGGAATTAACTAATCCAGGAATCTGTGATTATGAGTAAGCTTCCTGGGAGTCTGTTTTAGTTACCTGATATCACAAAACATAGAAAAGACAGGTCTACAAACCACCAAAGTAGCTATTCTCTGCTATTTCCCCTTTATTCAACAGTGGTGAGGCCACACCTGGGGTGCTGTGTCCAGGTCTGGGCTCCACTGTACAGGAGAGACGTGGAGCTTCTGGATAGAGTCCAGTGAAGGGCCGCTAAGGTGATGAAGGGCCTGGAGCACTTCTCCTGTGAGGAGAGGCTGACAGCTGGGACTGCTCAGCCTGCAGGAGAGGAGGCTCAGGGGGGTCTCATCAATTTGTAAAAATATCTGAAGGGTGGATGCAAAGAGAACAGCGCCAGACTCTTTTTCAAGGTGCCCAGTGACAGGGCAAGAAGCAATGGGCACAAACTGGAGCACAGGAGGTTCCCTCTGGACATCAGGAAGCACTTCTTCACTGTGCAGGTGACAGAGCAGTGGCACAGGTTGATCAGAGAGGCTGTGGAGCCTCCTCCTTGGAGGCCACCTAGTCCTTGGCAACCTGCTCTAGGTGGTTCTGCATGAGCAAGGGGTAGGACCAAGTGACCTCTGGAAGTCCTTTCAACCTCAATCATTCTGTGATTATGTGATTCTTTTTGGATTCTCTCTAATTAATTTTTAAGAAATACCAACATAGATTTTAATAATGCTGGGAGCCTTAGAAAGGCCTGCTTTATCTGCACTACGTATCATTGCACTGGTCTGCAAAATATAATCCCCCAGATTTCACAGCACGTCCCTCTGAAGGGCTAGGTGTTGTTGGCAAGCTGAGCTGTGGGATAGGAAGACCTGAAGAAAGTTCTCAGTTGGATGTCAGAAACACATTTTCTGCTCTTTCGTTAATAGCTTCCTAAAAAGAGTGACAACACACTAAAGACAGACTACTGTCAGTCACATATTTCTTGTTCCTGCTTTCCTCACTGAAGTGCTAAAACGTTCAATTTCCTCACGAAGAGTTTTTAAAGCTTCAGATGAGGTAGAAGATATGAGATGCACAGCACCAAATGACTTCCATCAAAAGCTCTCAGTACTCTGCAGGATGCCAGCCTGAAACACCAACTTACTGCTGATGTTTAGCAATTGCAGATTAAGAAATCTGCTATAACTGCTGAGGTTGAAATTGAAATTTATTGCACTGTGATATCACTTGCACTTTTTCAATAAGTTGCTTATTGGGGCAACTTTTGAGCATTTGGCTCACATCAGAGTCTCAGTGGCTGCACAACAAGTGAACTTGTTGAAAGCACTGCATCCTGTTTTTCTTCAATTTTGCTCTTTAATGCACTTTTATGCTCCTATATTAAGGTACAAATCTTAACTTTCTTCTGCCTACACTGTCGCCCAGTGTAGGGGCTGCAAGAAGACAATTTGCTGATTCAGGGCTTCCTATCTGGGTGCTAGTTATGATGCAAGAGAAGGGATGCCAAACAGCAGTTTGACATAAAGCTCTCTATACTGTGTTCAATATCAAACATGCCTTTAGAGGCAAGGCTGGGGAACTGAAAAACAGGCTCTGAAATGCTGAAATGTATAATATAGGGGTGTCCTTGACCTTCTTGATAACAGAGATGCTGATAAGGCACCAACAACGGAAAAACTGCTTGTGCCCAACATAAAACAGCAGAGAATCCTTGCATGTAGAAATGTATTCTAATCTGTGTGTGCCTCCAGGTCCCATCCATTTCCCTTCAGCTGGTACAGTCAAAAAAATACTTAGTTATGAAGCATACTGAATCATAATGTATCATTGCCTACATTGCTCAGTGCTTATTTGCACGTATTTCTATGCTAACTAAAACCCAGCTTGTCCATCTCTTATGTGCTGGCTTACGTCTCCGCTTGCCAAAGGAAAAGAGCTACTTTTTTAAATGTAAGAGCAAAGAAAGGTAGAACTGAACATACAAATCCAGAGAAAATCACGAAAAGAGAATCTCCCCTACAGTATGTCTACACTGCTCAATGCAGCTGAGATCTCCAGGCTGCTGCCAGCACAGGTACCTCAGACAACAGACCTGACATAGCCATGCTAAGGCAGAGCACTGTGCAAGACAATTTACTCTGAACCAAACAGCTGTAGTGCTTCTTGTATCTCATCTGGTATGTTGAACTGGCTTTGATGTCCGTACACTGTGCTGTGTGCAGTGAATGAAGAACATGTTTTATTAAACTTCAGAATGAAAGCATGCTTTTTTTGTTGCAAGAACAATTACATTCTTTGATGTCTGAGCAGAAGAGCTCCTTACCAAGTAAATGATTTGAAGCTATCAAATGATTGACCATGAAGAATAACAGAATTTTTACCATGTCATATTTTCAAGATGAATTTATGAGTAGTAGTGCTTCTTTATTACCATTTTTTATCAGCTGATTTGATCACTGCACTAATAAAAAGTCATATAGCGCTGAGGCTGCAATCTCCTGAACCCTGATTTATCACATGCTGGTTATTCCCAATTTCTGATGACATTACTGCCTAAGCATACCAATTTTTATACTGATTTCAAAGACTTGATATACTTCAGTATTTCACCAAATTCTGCCATTACTATGTCTCATCTCTTGTAAGTAAGAAGAATTAGATGAAGATGTAAAAGAACTAATGCTACTGCACTTTCAGAACAGGTGTGGATAGATTCCTCTTTCAATTCATGCATTTACTGCAAATACTATTTACCACAAAAATGAATTAGATACTCTTACAATTCTAATGTGAGTGTTCACATACCAATAGTTTGCCTTGACTTCAATTTTGGAATAGATTTAAATTAAAAAACACTTTTTCACAGGCAGAGAACTACAACCTTCTCATTAGTCAGACAGGGACATTCTCACTCACCGCACAGTTCAGTTCATTGCTATCTGAAGTTTATATTTTATTTCCTAATAATTTTCATTTCTTCACCTACCCCTGCAGTCTTTCAACAAACATCACCAGGAGATGGACAATTAAACTGTCCTACCCACCTTCCATCCCCATTTTCTCCTTCTTCAGCCCACTACGCTCAGATCAGGATTTACTGACCATGCTACTCCGCTCCACAGTTAGCCCATTGGCACTGAGATTTAACTCTAGGTATTAAGAACAAGAAGAATCATACAAGCTTTCCACCAGCTCAAGCCCTTCAGTTGCTGGTCTTCCTTGCTCTAGAATTAGGGTTTGACAGCAACTTAGTAACACACACAACATGCAGTGCAATATGTTCTCTGTGAAAACAGTGTCTATTTTCTCCCTCCCTTGTTTCCTATTCTTCCTCTTCGTTTTTCATTTGGCTTGCTCACTGCCCCAATGTACTTTTTTCCTCATTTGATCATCCCTTTTCCTGCTCCACAATTCTTCTACAGTTTCTTACTCAAAATCTTAAGCTGAGCCTTAAAACCAAGATATTGAAATGTCTTTGATACCCAGCAACTAGCCATAAAAAAGAGGCAGACATTGTCTCAGATGTAGAAGCGAAGTGAAAAATAATGATTCAGATAAGTTTGCACTCATCTGAAGAAAGCAATTTTGTGGAAAATTTAATGTATTTCATAAGAAAAAAAAAATAAAAGCTCGTGATTAGGCTTCTGAGGAACTACCTTTCAGTGAAATACCTTCTCACAACTTTTACCACACTTTCTTGCTTCCAAATATCCCCAATTTTTAAAAAATGGCCTATCATGCATTTCTTGATGTCACAGCCTAAACCTCTCACTCCCATTACCTTCCCACATTCATTCTTTCTTGTTCATGACAGCCTTCTTTAAGGGTTATAATCTGGTCAGTGTCCCTGGCAAGCAATGGAGGGCCTTCACACAACTCGTTAAGGGGTTCAGAAGCAGCACACATCACGAATGTCAACAGCATATGCACAAATAATTTATCCCAAATTCGGACTGAAGACGTAAGATACTATTATGGTCATATTAAACAAATCTATTCGAAAATAATCTTTACAATCCCTTTAGTATTTTCACAATTTTCCTGAGCAGAAAACATTTTGAAACACTATCTAAAGTTTTGGCAATCTACACAGTATACTATTATTATCCTGTGAAATTCACTGAAATACATTCTAATGCATTTTTCCATCCGTCAAAAAGATGAGTTATAACATAGACTACACTAAAAAACTGACGTAAAATGGAAGGGCCACATAATATATGTTCATACTACAATACTCACCATATTCCTATTTGATCATGTGGCTTCTTCAGCGTATCAGCCATCAGCATTTTTTACATTTCTTTACCAGGCTTATTGGAAAAAGCTGGTGATTCAAAGATACTTACCCAGTTGTATAAGGTATATTTATTCCCCCTAGATTAATGCTTTCACATCCAACAATGAAGAGAGTTGAAAAGCACAGCAAAGACACACCACTGCAGATCATAGCCAACTTTGCAGACTCTCTCGCACCAAGTTTCAGTTTTTTGATAATGTAGCCGCCTAGGACAATACCAACACCAGCACTTGGAACAATAATCACACCTGCCAGGAAGAAATTCAAGTAACATTAAAACAGGATGTACAGAAATAGAATAAAACATAAATATTGTTTTAATTCCCTAATTAGATTACTATAAACGCTGTACTAAGATCTCCATTGTCTGATTCTCTGCTAGCTAGCAAACTGAGTCAGACTTTTCAAACCTCTGGAGTGTTGTCAAAGAATTAATAAAAGCCTCCTTATGATATTACCAGCAGCCAAAGCACTATAAGAGACCTATTGTATTTACAAGCAGAAACATTGCTTTGTATTTATTTTAGAATGGGGAGAAGGGATATGCATTGCTCCCGATTACTAAAAATATGAAGAAATCCAAATTTGGACATGGATCTTCCTCTTCTCACTCACATGATTTAGTCCAGCAAAGCACAGATGTTAACCTAAGGCAGGACCCCTGAAGCCTGCCCAACTGGGAGCACATGCAGGCAGCTGGCTGTGAATTCTGCGTTCTGGTAACTTGGCTCAAGTGGAATAGCACTTTCCTACATCAGCAGCCCCATTCATTACAGCACAGCCACTCAAGGTCTAAACTGATCAAACATGATTAAAGAAATTAAGATATAAGAATTAAATCAAAGACAGTAAGTTTAAGTCACAAAAGAAAGTCATTGGTGACAGTTTGGCTATATGACACAAGGCTGTCCTTACTTCCCTGTGTCTGAGGTGTTAAATTTTTTTAACTGACATGTGAGAAAGACGTTAAATAAGGTCTTTGCTAATAAAGATGTGTATATAAATTCCATATATAAATATGGAATTTGAACAACTTTGGCAGCTGCATCTAGGGAGAAAGAGCTAAATACTATAATCCAAATTCTTAAAGATGTTGGTCTTGTTTCTAAAGAAGCCTGCAAGACTATCACTTGAAAATATCTTTAATATTATCACAAAGCAATGATATTCTCATATAATATTCTCATTCTCTGCTACTTTGTGTAAAGGTGAAGGAGACATTACGTTATCAAAATGTTGAGATTGAGAAAGCAAAAATAAGAGGTAAAAATAGTTGCTGCCTTAATTGTACTTCCATCACCAATGACATTATAAAGTAAAATGTCATTTCATGGGGAAGATTCTTAATAACAACCCATCACAGAATCAAAAAGTTTCAAAAGAGCAGAATTTAAATTTATAACCCTTTCTAGAAGAATTAAATGATTTCACAAAGTTCAGATCTGTTACTTCTCTCAAGTTTCAGTGAGTGAAATATGAACAAGGGAAGAGATGCCAATCCTTTCACTTGCACTGAAAATCTTCTCTTTAAAAGACAATGGTAACCCAGCCACCTAAGCCTGCCATGCATGCCCTGCTCTAAGAAGTCTACATCAGAGAAGCCCATGTACCCAACGAAGGCAGACTGGGATCACTTGTGATGGCTTCTGAAACACCCATGTCAGATGAACCAAATTCCATGAACCAAATCCTTGATTACACTAGTTACATGAATTAAGGATATACCTCAAGGTAAGGGCTTATTGGATATAATTAAACTTTGTATTTTATTAGTCCTTCCACCATACAACTTAGCTTTGAGTTCTTAACATATTCTGGACCTGAATTTATCTTCTCGTTTGTATTCTCTTGAGGGCACGTATGTTAGAAAAGCCTGTCATTAGGTGTGAGACTGTGTGTGTCTATGTCTAGTTTCTTGTCAAAACTGAGCATGTAAGTATTTTGTGAGGCATTAGGTTAGTGGCTGTTCTGTTAGTGAGTTATACTGCACTGATGTTTGCAGACATCCTCTGCCACAAAGAGATTAGAACATAAAAAAGATTAGAACATAAATAAAGAGGAGATGAGCAGGAACAAACTGCCTGCCCAGGCTGTCTCTCATTCAGGAGGATGAAAAGGTAAGGGCAAACCTACACAGAGGAAGCATAAAGAGAAATTCCTCTACGCAAACTAGAGCAGGGGATGGAAAAGCCTTTCTGGGAGAAACTGGAAGGGCAGAAGCAGATTTAGCTGCTTGTGGTGAAAAGAGCAGACATAAGTGCTCATTCCTTCTTGCTTGTCAGGAAGGCTGAGAAGTTCCTTTGCCCCAAGTACAAATTCTTCATCCCTATGCTCTTCTCCTTTTCTGCAGGGGATGTAAAATCAGAAGTGATATACTGTCAAGGGAACGCTGCTGCTACGCTGCACTTCAAGGAGAGCTTACAGGGCAAAGCAAAGCATGTACATCTAATCAGGACACGCATTCTTCATTTTCAAAGCCATTTAGAGGAATAAAGCTTAAGATCTGATACTATGCTGTTGCACTGCACTTTCCTTCATTTTATAATGACAGTTTGGCTTACAGGAATTGTGCATGTGCCAAAAAAACTCCTTGCTACAGTGCTCCAAGGCAGTATCAGCTTTCAGTCAGCAATTTTCAGGCTTTGTCCCTTTTTGCTGTTGTCAGCTGCAGCACTTGAGGCTTTCCACAGTGGCAAAAGATGATATTAACAGCTACTAATAGTCTAGTAACAGAAAACTGCAATATTTGCTAAGAGGGATACACTTCCAAAGAGAATACTGTAGAGATTTTCAATCCAATTCTGTCTGAGATAATGTGCTACTACACCATTTCTAGAGCTAAAGGGGGATCCAACCTATTTGTAACCAGCTTAGCACAAGTTACCAGAGCAGGGCTTTATAATAGAGCAGCTCTTCCAATTACAAATTATTTGAACTCTAACTCTTTTTCACAAGTAAATCTTCTATCAAAGCATGAGAAATGTTAACTGTATTTGTCTAATAACTACCTGCAACCTAAAGTCAAAGTTAATTTGGGGGTAAATCAAGAAAGCCTGAAGGAGGCTACACATGGAAAACAAAATTCCAAACAAGACAAGACTGCAGCACAAACTGCACAAGTTCAAGACGTGAAATTTGGCACATGGCATTTTTGCTGATGATTAATGCCATGTTTGGTTAAAAACAGAAACAAATTAATTAATTCTAGCTAATTAAGGAATTGCTGCTTATGAATTGCGATGGAAAATGACCAACATAAAATTTGTATCAGTCACATAAGATTCAGCAAGGCAATTTTTATATAAAACACAGTAAAACAAATAAATTGTAAGTCCTCCTTTTGCTAACCAGAAAATTTTGTAAACTGAATGTGTCATTTATTAGATTAACTAACAGCAATCTAATGCAAAATCCCATTTCCTTTTCCCATTTTTCCTAGAAAAAGAATTTAGAAAATTAATAACAACTGTTGACATTCATGGTAAGTTTAGGAGTTGGAGGTGTGGAAGCAGTGCTCACTTGCCCATGTTGAACATACAGTCTAGCTATTTCATCTTCTTCTGGTGCCTTAAAATAGTCTTTATCTCCCAGTTTCTAACAGGGGAAACTACACATCCCAACAACACAGGGGAATCTTCATATCCTCAGTAGGGTCACATCTTTTTTGTTCTTCTTTTAATGTGCTGGCTATTGAATGTTTTGGCTTATCCTGAGAATGGAGTGAGTTACTGAGTAGCAATCCCATTAAGACTCATTGCAGCAAAACTCCTAGGCATGTGTAGCTACATTAAACTTCAGGTAGAATCTTGGCTCCATCAATCAAATTTTCCTGCTTAGATACAGCATACAGGGATTTCATGCCCCATAAGAAAATCTTATCCTAGCAAGTTCTCAAACAGATGTCACCTCATGGTGCTTCTCTGATGCTTCTCCTCAACACTCTAGAGAAATTTCTCATGTTTCTTTCAGCCACTGTAGGTGACAAATGATTCCCATTTGTCTCTGTGTCTTGCCCCTATTTATCTCAGTACTTTTTATCTTCTCCTCATACTTCACCCATAACTTCCTCCCATAACTCACTCTCCATCTCACTATGCCTTCTCAGGTGTAATACCCAGAAATATGGGGGAGCAAAGAATTAACCTGCCTAGCATTAGCAGCTATTCTGTATGGGAAGCAGTAAGGAGAAGGCAAAAAGATGCTTATAAACAAAAAGAAGACACTGACTGAGACAAGTGTCTTTGATGCACTTAGGAGAGAAGGGAGATGACCTTCCTGCTGTGGGCCCCAATTCTGCACAAAAATTTAGTTCCTTCCCCTAGGGGAGCTGCAGGTGGAGCTCATCCCTCCCTCATCCCAGAGCAGTTATGAAGCTGCAGAACAGAAACTTTGAAGCTATGTTAATAGCTGACTTGGCTGAACTTTACTACGGCAGCAGGGGAAGTACCACAGCTGCAAAAGAGGGGCCTCAGACCTGAAATGCCAGGAGAGGGAGCATTTGGTGAGCTCTCCTGACTAGGCTGGATTGCTGTGTGCTCAGTGTTAATAAGCAATTAGGGAGAAGACCATCAGCCTGGAGGGGAGAAATGAGTAAAGGAAGGATGGTACAAATAAACAATTGGTCACTGGAGAGAAGGAAAGGTTATGATATTTTAAAGATCAAAGAGGAAGTAAAATTCACATAAAATAAGAACAGTTTTAAAATATCTTTTAAGCCACACAAATCACAGCAACACTCCTGGGCATTTTCTAGCTTGTTTTTGTTGCTTTCTTTCCCCCTGAAGGCTATTAACATATTAGAAAATGTCACTATCTAGGCTTATGGGAAAAAAAACTCTTTAACAATATAAATAGGTTCACATTTTACTAAACAAATATAGCAAACATCAAAGAACAGCCTGAATATCTAATAATCACAAATGCACAAAGCTGAATTGAATAACCTGCTCTAAAAACCGTGTTCGGTTCATTCCTATATTGATCTATTTCATCAGCCAAAGAACAACAACCCTTGCAACATTACACTCATTGGCAATGCCTTACCAGTGTAGATGCTGGCATTGGAAGCTGGGATGCCAAACTGTGACTCGATGAACTTGGGAATGAAGGTAATAAAAGCTGTAACAATGGCACTCTCAGCTGTGTATGACAAACTCACAAAAAGGAATGTCATGTTGCTTAAGATCCTGACAGCTGCTCTTGGAAGCTCTATAAAGTGACAAAAATGAGAAATGAATGTTATAAATAATGAGCGAAAAACAAAAGCAAACTGGAACAAAACAAATTGATTTTCTTTGAGATGGACTGTAAATAATGGCTTGCTAGCATCTGGCTATTTGCTGAGCGGAAGGGAGAGTGCATATTTTGCATTGCACTCTTTGCTGATTGCTCTTACACTATCTCACTGCATCGCCCCAGGGCTGCAGTCCCATTTTTCACAAACAGAACTGAAGACTGCTTTAACAAAAAATGTCTAAAGAAACAGAGCCCACGCAGTAACAGTAAAAAGCAAGGGAAAACAGCAAGAAATTGTAGCAAATTTGGAATTAATCTGATGTCTTATTTTGAAATAGCACCCTGCTGAACCGACAATACTGAATTTTGCACTCCACATGAGGAAAAAAGACCCCATACCCTTCTGTAACTTACTGCTTAAAAGACCACACTTGGAAAGCTGGGATAATAATACTATAATTTGAAAAGGAAACCAAAAGATTTTATATTAAACATTTTTGTACATGATTAAAAAATTTTAACAATGCACGCAGACAAAGCTTACTGAAATAATAATGTCAATATCAATGAATCTCAACATACGTTACATACAACTAATATTCCCAGAAGGGATAAAAGAATCAATTAAAAATGAGAGCATATCATTAGCTTAAATTGAAAAAGTGTTCATAGATGTTGCAATTATCCTCAAACCAAATACCAAAACCCCATGAAATTCAGAACTGTAGTTAAAAGAAACACTTAAATCATTTTAATTCAGTCCTTTAGCAATGTCAAGGTGATGATAGCTCTATTCACGACTTTTTTTCTTTTTTTTCAGATTAGATGGCACGATTTTTAAACATTTTTTTTCCCTTGGGGCTTCTACCAAGATCAGATGTTCTGTCCAAGCATGACAAGTATTATTTTCAGCCCAACATTAGCTTCCTACTTTTCATGTGAACTGAACCAAAGCCCACTGAATTCAATGCCAAGAATGCCCATTAGAAATATAATGTATTGAGTAAATGTAGAAGAGCAGAACTCCTGAGCAGGAACATTACTGAAGCTAAAAGTTGTCAAGTCAAAACTCTGTCTCATTTACTCCATTGACTCCAGCAGGTTATCTGTATAAAAGCAAACAGAGTTTAGAATCCTGTCAAGTCGAAGCTTGTCAGACTGCAAATTAGCACCTCAGTTGTCTGACTGCATCCAGTCTTAGCTTATGCCGGTTGTCAAAAATAATCAATTCATTATGAGTATGGGGTTTATAATTTTAATGTAGGCAAATGCTCTCTCGCTGCCTCTATGAAGAAAAATATTAAATGTTAAATACTAAATTTGCTGGAAATAAGTGATGAATAACCTGTATTGAGAAGCACTGATAAATTTGAATCTTGATGTTTTTAACCTCTTAGTGTGTTTTGTTTTTGTTTTAATTGTGGCACTGTTTACAATTGCAGAACAGAAAAACAAAAGAAAACACAAGCCTAAGGCAATATAATATCAACGTGTCTGCAATATATGTAATGCAGCTGTCCATGTGCAAAAATTACATTACAGTATTGAGTACCAAAAAAAAAAGTTTACTGGTATTTATTGTCAAATATGACGCGTGTTCAAAATACAACTGATCAAAATTCATTTCGTTGTCCAAGAGGAAATGAAAGAGATAAAACATCAATGATTTACAATACCTTTAGCCCTCAAACCTCATCGACTTTTGCTTTATGTCTGTTTTTGGTTTAGTTTGGGTTGGGTTATCTGATAGAGTCATAGATGCAAAGAGAAACCAAAGAACGAGAAGCTTTTGCAGAGCTTCTCATGAGGCTAAGATGATGCAGTTTAAGAAAACTGCTGCCACAGGGTTGCAGTGGTGCAGCTGTAGCAGGATTTCCCTGGGGACATGGTGCGGGATTGAATGCCTCTCCCTCAAAATGACAGCAAACAGTTACGACCATGCTGCTGCCACTGTGAGAAAGGAGTCAAGAAAAATAAAGTGCGCCAGGATCAGATCTGCTAGAAACTGAGCTATTGGGTGTTTTTAATTATGAGCAGCAACATTCAGTTGTCTGGGTGAGGAGGGGATGACAGAAACGCTGGCAGAGAGACCATGCACTGGCTGAGGCAACCCATCACAGCACCAAGAGCCAGAGCTGGCAAATGCACGATACCAGCCTCAAACAAAAGAGACATCTTCATCTTACAAGATCTTTTCCCTCCCGGGAAGACAGAAATGACAGAAGGGGAACAAAGAGCAAAAAGAGCAAATCTTGCTCAGAGAAACAAAAAAAAAAAAGCCAACATCCTCTAGGACTCCTGGTTGGCCCTTACCATTTTTTTTTTGTATCAATGCTGACTCAGCAAGAACACAAATTTCCCTGTTTTCAAATGCAGCAAATAGATAGGACATCTTTACTATTGCTCCAACTCTGTCCTCCCTGCCAAAGTTTTAGTGAAAAAAACACAAAAAGGTATACAATTGAAAACTTCTTACAGAAGTGAAGGTGCCTGCTCAGTAACAGCGAGTGGCCTTACCATCAGCCAGCCACTCTGTCAGTGTACTCTAACTTTGTTCAAGGCTATTAGGATCACGTATGATACGTACACAGACATACAACTGGTATGAGTAATCCAAAAATACCTGAGAAAAACAACAGCATCTTTCACATTTCAACCTCATAATACTGACTTAAAGTAGGTGTTGGTGGAAGAGTGACTTTGAGTAGGCCTCCTAAAAAGCTTTGCACATCAGACAGGTGTTCACGTGCTCAATAAATGTGGAAGAAAATAACAAGATGATGACTTTCAAAGACTGGACATCACAAAGAGAAATGTCATTTCACTAGGATGATGAATTTGGTGTTCTCTGTAGAAACAAACTAGAAGTCTCTGGCCCAGAACTAAATCCAAGGTCTCTGCTAAAATTATTATTTTAAAGGACCTTGTCCAAATATAATACCTAGTAAAGTTTAGCTCTTCCTGGTAAAACTGATCTTCGGGAAAATGTATGGTTTAGAATTTTTTAATCTAAAGATACCAAACAACTAATTAGATAAACAACTGCGGAGCTATTGAACATTTTGCTCTGGCATTCTGATGTAAAGCTGTGCTTTCTGTTAACTCCTACTTATATCTTTCAGGGTACTGAGCACTCAGCCTAAAGGTCATTATTAATTTGAAAACTAATTAGCACATTCAAAACTGGATTTGTACTGCTAAATAGATAAAATTCAGAGTGTCTTGGAATAAGCACAAGTTCTCTTAAACCCATGTGAAGGATTCTCCAGGGAACAGCTCTGTTCTGATTGCTGTCATTTCTGGCACGAAATAAATCAGATAATTCCTGTATGCTGCACCAACGCATGCAACCTGTAGCAGTTGAGACTTGAAGCTCTTTGTGATTTCTGAAGAGCAACTGTCTGATACACAAGGAAAAGTTGTAATATATTAAGAATTTTTCAAATAAAAATGCATATGCAGAATTGGCTTTTCCCTGGTTTCCTCCTATGATTACAGTAAAATCCTGTGCAACAGAACCTATATTACAGTCCAGAATTTAAGAATTCTAGTAAGAAGCAAGAACAATAAAAACCTTAAGGATCCTTTGTACTACATAATCAATCATGCATTTAAAACATTTCAATGTCACATTATTTTTGTGTGACTAGCCATAGGCCTAGTCTCTCATTTCAAGGTCATTATTAAACCTGTCAGGTTCAGATTTTTAGTAGGTCTTCAAAAACCATCTCTCCTTTTAGCAAGTGTGTAGCAGAAACAAACTTCATTCTGTCATTTGAACAAATAAGCCTCTTATCAATTACACTCCTAAAATGGAAGCAATAATTCAGTATGTCTGCAAATACATTCACTCTACTGTGAAGTAATTAAAAATTTAAATTCTTTATTTTATTATAATTTTTTAAAATAACATAAGTATATAACTAAACATAAATTGGAACCTGCCTTGCTGGACTGGTTTGCTAGCTTACTGGCAGTTTTCTTCCCCTGCTGCTCTTTTGCCATATTTTACCTCTAGCCAGTACTCATTCTCTTTCACTGGTGTGCGGGACCACTGCTTGACTCATGGTAAGGGAAAAGCCTAAGAAAAATCTGCAAGCAATACAAATATTTGTAAATACTGCTCTAAGCAAAACTCTTAAAGCACTGTAAACAGTATTTCAATTAAAAAAAAAAAAAACATGAAATAATCCCAACTTTATCTCCTTTACCATAATTTAATTTATATTCTTTTAGCCCTGTTCTTTTACATCTAGCCAAAGGTGAATACAACCAGGGGAATAAACTGTCTGGCTCTACAGCACCGTCCTCTTGTGGCCCACCACAAATCCCCTTGTAAGGGTGACACACCCATCAGCAAGGGGATCTCCTTCCCACCAGTGCCCAAAACCCTGACAGCTCTGTCCAAGTCTGCAGCTTTGAGAGTGGCTTCTGCCATACTGAAATCCCAGGGACAGCTTCTGCATTCGCACGGTACAAAGCAGAGCCAATATGAGACAGAATTTTGCTTTTTGTCAGAATGGAAATTACCATTTTCAGTCACACATGACTATTTGTTTGCTTTTGAGCAGCTTCTCAAGGCTCCAGCTAATGCTGCTCATCACTGCATGGGGCCATGCCAACCTTTTCTATTTCGAGTCCTCCAGGATGACAGAAGCCAGGAGCAGGGGGAGTGACCTGCTTGAGGTCAGTAGCACGGCAGGACCTCCAGCCCGCGGTCTCCTGACCTCTCTGACATTTACAGGGCTCACTGAGCACCTCTGCGCACAGCCCAGCATCTCCTGCTCTTGTGCTGATTCTTACTGACTGCTCTTCATCTACCGCAGCAACTTCAGTTGGGTTCCTCGGGGGAGCACTTTAGCACTTCACATCCCCCAGGAACTTCTTTTACCTCGGCTGATACCCTGCCATGCATTATTATCCCATCTCAGTTCCCGTTCAGGATTGACTGGGAATGGCATACGACAGCTGGCAGACGTGAAAAAGCTGACAGGAAAATTGCACTTTTAAGAGGCTGGGCTCAGAGATAATACTGCTTTAAGTACACATACATAGGGAAAAAAAAAAAAAAAGACTATAAAGTACATGCAATTAACACCCATTAGATTAGATCAGTACATTTTAGGTGAGTGATATATGCGTTTGCTTTCTTTACTCTGCTCCTGTATCCAATTGCATAGTCAGTTGCATTATAGCGGTAAGAAAAATGGACTGCAGAAACAGTTTCTATGGTGCAGAACCCTAAGGGTATCCATATAATAAATGAAAACAGAGTTTTTGTTTGCTCGAGTTCCTGATTTATCTGTGTGTGTGGGATTGCACTATGACTTCTTCATTATAAATCTTCTTTATCTCATGTTATTTATACTACCTCCATTTCTTCCAATAAACAACATCCAATTTTCTTCCTCCGATGACCTATTTAATGCTTTTGATACCTGCCTCAGAAGCATTCTCCCTCTCACTTTGTTTACTTGCAATATAAATAGGAAAAGACTGAATTCCAAACCCTTGTGTCTTGAAAAATGAGAAAAAGCAAAGATGGATCTATATTTTTATCTGATTCTAGCTCTATCATGGGCCAACATAAAGCCTAGGTCACTGAAGTTGGAAGATACTTGCAATAGATGATAGTGTTTTATATCTTCAGCCTGTGCTGGCAGCTATTGCAGGAAAAATGACCCTAGCTCTCTCCTATCACAACTTTTCAATTCCTTTTCATTCACCTAGAAAACTAACTTACATGAAATTAGGGCAAGATACAGCAGGACAAGGTTTCCCAAGAAAGACAATGTCAGATCAGAAGATCAAAGTAAACAGTCTCTTCCATGAGACTTTCCCTAGCAAAGATGCACAGATTTTACAGGTTAATGGCACTGACCTCTGTCATGACAGACTGCGACATCACTGATATTTATTAGTACAGAGCAGAAGATGTGACCTACTAAATCATCTGTCTCCCAGCTATTGCCTAAGCAGAGTTTCTGCCATAACATTCTATTAAAAGATGAAGCCCTGAAACTCAATGGGAAGTATAAATTGTACGCTGCATCTCAGAAGAAGCAATGCTAAATGACTTGGACACATGTGGTCCTTTTTCCTTCCCATTATAAATGAAATTACATCAACTGAGAAGCTTGAAGCATGATCTCATTCCATAAAGCCCACTTAAACTTGAAAAATAATTAAATGACAGTGCATTCCTGCTGCAGGCCCTCTTTGCTAGGGCAAATGACACCTAATAGGAAAGCTATTATCAGCTTATAGCAAAATACTTTTCCGTGTTATCTCGACTCGCTCAGTGTCTTTCTGACATGTGGAATACAATGCTGTTTTTCACTGTTCCACATGGCAAAGTTTCTCTTCTAAAGAAAATGAAATGTTTTGTATAGGAGAAGCTCTAATTTGGAGGCACAAGTATTATTTTAATTCAGGATTTTGTCAGTAGAAGGTATGCTACACATTTAGGCTGTTATATACCTTAGACACTTACAACATGACCTGGAAGGTGAAATTATGTTCAGAAATGGAGAACCAGCATCAGGAAAATCCTCCAGATGCAGAGTTTGGCTGAACACCTGTATCTTTTCCAGGCACACCTCCAGGATGAAGCAGTTACTCTACTGTGACATTGCCGGCAATGGTTAGAAAGGAGTCCAGACTGATGTCCTGTTCCTACCTCCCTGACCTAGTTGAGAATGCCTTGATGCCTTGACAGGAGAACCCCACAACTACTTTTGCTAGGCAGAGGCCTATAGGTTTGAAGCCCCCCCCCCCAAAAAAAAAAAAAATGTTTGGAGTACAAATGATGTCTAATGACACAAATGACATTTCATGATTTCTCTTAGTCCTAATTGCATCAGAGTATCATAAACCTGGAACACTCAGCTTTCATATCATAGAAATCAGGGTGGACAAAACAGCATTGATAACACAGAGGCATTAAGTTTCTTTCATTTTTGTCCTGTACTATTCAATATTACGACACTTTTAAGCCTACATTGTAAACTTCTAATTTACTTGCTTCACATTGATTCATTTTTAACAGCACTGCATTTCTTCCCATGGCATTTTATCCATCACTAGTAGTGACTGTTAAATTTCACATTAATATTTTACTTATTGAATAAAATAAAAATCACATTACTTGTCAATCTTTAGAACTCTTCTTGTTTCAAAATTAGCACTGGTTTCATTCATTCTCGCCTTTGGAAAACAAAAAAAGCTTGCAATACACAACAGTCAGGTAATACATATGAAATAAAACAATCTTCTCCAGTTACCTTGCTAAAATACATGAAGGTAATTTAACTCACTTACTAGTATTCCTTTTTACTTGTTTTGCTTCTTTTTCAGAAGAGCACTTTACACACAATAGTGTGAAGGACAGCTTAAGCAAGTATGACACCTGCAAACCACAAGGTGCACAAATGTGCCAGGTAATAGAGGTCATATAGTTTCATACAGTTATATGACCTTACAGTTTGTCATATAACTATAGCAAACAGACCACCTATTTGTCACTGATGCACAATAAACACTTCAATAATTTAAGTAAAGGGATGTCTTACTCTTACAACTGTACTTTGTAATTTTAAAAGACCGTCAATACAAAAACATAGTATTAAATACAACATGCAAAAAATCTGCCTTCAATTACACTTCACACAACCCTAGAAGATGAACCTGTAAACAAAATTTAAAGCATTTAAAACTTAAAAACAAACCTCACCTTTAACATTTTTTCCAAATCCCATAGAGGCAGGAACTGCACTGTCTGCTTGTATTTTGCTATTTGTTTTCTCTTTCATAACTTCGTCATCACTTGAAACATCATCAGAGTTCATCTTCTTTTTCTTTTTCTTTTTTTTATGTCGAGGAGGAAGCTTTTTTGGAAAGGTAAACATTGGAAATATCACAAGGAGCATTGCAATGGCACAAAGGAGAAATCCACTCCACCTAATGCCAGGAGATAGGAACAGAAATGAAAGCCAATGCATTACATGAAATAAAAACACCAAAGTGATTATTACAGGCTGTACTAGCTGGAAGGACAAATTTGCAAAATATGGAACACTGAAATTAGAGTAAATTAATTGAGTGGAGGGGAGCTTTTACTGCATTGAAACCTTTTAATTAGAAGATGTTTCTGTTGGCTTTTCTACTGATAAAGGTATTTACACAGAAACCAGCAAATGGTTTCTGAAATACTGCCAGGTTTGAGTTCCTGTAAGTTTTCCCTTCTGATAACTAGTCAGTACCAACCTCTTAGAAGTAGGCATTCACTTTTACTTTGCCTTTCTCAGATAATTCACAGTAAAGCAATACAGTATTTCTCTGGAGAACACGAAAAAGGTTATCCATGGCATTATCCATGGCATGATGTCCAGATGGATATATCAGGGCTAAATCTGTTCTGCTTTCCAGTGCCAAATTCTCAGTGCGCTGACTGTCCAACCCTCTCCCTTCCCAGTTAAGAGCTCCCGAAGCCTGGCAATGTGCTGCAGTTCATGCCAGGGCTTACGCCTAGGACCTTGCAGCTCTGCCCTGCTACCATGACCAGAAATACCCCTTCACAAATAGATCCCTCTTCTCTCCCTCTGTTTTATAAGAATGGGATAAAATCAGCCCTACAAAGACCCCTTGGCTCACACTAAACGACCTGGGGCCTATCCACAGAGGAGGATATGGGCACGGGGTGCAGTGCCAGAAACGGGCCAACAGTAAACACACAGTTATCCTCCCTGAAGCCACAAAACTTCAGTAACTTTACCACAGCCACACAGATGGGCAACAGGGCCTTACCAGACTTGCAATAGGGCCTTACCAGAAAGTAAACTAGAGTTAACCTTCCGCAGTCAGAAGGCAGGTAGTGCAGTATAAGGTAATATAATTTTTCCTCTACGTTTTCCTCTACTGAAAGACTGCAAGGAAACATGTCTAACTCACACCAATGCTTCCATAAAGAAGGATGACCTCCGAAGTCACCCACACAGTTCTTCCAATGTACTGAAAGCATGGGTCTCATTAGGTACTAACCTAATTTACACCTTTGCTTGCAAGTTTCATTGAAGTTAATCACCTTACTCCAACACTGAAGCACAACAATGAAAGTTTGAAGCTCTCTGCTTTCAAATCACAGTTTGTGGGACAAATTTTATATTTTTGTACATCCTTTACCCTTAATAAAGTAAGCTACCTCAGGAAGCTACTAATTAAATATTTGTGCAAATTTTAAACATTCAAAAGTATAGAGGAGACAGGATTTTTTGCAGAACAAACAAAAATGTTTGACATGACTTTTGCATTGCAAACATATTGCAAACTATATTTTTAAACAAAAGCTGATCCTTACACATGTGTAATGGTTTGTGTGATAACAGGTTATGCAAAGGCAAACACCAAACAAACTTCCATGTGCAGCACTGATTCTGTTAGGAAGATTGTGCAGGGAGCTTTTGTGAGGCAAATCTAAGTTACTGAAAGTTTTCACTTGTTTTGATATTACATAAACAGAAAATCCTCCATTCACTCATTTTAGCTGATAAAATACATAGATTAGAAACCAGTCTTTCAGAAGGATCAGTCAGCACTATCGGATAGGGAATAAATCGCCAGGCTGAATAAAAATGTAGGAACATCCCTTTCAGGACCTCAAAGGCAGAAGCTGCAAAGCACTGATCAAAGAAACAATCTGTGGCAATAATAGAGAGAAATATGAAACCACCCACTCAGCGGGAAACAGCAAAGGAGACAGGGCCTTGTGATGTAGCACGAGATGAAATTCAAATCCAAAGGGACCATTATGGCAGCATACCAAGTGCTGGAGATGTCACAAATACAGCAGTGTATGTAATTATGTGCACTGTCTACATTTCACATCTTCCTGGAGCAGTATCAAAGAACTGGGAAACAGACAAAAGAGGATATCAAAAATAATAAAGACACCTACAATGGGAAATGAGAGGTCAGAATGGGATCTGTATTAATTAAAAAGCCCTTGATTTCCTGTGTTCTTGAAGTCAAAGAAAATATGCAGAGGAATACCTCAAAGACATCTGCACAAGCCCTAAGACCTCAAATAAAAGCAATTAAAACTAAGGAAGGACCAGACAGTGCTGGAGGAATTCCTTTAAACTTCTTCCACTTGTGTGGAATGATGATGAAAGACGATATAAGAAGATCCAAGTACTAAACAGATTCAGAACTAGGTAAACACTTCAAAAAGTGTCAGCAAAAGAAAAGTTGATTCAAAGCATTTGACAGACTGCCAAGGGCTACTCCACAACTAAGGAGATCCCTATACCGCACATTAGCAGTTCTTAAAGACAACAACATGACAGATGATTTCTAACAGATGTCCCCACAGTTACCACACTTGAATAAAAAGCAGTTTTAAACATTTGATGGGATGGCAAAGACAGCTGGCCTGTAATTTAGCCCAGAGCACCTACAAAAAACAGGTGTGCAAAACCCAGGTGTGCAACCCAAGTTCTGTGAAACAAGGAAAATCAAATCAGAAACAACCCTGAGAGTAGCACTTACTTTATCAGGTCTGACATGAGATAAACCAGGTTGCCTGTCCTGCATATATGCAAAATACCTCTTCGAAAGGAGCAGCTTAAGTAAAAAATAGACCTCTGAGCAATTTTTGTTGCTGCATATCACAGTTGCTATATTTACTATCTTGTCTGTAATCATTGCCTCCTTTAATAGTGGAATTTTTCCACTGGTCCCTGTGATAAGTAGAATTAGGAACCTTACAGCTATAATAAAGGAAAGATGAAAATCAAAGACACTAATTCACTTCAAAGGAGACGAGGCTGAAAAATCTCAAATATGACTGCCCATTAACTTATCTCAACTGCACTCTACTTTTGAAAAGCATGTCAGCTCTCTGAAGTAAGTGCTAGACTACTCTTATATTTCAAATTGTTAGATTACATACATAAATATAAACTTGGCTACGTGGCATTTCCCTGCAAGGAGAAAATGTCACAGTCCCAGAAAACAGACTTCAATGGAAGGAAAGTCTACACTTTCAGAGCCCTCTGTAACCAGGCAGTCATTAAGTAACAAGGGACAAAGGACCAGTTGTCATACCATTAGGGTTGTAATTTTAAAGGGTAGACAAAGCCTCAGAAAAGAGAATAATGCACAGATGCTCTAAGCACCACTGAATTTTTATTATAAGCCACCACAAATAGTGAAATTAATTACCAGAGATTTGACAGCAGGCAATACTCTTGGGAAAGTTAACAGAAAAAAAAAATAGAGACCCAAAAACCAAGAGAGTAATACAACGAACTGGAACACCATTTGGCAGTAGCCAATCTACTGATTTAACCAGCGTGATGGAAAAAATGAATGACTTTTACTTTTCTGTGCTGGCTAGAACATGACTCGCCTGCTGAGATCCTGTGACAGCTGATTTCCTGCCCTTCCTTCAGTCTTATTTGCATCACTTCTACCAGCACCCCTGTCCAAAACTGAAATCACCAAGATACCTGTTCAGGTGATATTGGAGTTACATAAAACCCATTTAGCAGTTTAACGTAAAATCTTCCAAATGCACAAACTAGGCTCTTTAGTCCCTTTTGCTTGCAAGGCCTGGCACAGGAGATACTCTCACGGCCTGAGCACAGAAATATTTGTATGAGGTGACTTCTCACCGCTACTCCCACAGATTTGTTGGCTACAGCACTCCTGAAGGATGCTGAGGATTCAACCCTGGCACTCAGTCTTCTGAGGGAGGGAAATTGAACTTGTAATTCATGAGAAAGGACAGGCATTTTTTGGCAGATCTCTCTTATACACTTGGCTATGGACAATGTTACAGATATCCAAGCTAGCTGTATACTAGCAGTAGTGGCAGTCCATCTGCTGCGGCACTGAACTCGGTGCACATGGCCTGAGAAGCAGCTAACTGCTTTGGTTATGTCCATGCTGCTTTGGTTATTTTATCCTTAACTCATGTGTTTAAGCTACAACCACAGAGATATGCCCACACTACAAGGCAATAACATCAGTGGTTACATTATAGACAAACACAACAGTAAAGCTTGCCCCACTTTCACCTAGCCCCACTGATTTCAATTAATGGATACATTTATGGTCCTGTTCAAGATTTCAGTTGAATAACTGAAACACTTCCCTAAAAACACATGAAACATAAGAATTTTACTAAGAATGTATAATAATTTGCTCTGGTTTCAAATCTCTTATTCAGAATTAGTCAAAGCACTTTTTAACACTGTAGTACGTTCACATCACAGCTCTTTCCTGTGAGATATGTCAGTATATAAATGAGAGCACAGAGTCGTTAACCCCAAGGTCACAGGTGAACTGAGCACTCAGGTTTGCTCTTCTCTCACTGAAAATTCAGCTAGACCTGTGCAGCAATGCTCTTGGGCTAAGTAAGATATATAAAGCGGTGATAAACCTTCAAAGACTTAAGAACACTAAAGAATGTTTTTTTCACATCAAACTGTCAGGAATGATCACTGTAGGATAAACAGAAACAGATATGGTCTAACTGAAGTGGCATAGCGACAAATTCTAATACAGTGCACAAGAACTGAATCTGTACTCTATACAATACTGGGGTCAAGAATCAGAGAAAAAACACATCAAAGATGTGCTGAAACAAAAGCAAGCCCCCCAGCTTCTCTAGAGAGCCAACAAAATGATTGAAGGATGCTGATAAGCTCCTTGAAATAAACCACCAGCACAACTAACAGCTGAGATGCACAGTAGGGGCACAGTTCCTCCTGAGATGACAAACTTCAGTCTTTTCTGGGCTTGCATGAAGATTTCAAGACATATTTATGAATTATCTGAAAAAAAGCCAGTCAAAGCATCCTCAAGACCCGCTTCCTCAAGAAGACATTTCCAAGCAGGCCACATATCAAAGGCCACACAAAGACATCATCTAAGGATTATGGTCGTTACATCTCAGCACTGCTGGAAACCTACTATTTACTAGAGAATAATGTGATGGTTTATATCATCTGCTACTCAAACACAAGCCATCATCCAGAGTTACAAGGCCAGAAAGGCCGTGTTCTGACACCATCCTGACAACAGTAAACGAGTTTACTATTTCTCATTTGGGCAACAGAGTTCAGCATTTCTAGCTGCCTGTTTTGGAAAACCAAAGCTGGGATTTATCCAGCTTCCATCAGGAAGGGATAGGTCCTGGGAAGCAGTGACCTTGATAACCTCATAAAATAATCAATATTCTGTCCTGCCATTCCTGTGCTGAGTGCTGTCAATCAGCACCCACAGTGTCAGTCAGAGCAAGTTATGATTTCCCACCCTGTCTCAAGTCCTTACTGGCAATTTAGAGAGTAGCTCTGAAAAATGCTTGACCCTTACCAGTTTCCAATGAATCGGGGATCACTCTGGTCAATATAAACAGTTGTCCTAGGATCAACATAGAAACCAATAAGAAGTCCTCCCAGTAAGTAGCCAGCTGCAGGACCAAGTGCTCCCATTACATACATGATGGCTGAGGAAATAAAAGATCAGAGTTGTTAATCAATAACACTTCAGTAGTTATTTGCATGTAAATTGGGGACCTAAAAGTGAAAGATGCCTCTTAAAGCAAGGAATTTTGTACCCCAGAAATTTCAGAGCCCTTTTTTGCAATCTTCAAAGGCAGCAATTTCTGTATAAGTAAAATATCAATAAGGAAATTACTGCTTTCTGCACATTTTCAGTCAAATTACAGATGGAAGTATACACTATTTTGGCATTTTGGATGGAAAGCAGATATCATTTTGACAATATTTTTCATATTTGGTAACATTTCCTTTGAATAAAAACTTAAATTTTAAAACATTAACAGAAAAAAATATAAGTAATGGTAAGCAAACAGGAAAGTGAAGAATGAAAATAATGTATGGCACCAAAGAACAAAGTACAATGTTCCAACTTAGTTACCATCGGATTAACACTGGATTTTAAAGAACCATCAAAGTTTAGAAATCAAATACTCCTATTTTGGAGATTGACAGAAATATGTTTTTATCTGTGCAACCACAGACTTGGCCCTGTTGTACACACTGCTACCAAGAGATCCCATATGCTATATTTCCACAAGACTCCTGCCTTGTTCAGGACATATAAAATTTTAATGTTATTACTAAGGAAATTTCCTAATTTAAAAAAGCAAGTTAAATGAAGAAAAAAAATCTCATTTGCAAACATACAAGCATATATTTTACAACATCGTTGTTCTGAACATTGGATGACAGCAGAATCCTTATCACCCAAAATAACAGAGTAGGCTCCTGTCTGCTGTGTCTTGTACACGATACTCTTCACAGTGGAGCCTCCAGTTCTTGCTGTTCAGTCATCCATTGAGAAAGCGTCGCAGCTTCCATTTGGCTTGTGTGCCAGTGCCGTCAGGAGCAAGGGTGAGACAGAGGCAAGAAAAATTGCAGATGTGTTTCATCTTAGAGTGGGGCCAAGCTGCCACTGGACCTCGGACCCAGGAAAACTTTCTGCAGCTCGCAGTACAGACATAGTTGTGAGACACGAGCAGGAGCAGACAAAAACATCTGTTGCTTGCTGACAAGAACTGACCGCTGAGATTTAGAAATCCTGCTCTCGTTTCCAGCTTTTGAAAGGTAGACAATTTAAAGGCTATCATTTGTCTTGCCCTTAAATACTGTCAGTTCCACTCCTTTCCTCTTCTACTTCTGCAAATCCCAAATCAACTTCTCAACTAAGCCAAGGTCAGTTACCTCAGCCTTAAAAATAGATACCTTTACCAAGATCCATATATTCTTGACCACACAACCATAGCTATCTTCCAGAAATTGTTCTCATATTCTCCATCTATTTTCTTCCTTAATGCATTTTGCAGCACTCATCCCTTTTAACATGCTGCTCTCCTGCTTCCCGTACTGGCTGTCTGGAAGCATGAAAGACCAGACGGGTTATAAGGGATGCTCTTTGCTGTACACTTCCATGTCTGAGACCACAAAAAAATCAAACTCCAGCAGCACAGCAACATTTGCTTAGGTGCTGCAGTCTCACTACGCAGCACATCAGAAGAAACCTGATTACTGAACTATCTGATAACAACATCTTCACTCCAAAATCTCCACCTCCACGTGGTTTCTGCGGACCAGTTGCTCTCCCTGGCAGTGTGCAGGCTCCATACTGTTTGGTCCCGTCCTCAGTCAGACGTGCTGCAGCCTGGGGTTGCATAACGGGGTTGTAAGAGCTTGGGCTTCTGTGCTACCAGGTATAGCAAACTATATCTCACAGGCAAGACAACTAAAAGGAAATAAATAGATCTGCCTGATTAAGCCAAAATAACTTGTACGTTTTCCTCTAATGTTTTGAAAGAAGAGAAGGAAAAGAACAATCTCATGAGTAAGAAGGTGACATTTATCAAAGAGCTAGAGTGTGCAAAAAAAAAAAATCACAGAAACTACCACAAAAAGTAAACTGCGTATAGAAAAAAATGTCTTCAGACTGCAAAGTGATTTATTACTTTTAAGTTACTCTTTCTTAAACACATTTTCAATTTTTATGAAACTGCAATTTCACGACTAGATTTCTCTAAAGTCGTTTTTGCATAATGGTTTCCAGAACTGTGTTCACTATTTAAATTTATTCCAGACATGTTCCCCTCTGGATTGATTGCAAACAATCCTTTGCATGTGTAAAATGCTCCATGAGACATTGTAACACTGCTACTTAATGGTAAGTGGTTAGGAGAAAAACACGCTAACTGTTATTTGTAAAATCCACATCATAAGGAAGGGAAAAAAATAAAATAAACTCATTCCACTATAATAAATTATGTTCAATAATGTTTCATTGGAAAATTGATTCAAACAACTACAGCAACCTCAGGTCCCTAAAAAGTTTACAGAAAGGAAGCACAAAGGGAGTAAAAGAGTGACCTAAGCCATTCATTTCAGCATTCAGAAAAAATACTTATGCTGTATTTATTCAGCCTCAAGTCCACTAACGAAATAGGCAAAATGCAGCAACTGTTTAGGTTTAGAAGTACTACTCAGCACTTGCATTACATATACCTGGTAACCTCAGAGGATATTCTTAGTAAGCAGGAATACTGTAGAGTAAAAATAAAAATATCAGTGTACGCTGTGCTGCTGTAGAGTAGGGGATGTTGCCAACCATTTCAAAAGTATTTTTAAATTACTATATGCTGTTCAGATTTCAAGATTTTTTTTTAATGTAGCTTACAGATAACATGTAACATTCTGGATTTTTCAGAAAACGGGGGTGCCCCACATGTCTGGTCCAGGGCATAAGGAAACATGTGAGCACATGAGCTCCACAGCTGCCATTTTAGGACACCTTGCAGCACCTTCTCCAGCACCCAGTAATGACCACTATCACAGACCAGATACCAACTGCAGTAAATTGATCTGGATTTCTAAATAGGACTAAAGGTACCGCATGGCAAGTAAAATATGCGAGTATTTCAAAATGGGGTACTTGAAAAAGTCTGCCCCAAACCTTGCTGTGAAAGTGAAGGTGGAGCCATCTCCAGGAGTCGGCATGGCAGGTTGCTCTGTGATCCTGGACCTGTGGAAGTCTGATCACAGACTCCATGATATTGCACCCCAGTGCCTGGGAAAACTGATTCCCAAAGAGGCCACCGAGATTGGTGGATGATATAGAGAGGAAACTAACGAGGAAACAGATTCAGTCAGGGCATCATCAAACCTGAACCGTCTTCAGAAACAGAAGTTTCTGCGGACAACTGCTCCGTAACGTTTTGCACTCAAGCCACCAGAAGGTCTGCAGCTTCCTGATGAAGAAGGTTCTGAAGCATGGAGGTGATGTGGGAGCACCTTCCTTTCAGCCCCCTGCCTGGCATTTCAGCTAGCCCTCTTTGGGCTGCCCTTTTTGGGCCACAGTCGGGTCTTGATCTAGGAAGATGCTCTGATTTAACTGCAGAGAAGTTTTGACTACAGAAGTAACAAACATTTGTTATCAAGAAGCATGTAGGAATGCTATGTTGCCGAGGCAGGCTGCATGGCATCCAGATGATTTTTTAATCGTAGGAGTTGGACTCAATGATCCTGGTGGGTCCCTTCCAACTCAGGATATGCTATGATTAATTTGCATTTAAGCATACTTTGGATGTGCCTCTTAAGCTCTGAGCCATAATCTTGACAGGTGCTTATATGTGCAAGCTATCTTCAAATTTCTTAAATCATAAAAAAATGTAGTATAAAATAGCAGTAATATCTCCTTTTTCATGATAAAATAGAGATGATGTGTGCTATATGTTACAGTTCTGTCCCAAAGTATAAGTCATCTTTCAGAAATAAATAGGGAAACTATTGTTAATACAGACATATGGGCTACAACAGGTATCTAATTCTCTTCTGATTGGTTTCCACTGAATGAATTTGTGCCTTTCAGAATTACTGTATTAGCCATATCCACACTCAATGCTGGCAAATCACTGAGTACAATTCTCAGGGAACGTGGCTGTCTCCAGGAAAAAGAACCTGCAGATCAGCCACTCTTAGCTGAATTATATTTGAGGACTACTCATGACATTCAACACAACCAGCTCAAGTCACACCTTGCAAATGTATTTTTATTTTTTTTCCCAGAGCTTTTAATAGCTTGCTGCTTCTGTGATGTAGGATCTTCTGTCTTCAAACCAAAGCACAGGATAGTCTACTGAAATTACATGTCATTTAGAAAGACAATTTCAAAGACCAAAAAGACCTTGTATATTCTTTCAAGTTTCCCTTTTCTTTCAAGAGGTCAGTGTTGTGGGGAGAAGTTTGCACTAGCAAGCATACCTTATTCTCTAGGTACAGCTTCTCTTCAGATTGACCAGGGACAGCCTTTCCCTGCCCTCCCTAACCTGGTCTTTCAGATCGTAGTTCTACATCTGACATAGACTGTAGAATGGTAAAAATATCCTAGTTCAGACACACTTGGTTAACTGTTCATTATATACCATTGTTCCACTGATATCTATCAAGCTAGAGGTATTTTAGTTCCATTGTTTTATCTGGGGAGCTTCTCTGCCTCACTGAGGATGCCCTTGGCATGGCATATTATCTCAGGTGCAGCACCATAATAACAAGGCTATATGGCTTGCTGGCTATGGCTAGCTACGCTTAGACACAAATGTCTGTCACAGCTAAGATGCTGGATGGGAGAAAATGGGAGTCACAGCAACAGTAAATGAATTACACATGGAATTTACCTACCTAAGTGAAATAGGATTAAGCAATGTCATTTTTCTCCATTGAAAAGTTTATCCTGGGACATGTTCCAATGAATGCTGCCATTTTGACAAAAATGAAAATAGGAGGACTTTTTTCTTCCAGAGAAGACTCTGCATAGCCTCTACCTAGTTGCAGCAAAGTCTCTATGATAGCAATAAGACTGACTGAATCCTCTATGGGTCCAAAAATCCCTATGTTCACAACACATGCATAAAATCACTTGGTTGCCAAAGATACTTTTTTAGTATACACACAGCACAAAAATATACTTAAACAGAGGTCACAAAAATACTTTCCCTTTCCTCCTCTAATTGCACCAAATGACAACTTCAATATGTTTTGTGTATGGGGATACACAACATATCCCTGTGGCATCTTGAAATGCATACCATGTTACTCCTCCAACTTTGACTTTTTGCATTAGTAACGCTAACATCAGTTAAAGTAACAGGCATCATGTTGTGCCTAGAGGAACAGAAAGTCCACATTAGTGGCCTACACCAGGTCATGTAGCTTCTGGGTTCAGAAAAAGCCACTTTGGTTTAAGAGTAAAAACAAAGGAACACATCGCTCGGTACCTCTCATCTCTGTGTACACACACATGTCACCACACAGAGTTTATCACTGGATGGAGAGGAACATTTCTCAAAGGTTCCATTGTTGCAGTCTTGGCAGCACATCACCATAGTACAACTGTTCATTTCATACATGTGTAAGGCAAGCAGAATTTAACTTTTATTCTGTTTTCAATTAAAATTTAGAATTTGCAAATTCCTGCAAAAGCTACAGTGTTCATTCTGGAATATTTTTATTTCTTTGTCATATGCAAGCTTTTTCCTGCAATAGAACTTCAATTTTGGTAGGTTTTGCAGGATACTTTTTAATGAGATACAGACATAGTCCTTTTTTATCTGTAGATTTCAAATTTTTACTCCAAAAACTTCATTGTCGTTATAAAATGAAGCTATAGACTAGGAAGCAGAGGTACAAAAAATAAAATAAATCACCTACAGTTATGTAGTAGAGCAGAAAGTCCAGGAGTATAATTTACTTCACCAAAGCAATAACTGTGTCCTGCCTGCTGAACAACACTCATCCTGAAAGAACAACACAAGGGAGAATAAAAATAACTCAAAAAGAAAACAAAACACTCATGTGAATTCGTAAGAAATGGCCCATGTTTATAGGTTACCTGTCTACAAGCTGAGGAATGAGCTTTAACAGAAATGGCACAATGAACTTTATATAATTCTGGCTGAGTTCTCTGTATGTTAGGAGATTTAGGGGACTACAAGAAGAAAGAAAGAAAGTCACAAGGGGTTACAGACTGGGATTTTGTAAGCAGTGCCATGCGATGGTACCACGGCATCCTCTCTACTCCTACCGGCAGCATGTTTCCTATAAATTCTGTGCTGTGCTGTCACTGGAGAGTAAACAGCAGGATATTTTTTTCAGGGTGGAGAGCAGGTTTTGATTCACTCACAGAACAAAGCTGGCAGGCAGAGACTTCAATGCAGAACACAACTGATTCCCAAGCCCTCCCCAACCCCTCTCATGTCGCAGCACCTGTGGTGGAGTGGCAAGGAGCAAACATAAGGCAGCTTCCAAAGAAACGCTACTCTGCCAAAAGGCACATTTACCTCATTTGTCTAAATTCACCTACAGAGAAAGCTTTCCCAAAAAAAACATAAGTTTTAACCGCACTTTTGAGCCTGAGGACAGAAAACTAAGAGGACTTGTGAGCAGAACCCAGGCGTACTTCACAAAAGCCTTGAAGTCAGGAAATCATGCAGTTCGCTTCCTTCTTTTCTTCATGAACACCCAGCCAACCCTATCTATACATGCTTTAGGAGATTTTTCTTTTATGTGGTTATTTGCTTAGGAAAAAAAAAAAAACAATGCTTTGAGCATTGTTGCATTTCAGATAACAATGTAAAGTTCAAAACTTCCAATAATTTCCTTTCAAAACATATTAGAGTTACCATGACTTTAAAAATCTATCAGATCCAATGTTGTATGCAAAATAATAAATAGAGAAACAAACCTACTCCAGTAGCCTGCCTTGATCTTTGTATAGAATGTGTTTGATAATACTTTCACAAGCAGATTCAACAGGTCTGGAAGACAAATTTTTAGAGAGGCATAGACAAAGCATAATTTTACATGCCTACTACGCAAACTAAAATGAATGGTCCAGCTCACAACTCTATTAAAAATTCTAAAATTTAAATTAAATATTAATATATGCAATGACTTGCTGATATCAGATCAAAAGCATTATATTTTTACTTTTCTCTTACAGATTTATTACTAAGGTATCATTTGCATCAAAACAGATTCATTTCCTAGCTTAAAGAGCTATCATTTCTAAACTGCTTTATGCTTTTTTTCTCCATTTGTGGCCATATTCTAAAATACTACAATCATTTTCACAGGACCCAATTCTAATGTCACAAAAAACAGGGAAATAAGCCCAAACAAAACATGCTAAAATAAACTGCCTATGCCAATGTGTATCTCCCACATACAATGTCACTGCAATGCTGCTCCGTATCACTCACTGTGCTATGGAGTCACAAGGACTACAAGGCAAAATTTCACCGGACTCAGCACGTGTCATTAGGATAGACTATCAATAAGTATCTGCATCCAACGCAAAATTTTAAAACACTCAAAATACTGAAAAATAAAGGTTTGCATTTGTACCAAGCTATTTCAGCCCTAGAGAGACCTAGGGAAAAGACTGCCCCAAGGAAAACTACTCCAATGCTTAAAATGAGGTCTTTATTTCTTTATTCCTAAAAACAGAGAAATTCTGTTAAGTAGAAACCCAATAGTCAACTGGAAACCATTCTGCTCTTTAGAGACAATTCTGTTTCATTTACAATTAACTTCTTCTTACTATTTGTTTTCTGAAAAATCTGGCTTTTCTGTCTTTATATTCATCTATAAATAATCATTTGCTGATAACATTACCAAGCATGACTTGTGGTTATTAAGTAAATATGGGAAAGGAAGATCTGCTGCAAGAGTTCAGTGAAAACAGCTGCAATTTTCATGTGCAGTTTCCAAAACAATGTGGTTAACTGAATTAAGACACCATGCATGAGAAAATTCTTGGATCAGAAAATTAAGCATATCAAGCATTATCAGACTTTAAACAAATTTTAAGGAAAGAACCTTCTGGTGACAGTATTACAAAAGCGCACACAGCTATCTCTGATTCGAAGAATACCCAAAGTCCTTACTGATGCAAATGGTTTGTGTGACCAAAGACGAGCTTGTCTATACTTGCAGAATCTGAACCTAAATTGAAAACAAAGATGCTCTGACATTCTTCCTAAAGACTAAGAGGTATTAGGCACTTTAGGTCTCCTAAAGAAACATTTTTAAAAAACAAGTGTCAACAACTACTTAAACACATGAATAAGAGAACAATCAAAACTGTCTTTCTCAAGCCTCCAAGGTATTTTTCCACAATTTTGATGTGGAAATGCACTTTTATTGAAATTTATCTCTTAGACAAACACACTCACTACTTGTACTGAATGCAATTAGGGTGTCAAAAGATGAATTGAAAGGCAAAACTTTGCTCTTAGCTGTTTTTCTCTGGAAATCAGTTATCAAAAAAGCTCCGCATCTTACCTCCAAGTTTTTCAAGTGCCTGTCAGTATGTTGCATTATAAGTATAATGACTCCCAAGTTGGTTACTAGCTCTCTGTTCCCAGACTTTGACTTTTCAAAAAAAAAAAAAAAAAAAAAAGTTTTCTGAACATATTTTCTTATATGGCAACATTTAACTAGTAGAACTAGGCAAAGACATCAACCATTCAGTAAATACCCACTGAGTGCCTCCTTGGCCCCTTCTGAATGCTTGACCTGTCAGCATCCCAAAGTTACCTTCAAAGAAATGTCATAAACGTAACATTCATTTCCATGCAGAAAATGATCTACTGTATATAATCACCAACCTAAATCCTAAGCCAACTTCTACTGTAAATCACTTTAAAAACTTTGATCTCCAAAATCCAAGAAATAACTTGTTAGATAATTTATTTCCCATTCATTCCAACACTGAAAGCTAGTGAATTTATTATTCACACAAGCAAGATCCCGTAAGTTAGTGGGGCTACTCTCACGAGGCAGGCAGGCACTTCTGTCATATTAGTCAGTTATGGTCCTAATAACAGGACACTGAAGCTGTCAGCTGTCTTTAAGAGATACTGGAGCAGCCCCTTGACTAATAGTCATTCTTTCCGTTAAGTCACGTCAAATGGGAATATCTCATCTCTGCCTTTTAATTGCTTGCCTTTGTTTTTTTATTTGTTTGGCAGTTGAAGAAGCATGCACACACAGTTACTTTGCACTGGGGACTATCCCCAGGTGTAAATTTAAGCACGTGCTTATGGACTCTGTTGATCTCTTCATATAAAGTTTCACTTCTTTAATATTGCTTTTAACTAAACTGGAATGAGGCTGGCTTGGTCATTTGCATCTCATCCCTTTTTCTTTAGATGATCATAACTGAAAAATATCAAACCGTGAAAGCTGAAATTTGGCCTGCAAGCAGACTGACCTCACCAGGTACATCACTAATAATCAAATGCAAGAGAGAGACTGAAGTATTTCAAAATTAGGTGATTTTAAAATTGCAGTGAGAAAGCTCGGGTCCACAGCCACAAGACCAGCAGAACCCAGCAGAGAACAGTACTTCAGAATATTTGCATCTGTCATAGTTTTATATCACGTTCAAGCAGCGTGACCAGGCACGAACATGTCATTCAGGTCCTCTTGTTCCGTTGTGCAGGGAGAGCACACGTACTCTTGGAAAAAAAGGAGGGGAAGAGCCTGGTCAGATTTTTCAGTCGCTGGACCAGATTTGCGAGTACACCATCCCACATCACAGGAAGAACCAGGAATAAGCACCAATTCCTTAGCAAAATCTACATATATTAAGTACCCAATGCCTATGGATCTGGGCTTTAATAGTTATTGTGTACAGACTGGGTAATGGCATGCACATATTAGATTTGCATTGGCAGGTTTGACACAGATTTTGTATACTTCATTATTATGCAAAAATAGACCCCTTGTGCCTAAGAAAGTAACTGTGAGAACAAAAAGTCATAAAGACCAAATATTCCTCAAATGGAACATTTGACTATCTGATGATAGTCAAAGACTTTCTATATATATTTATTTTTCCTTTGTCCTACCTGCAAGACAACGGAACAAAGATGTAAAGAAGGAAATTACTTCAATATTATCTCAGAATTAATTTCCTCTCAAAAATTAGTTTATGCCTAGGAGGCACTGGTTAATTATTGAAAATGTTGGTGATTGTTTTTCCCTCGGCTACCTCTCGCTAATAGACTGCAAAGAAGGGCAAGCCAAATAGTATTTTTTCATGATTTCCTTGTAAATTGCACTTACATTTTCATCTTTCAGATGAAACAACAGGAATTATAGTTCATTACTCATATCTGACTGAAAATCTGCCTGTAAGCAAAAGCACATTATTCCAGTAATTTGCAGATGACCCCGTTACTTTTATTAACATTTATTGTGTTGCAAAAGAAGTTACTTTTCTACATTCAAAAAGGTTGAAAGCTGCAATAGCCCGAATAAAATAATATTAAATAACAATTGATGAAGTGAAATGCACAGCCCTATAGTCACATTTGAAACCATATTGAAAATATTATTACAGGTCATAGTCTGAAAAAAAAGAATCCATCCATATGTAACAGTTATAAATAGTGGAAGCTATTTATTTTGGCTATTGGACAACACCACCATTTTATGAAAACCTCTACAATTTCAAAATCTGTCCTTCACTCTCATAAGAGCAAGCCTTATTTGGGCATTTTCACAAAACTGCAATTATGCTGAAATGCTTGTTTCTGGAACAAAACTTAAATTTGGGGTTCTGGATAGGGGTCTTCTCTCCTTCTCTGTGCCTCTACAGGGGGATTGCATGATAGACGTGAGATTTCATTCACCTCCATGTTCTGCTAGGACAAAGCCGAGTTCTTCACGGCAGCACCAAGAAGATGAACCAAAATGAACTTCTTCACTGTCCGAGCAGTTTCGTTATCGACAACAAATGGATGATAAAAATGTTGGGCTATCTTCTCTACCACTACCCACAACAAAAAGCTTCTGGTATTGATGCAACAGCAAACTGTTCTGAATGGCTCTAGCCACAACTTCTAATAGAATTAGGGCAAGAGAAGTAAAACCACCTAGAAGGGTACAGTGCCTAGTCAGATCTTTGACAGCCAGATATCCAGCTCCTAGATCTTAGATATGATCTAACTGGTAGGTCTTGCAGGGAACCCAGGCTACGCCAAGCCTGACCACAGAATGTTCCCAAAGCGCCCCAGCACTCTTGAGACAGTCCCATAAAATACGATACAGAAACAGAGCTGCTGCTGCTGATCCTTGAAAAGGCTCTGCTAAACTTTGATAGATCAAAGAATGTGAATAGCCAGAGATCTGAAAGCTGTTTTTTTTTTTAAAAAAAAAAAAAAAAGAGAGAGAGACATGGGAACCTAACAGAACCATGGAGGAAAGGGAGGAATACAGTTTTGTAAGAAACTGAAAGGAAGGAAATTCATTTATATATTTACTTTGGACAGAAAACTATCACAAACACCATTTGTTAGCAACAAACTGATTCAATGTATAAATAAGATTGCTCAGTCTGTTTTAGTTGGGGTCCTGAAAGAAACGAATATCCACCTCACAGGAAAAAGTAGATACTGACATGCAAAGTCAACAATCAAATAAGAATTATGAAAATATTTTGTTTTGACATTATTAAGCAATGCATTTTATTTACTTTGGTTTGAATTTATATGTCAAGTTAAAATAGTCTTTTTTTTTAATGCTAATCTGTGTTCCTACGTAAAAATCAAAATAACGCAATGTAAGTTAAATATTTCACCCTTATCAAAAATAAATCATTTTTATCTACATGAAAAAAAAGACTAAATCAATATATTCTAAAAATCAAGTTTAATTGAGTAATAATTTGTCAGAGCAAAACCAACAGCATATTTTAATCAGTTCAACCAAATGTCATAGTTTAAACACTGAGTGCAGCATCAAAAAAGTAATTACTGTTACAAAAGGTTATTTTTAATGGTAATATTATAATTACATTTGTCTTCCTTTCTAAGATATGAACTGTAACTGTGATTTAGGGCCTCATTTGGAGCTGATTCCCCATCACAGTAAGATATGTTAGTATGTCATAAAAAATAGAAGTGTTACTAAGTGTTGCAATGTTAGCATTTCTAATAAATATATATATATATTACAGGAATCCTCCCAAGATATTTCCTCCCAAGATATTTCAAAAGTCCATGCATGGTTGATTTTGTAAAATTGAAAAAATTATAATCAGCTATAATTCACTAATTAGGTAACTTAATTATTCAGCTGACATGTTGTGGGAGAAAAATGGCTTTTATTTAGTCTGGAATTTTTCTAAATTATTTTAGTCTGCAATTTTTTAAATAAAGACTGTTCATTTGTTTCTCCTTTTTGTCAGTAGAATATGACATGGCAGCTTTGTTCCTCAGCTACTTAAATTAGCAGGTTATTAAGCATATTGTAGTTCTCCAATAGTATAAGGTGCTTTCACATTTAGCAGATAGACATGAAAATCATAGGGGCTATTATTCATAGCCCTTACCCAGGTAAGAAAAAGACCTGAGCAGGCTCCATGCCCCTTACCCATTTCTCCAGCGTATCAGCGGGAGCCCCAGGACAGGTGGGCTGGCGACCCACTGGGTTATTTACATCAGGAAGATTCAACTGGAAGACGATTACACTTGCATATGCAATCTGCAAACTATCACGGCCTTTAATCAGCTTTAAGCAAGTTAATTGTTGAAACTTTGGGCTTGAGTTTGCAAGGAAGATTAGGCGTGAGCCCTTAATCCCACTGAAACTCATTGAAAGTTGGGTCCCTGACTTCCTTAGGGTCCTTGGGAAACATTAATAACCTGTTATTAAATAACTCTGACAGAGAGTGCGATTGACAGGGAGGTCTTCAAAGGATGACAGTGAAGTTACTCAGAATAACCAAGATCGCAAGTGTTACTAGTGGTCTCTGCCGCTGACAGAGCACAACTGAGTCTAATGACAATCCACTTGGCATCCTTCCCCTCCATGGGAGATTTTTACAAGTGACAGAAGAGAGATGTCTTCGCACGCTGCTGGACCCTTAACCAACTGTTCGGATTCAGACTGACAAATTTGCCCACTAAACAAAAGAAAGCACACATCTTACAGGTAATTTTAACAAACTGTATTGCAATGAGATTATTTTATGACAGTATAGACTCAGTATAAATTTAATACAGCGCTCACAAATAGTCACCAAGATGCAGTGAAAGCCTTGCTTTTGCTTCTTGTGAAACAAATGAAGGTATAATGTAAAAGTAGAATAATCAAATACAACAACACTGGCAACTTTTTTAGCTTTTCACTCACTGTTTAAATCATAGTTACTTCTAATAACCTCCATAAATAAAAATACAATCTACAATGAAATATTTGGCTTAAGAACAAAAATCTCTCTGGTTATCACTTTACTTTGAACTACAGCTCTCATGTGAATTATTTGTATGTTAACATAGCATGCTTAGATCCATATTTTTATAGCATTACACAGATAATTATATTTGACACACTCCTCTGTACAATCTAAATTGCATATTTGTAACAAATTTTAGAAACCACCCCAAGATCACAGTCTTCTGCCATCGCTGCTGCCTGTGCCCTCAGAGACCCCAAACCATAACCGAACCAGTTAAAAAAGGGACTTTGCACAGCTTGTGAGAAATGCCCACCTTTGGTCTACCGCAGCATCTTCCACAGGTGAAGCTCTTCAGCTATTCTGTAGAGCATTTCCTAGTAACACTCACACCCAGAACGCAGTAATCACGCATCACAGAGTAAATTCAACAAAGCACACCTGAACGTCAAGGTGCCTCTTGCCTCCTCCACCAAGCAGCTCCCCCATCGCATCACTGGGGTTGCTCCTCGGACCAGACGCACTGACGTGACGGCACTTATGTACAGCACGCTGCGGGGACACATCACTGTCTAGGGTACAATTCTAACCTCTTAATTTCCATAAACTGTCAAACACGTCACCGCCGCTCCTTTCGTGCTCCCAAACAGCACAATTACTGCTACTACTGCTTTGCTCACTTTGTAAGTGCTTTGCTGAGATTTTCTGAGCCTGAGACAGACGCAGAGAACCACCACTCTTTTTGGATCAAGTGCAGTTGAATCACCATCTGCTAGCTCGTATAATAAACCACTCAGGCAAATGTTTCTTTCAAAACAGAAAACTGAGAGTAAAACAGTATTATGGTTTTTTAAACTCTAAAACTGCTGGGGAAAGCTTAGCAACTGAAAGATCAAAACACTGCAGCGAAAAACCAGCAGAGAGATGACAGCAGAATAAGACATTTGTTCTTAGCCAATATAGCTGAATAACCAAACGAAAATGTTATTTCTTAGTTTCACACACATGAAACTGTGTAGAAAACTCCAATGGCATGCCTCTCGTTTTCAACAGAAGAAACAAATCAGAGACACCCCGTCGGGTCCCAGTCTTTGGAATATTAGCACAAGGCTGATGGGCACTCCTTTCCCTAGGATTTTTTGTGAATCCATCCCTTCATTTCAATTGTACATTTGTAAGTGTCCAGAAAGACAATTCATTGCTCAGGAGTATTTTAATATGTTTTTTTTTCCCAGTTTTTAGTTTTCAGATATTTGGGGATGGGAAGGGGAGGGAAGTAATGCTTTGGTTATAAAAGAACTGGCTGAGGAGATGAACTCAAAACTAAATTATTTGCATAACCCTAACCTGAAAACAAAAAGTGAAAAGTTTAGGGGAAGAAAAAAAAAAGTCAATAAAATGTCTTCAGATTTTCTCAGGATGAAACAAAACTAGAACATGGTTTGATGTTCTTACTGCCCAGTTTCGGGAATGTCCTGAAAACTCTGGGATGGAAAATCAGAGAGATGGTTTGGGGAATTATCTACCTATCATCTACCTGTCTATTACCTACCTATTATCTACCTATCTATCTATGACCTATTGGTCGTGCATTTTATGTGTTGTCTTTACTTTTCTTACTTTGTTCCATTCTAAACAAATGAAAAACAGAGGGCTTGCATTTCCATAGAGATTTTGTTCTAGGAGACAAACATTTACAATTCTAAAATATTGCAGTTTTTACTATTGATTGGTTTGCCCAAATTTCTCTCCAAAGTCCTTCCTACTGTGGAGCCATTGTGTGAACTTCCCTGTGGTCCTCCTGCCGCCCACTCGAGCCTTGCCTCTCCCTTGTCCTTACTCCTATAATACAAGTTCAAATATTTGTGTTTACGAAAGACATAAATGAAAAACCAAACCATCAAGTTTTAAAGAACGGAAGCTGTTTCCCCTGCTGCATTTCAGTTAAAAAATAAACGCATAAATATCACAGCTATCTCTGTGACCCTGTAGATGCTAATCTCTGCAAAGATGCATCAACCTTGTTTACGAGCAGAAACAGAAAAGCCAGGTTTGAAAAAGAGATCCTCCCTGCTGCTGGTTACATGAGGTTCTACAAATGTTTTTGGCACATGTGTTGTCCTGGTTTGTGACTTCACACAACTGCACAAGCCTGTACATTTCTGTACAAACTACATTTCTGCAGGACTGCTTACTTCTACTTATTGCCATTTCTAAAAAATATAAGGCATATATTTTATGTCTCTTCCCATTTTATTAATTTTGAAATGAAAATTCTTTGCCCTACCGTTGTAAGAATAATATACTTAGATTCAAAAGAAATGCCTTATTAGACTGTAATACCTGTATGTGCTACTTAGCGAAAACACTGTATGTGCTGCTTAGTGAAAGGAGAGCACGTAATCTCAAAAGGTTATACTACACTATTTTAATATTTTTTATATCAGATTCATCACTGCAATATCCCAAAGCAGAGTACAATGTGGACACCTCAGCATGAATGTAATTTCTCCTGGTTCTCAGAAAAGAAAATGAAATGTTTGAGGCAAGGCAGAACAACAGAAGTCTGGCAGTATCACAAGGAGGTGTCTGCTGGGAGGAAGACTGAAGAGGGAAGAAAGGGAGTATGCCTATTACAGAGGATGATCAACTCCACATAATTTTTCATTTTTTACACAAATCAGTATTAGGTGTCTTCTCACATCTCCAAAATCTTTTTAATTCTGTTGAGATAATAGAAAATGTAACACCATTCAACAAAATAAAGACTACATGTTACTTAAAAACAGATTACAATCTCTACCTGTTAATACACGGGCACTAATAAGAAATGACAAAACTGGTCCCATCCAACAGCAACCAGGCATTAATGTCCTGAAAACCACACACAGTGCTGACGCTAGACAGCACCTGGCCATGTGTGAGTGTTTGGATCTGAACAGAGGCCATACGCGTGTGCCAGTGTCTTATCAATAACCCAAACAATAGAGAAATGGGTTGGGTGGTGTTAAAGAAGCTTTCCATCAGTAATTTTTACAAATGCAGAAAGTACAAAAAGAAGATCTTTAAAACAGAGATCAGGTTATACAAGGCTTAAGTCATTAACACAGGTTATATATACAAGACTGAAGTCAGGACAAGGCTTTTAATTTCGCCAGGACTCTACATGCTATATAAGGAAAAACTAGTTTTAGAGGCTGGTGTTAATCCAGAACAAAAATTAGTCTACAGGCAGCTACAGAGTCCCACGAGTAACTGAAAGATGCAAGATCAGCTTTTCTGCACTACCATCCCCCACAAAACAGCTACGCTAGCTTCTGCTACAAAGACATATGTTTGAGGGAGTATTTTAGTTATCCTGTGTAAGGGCCAGATCCTGGTCTTGTGGTCAAGCCAGTTTCAGCTAAAAAGCAGAAACCAACCCCAACGGTGGGACATAGAGAGGCATGTCCAGTTACGTCCACAGCATCGAGCACCTCCATCTGCTCACAGCATCAGCATGGCTCATCAGAAGGGAAAGGAGATGGGAAACCCACCCCGCCTCCCTCACTTGGCACGATCAAGCCTTCACATTTGTGGAAGGGAAGAGAAATGGGTGCATCCCAGATGCCCCGAGTGCCTGCCCTGGAACTTCCCGGTACACCCAACACCTCCTCACCTGGGAATGGTGCAACGCACCTAAACCTCAGCGATCTTAAGCTTGTCACTGTAAAACACAAAAATCATGTATATGTACAGTTGCTTCAGGTGCAGGTTCTATGATCAAATTCCACTCTATCTTCAATTTGTGGAATGTCTCAGAGCCAACTGCAATATAGACCAATGCCCAACAGCATACAAAACGAAACGGGTTTTCTATTTAGCTGCTATTCTACACAAGTACGTTAATTACTATTAACTACAATATTACCTTGCAAATTTATATTTACAGGGGTATAAGAAGCATATTAATGGGTAATGTAATGTTCTCTACAGTGTGGGAGATGTAAAAAAAGGTACACAGAAAATACTCTACCAAAAGATGTGCAGTGAGGAAATCATGATTCCAAAAGTGATATTAAAGGAAAATCTTCTCTTACAAAATACTACAAACACATGAGCTATTCAGCTAACTATCTGTCTTTTCAAAAAAATCCTATGACTAAAGGAGTAAAAGTTTTAGGGAATTGTTAAAAACTCATGTATACAGCACCGGGTGTTTGCTACAGCTGCTTCTCTTCAGATTGCCAGAGAAATCTGAAAGCTGCAGGAGGGAGCTGCCCTGGGACAAAGCTCGTCCTGCTGCCACTGGTGGTGAGAGCTCCCTTCAGAGCAGCCAGGAGGTCTGGTTCATGCCGCAGTCACAAAATCATCAAACCCAATGCCAGGGAAGCGCCAACAGCACGCACCCACGGTGCAGGGGAAAAGGCAGCCAAGTGAAAGCCCTCCCTTCTGGCGGCAGCCGTCACCCACGCCATGCCAACACGGCAACTGATCCCTAGGCTAGCAAAAATTAAGGGATGGACATATGGGAAAACAGGCTCCGGATCTGATTCGGGTTAAGACTAGCCCTTTTTTACACATTATATTCACAGCTTATTGCTACTAGTAAGGGTATTCAGAAGGCCGTATTTCAGAATTCAAGCATTTATGACCATTTACCAAACCTGTAAGCTATTACCATGGTATTAACAACATTCAGATGGAAAGTCCCAGATGACTAAGGAAATGAAGTGCTATACACTTAAAAATTCATCGAAACAGGAAAATCCACGTGTTTTTGTTCAGCTTTCTTCTTGTGACATTATCATTAAACACTGCGACTCTAATCCAGAACTTTGATTTATTCCTTGGAGAAAGTAAAGACGAATTACCGTAAAGTGCAATAGGAGCACTTTAATCACACAGTACACACAAAATCTGAATATATCTAGTAGCAGTCGACCAGCACAATGCAGCAATATATTAAATGCAATTTGATATAAAATTTTGCTCCCACAACTGAACAACAAAGCTGTTGGTACAGATAAGTGCTAATCAGGTGACGGAGGGTTACCTAAACATAGGTAATCTCTAAAAAAAAAATGAAAAGTCTGTGGATAGCCCCTTATGGTTATACAAATAGTCTGTGATAACAAGGTACAACTCAAAATGGATTACGCCAGTGCTACTGCACAAATAATAAGTCAACACAGAGATCGTCCTTGTACTAACACACACTGCTAAAACCCACCAGGGAAATATTTACAAAACGTCAAAATAGGTAAACCTGAATCACAGAGTATTCCCAACGGGAGCAAATGGAAAGCTTCTCTCTAACCTACTAGAGTCTAAATATGTCATGAACAACACACTGGATGAAAACAGGAGCAAGAGGAGTTGCACAGGCAGTGATCTTCAAACACGAACATGACTGTTTTCCACCCAACAATGAACAGAAGTTGAAATGAATAACAAGAACTGAAAAGCAAAAATGCATCTAATAATGCCAAGCTATACAAATAAATACACACTGATGGCTAAGCATTTTTCCATCAAAAGTACTTTTGCCATCAAAAACTGATTAAGAAAAATGATACCGGTTCCCAAGCTGTTTTCACAATGGAAAAGAAACCCTGTTTTATTCTTCCCTAGCTGATTTGGTGACTTGAGAAAATTTTAAGAGACCACATGCACTTTCATTATTTCAGATTACTTAAATTGGGTACAAAAAGCCCAAGAGGATCTGTTACCTGTTTAAGAATGAAAAAGCTTTATAGATCTGATCCTGCTCCCATTCAGCATCAGGTGCACCTCATTACCTTCAGAGGGAAGATGAATGTGTCTACAGTTAGTTGTGATTTATTAACTTTTCTCAAAAGCTTTTCTCAATCTAACATTCACTACAAGCCAGACTTCAGAACCACAAGGCCAAGACAGCAATAACCTTGCAAGACTCTGGCATTCAGAAGCACAAAGGCATTAATATTAATTAAACGCCTCCAGACCTTCCCTTCTGCTGTGACTCCACTTGGTGTACAGCTAATTGCTTCTCCTCCCGTACACGCTTATCCTGCGTGCCCTGCTGCACAGCAGCCAGCTTCATGTGCTCTAAATCGGATGAGCAGCTTGTGGATTGCAACTCCAAGTGTTCAGGTCTTTTCTGGGTGCCTCGAAAGGCAGCTGAAATATTTTATGCAGACTAAATGATTTTCTAGTTTTTCTTAATCTGAATTTTTTATATTAGGAAATGAGCTGAATTAGAAAACTCAAAACCTCAGTGGCCTGTTTAAAGTAAGTGCCTCAATTAGAAATATGAATAGAGGTCTTGACAGCAGCTGACATTACTACTGTGAAACATTAATATTTCCAGATGGAGAGAAGGACTTCGTTAATATAAAGATTAAGAAGTGCAAAAGAATCTAGGAGACACAAATGACAAATATGTTTATAAAAAAAATGAGCTCTGAACTGATGACACTGACTTGTGCTCTATTATTACTTGCTTCACAATCCCACGTAAGAAGATTACTGTCTATTTTGGCACTATGTATAACAAGAGTATACAGCACATAACCAAAGGGTTGTGCTAAAAGACTGCCTTGTATCATCACTCCCACACATGTATTCTTCGAGGCAGATCTCCCACACCACAAAACAGCCAGCTGTCAGTTCCCTGAGACCCGCACTGCTTTGTTGCTCAAGAAAATGGGAGGAGGGGGGAGCAAAAAAGTCAGTGAGCCTTTTCCCTTTAATTTAACAGGAGTGCAATACAGCCTAAATTAAGGGCAGAATTGCTGTATTATTTTGCAGTCCTCTGCAAACAAAAATAACCATCCTGCACCTCATGCTCCATATCCTGCCTCGGTACCAAAGGAGCAGAAAGCAATCCTAAGAGCAGCCGGGGGCTGTGGCACAGTCACAAGGGTCATGCTACCATCTCTTCTAATGCCACGCTACTAATTCTTCTAATATCTCTGGACAGGCCATGCAAACTGGGATTAATCCAGTTCTAGAAGAGTTGCTTAGCCCAGCAATCATACTTTGGGGAAATTTTTATGTTCAGACCACAAAGCAACTTATCTGAGCATCTTACTAAAGCAGACATGGGAATTTCGCCACATTCCTAATATACTACACCATTTTTTTCCTGTCAGGCACAATTCAAACAAAAAGCAGCTGGCTCGTAGTATAGGGTGTCTGTGTGCTAATATAAACCTCACGGCTATCAAACCCTTCTACCATGACCATTCAGCAGTCCTCCCACTGTCTGTGCCAGTTACATCTCCTCCTCCTACGGGAAGCTGGTCAGCTCTGACCCAACTGTTGGCAAAAGATTTCGGTGTGCTGACTTGGGCAAACAGCGAACTGTTATTTCTCACATACTGAGAGAATGTCGCCTGGAACTGTGGCATTTCTTCCATCACCCTTTCCTTCAGTCTCTGTAACACTCAAGATATTTATGAAAACAGACAATACAACTCTGAGAACTAAAACATGGGGTTTTCCCGAAAGCACTGCACTACACTGGACCACAGCGTGCTCTTCTTTTTGTAGGATTTACGTTTGGAGTGTGGGGGTGCAGAGAAGGACGAAGAGAGAAGTAAGGGTGAAGGGAACTTAATTACAGATCTATCTGATCATAAACAGTTCATTTTTACCTTATCCAAATACTCAATTTTCCACTTAAAATGTAGTTGGCTGCTCTAACTACATCCGTGTGGGAACTCTTCAAATTACATTAGTTCACACATTCTTTTTTTGACTCTGGTAAACTGAATCTCCAACCCTTACATTAGGCTGAAAAGGCACAAATACACCCAAACCTTCTGACTCAACAGGTGTAAAAGCTTTTTTCAACTCCTTTCCTACTACCTGGCTGGGCAAACACTAGTCAATCGCTTACATCTCCTATCTCATATACAGCTGATCTTCTTTTAACTGTCTAGAACGCATGGATGCGGTTGCCTTATCCAGTTTTGTTTTGTTTTGGTACTCAAGGTGAAATGCCTCCCTACTTGCTGTGTCCTGCTTGCTTCTGGACGTTCAAAGCTGGAGCAATTACCCATACAACTCAGTAAGAACAAAAAATATCCAAATCTAAGCAAAAATCAATTGCTAACACATATCAGCCATAAAAAAAGGAGCAAATGCTAATGATGAAAGGCCTTTTTTTTTGAATTTCTACTTAGGCTCAGGTGCAGAGGTACTTCCAAATGCAGAGGGTACTCTTCCAGACATACTCATCTTCCTTCTCCTGGAGCTCCTGGAGAAGCCATGGAAGCAAATATAGGCTGTTAGTGCCTACTTGCAACTAATTCCCTTTGCTTCTGCAGCAAAGGAATGCACGCTGGCCAGCTGTAGCTGTGCCACTATAATCACGGCCCCATGAAAATATTCACTCACTGAGGCCAACACAGAGCTTCCAGATGATCCAGAGACGGCAATTGGTACCTGGGAACTCTTACTTGGAGCAGAGCTCTTCCTTCAAGCCTCAATTCACTCCTCAGCTCTGCCTCTGAGAAACGATTTACGTCGTGGCATTGCATTACAGCGATGAAGGGCTGGGTTCAGAGCACTTTTTATTCTTGGTGTGTAACAGGACCAATGTTCCTCCAATTACAAAGCAAGTGGGGGTAACAAAATAGCAATCACTTGTTTCAGACCCCAAAAGCCCACTTCCTGCCCTCAGTCATGCTATTAACAGAGGAAACTTAATTTTCTGAAATTCCCATTTTAGGTCAATGACGTAACGTTCCAGATGAATGTCTGAATGTGTGTGCATCAGCACTACCACGCTGCAGAATCAAAACCTCATGTGTTATCTGTATTCCCCCATGACCAAAATTCTCCCCAGAGATACCCTCACTATTTCTGTCACTATACAGCTGTATTAAACCAAGTTGACGCAAATTGCTCATCAGGTTTACGAAAATGAGAATCTGCAATGTTACGTAGTGGTTTTCTGTAATAGGTGATATTTTCACTTTTTGAAACGGGTTATTGCTGAAGTTATCGGCACTCCAGAAGACTACACTTTCTATTAAGCTTCTTTTCCACTCACTGGAATGAAGTAATAAGCAGAAACATAAAAACAGATTAAAAATCAGACAGTGGCAAACTATTTCCTCACCGCTTGTTAGATCCCAGCTCCTGAAACATCAGGGGTGGGTGAGCCACGTTCTGCACAGCGGTGCGGAGAGGCGCGACAGGCAACAGCAGGACATGCTGGGTTGGGGCTGGGGGAAAGGAAAGCGTGGGTGGAAGCAAAGCTTCCCTCTTCTCGTAATCCTCAAAAGTCCTCGGCCTTGCCAGGGGTTTTCTGGGACTCCACAGAAGCAGCATCTCTGGCTTTTCCCGCTGCAGCAGAGAAGAGGCACAGACAATCCCACGCCACTGGCACTAAACCTTCCCTTCTCCTTCAAAACCTCCCGGTTTCTATTCAGCCAAAAACCCCCACCTAACCAGCAGCCTCAGGGGACTGTGCTCATGAATTTCCCTTATATTTGATCTGCAAGGCTCTCAGCTTATTCCTTTGGGACCTTTGGTGGAAAAGGCAATGTTCTGAGTTGTCTGACACATAGCAAAATCTACCCAGTCATCAGTTCGGCTGAATATAGCAATTCCTCCTCAGGCACAGGGAAGGCTTAACACACAGCAACATCAGATAATACCTTACAGAGTATTTCCTTCATATATTTTGGACATACATGAGGATTGCTTAACACATTCTGTTTGAGTAATTATAGGTCAGCAGCCACAGCAGTGTGCTCACAACTATCTCACTATCTACTCTGCTTTATCTACACAAATGCACTTCTTAAGATGACTCTTGGGGAGATTCTGATTTTAATATAAACAGGAACTGAAAAAAAAAAAAAGAAGAAGTGGGAACCTAGGTGTGATTCAGAGCACATGACCCCCAGGAGCACCCTGGCACCTCCAAGTGCCTGCATGAGACCTGGAGAAATACACTGGGAGCAGAACTGCGAAAAACACTGTGGTAAACTACAACAGCAAGCACTGGGCTAGCAAAGCATCTATCAGAAGACATGCTTAGATAATACATGGATTGTCTGAAATATTCTGACTCCAGAGAAGAGTTTAATGAATCCGGAAAGGTAAGGATAAAACCACAGAAGAATCCATGCAGGATCTACTTTTTATCAGTCAGAAGAAATTCACTGAAAACAGACACATAAATATAGGATATATTATAAATATATCCATAAATATAGGATATATAGATATACATATACATATATACTTAAATATATGATATATATTTTGTTGCTAACTCACAAAAGGTGACTAAATTCAAATGAGTGGAGAAGTGGTAGCTCGTTTCAGAGCACCACTGGATTTTAAGAAAATACATGCTGAGGCTCTCGAAGCTTTCACTCTCCTCCTGTAAGCACCGATGCTCACAGGAGCGGAGGTAACTGTCAGACTGAGGTCCTGCTGTGCACGCTGCAATGTGAAGGAAGTGTTAAAATCAATACGGGTGTGGGAAAAAAACAGAAGCAACCAAAAAAATCCCAGCAAGATAATGAAAAGAAAGCAAGCTGCTACAAAAGAACCTGCACTGAAAATGGAGAGGAGACTCAGAGGAGCAGCAGAGGAGTGCACAACCAGTGCTGTTCTACAGGTACTTCGCATCATACAGTTTGTGTTTATTGTCTTACTTGTCTTACAATAATTTTCACACCAGCTTTTTCAAATTACGGGTAAAAACATACACTTTTTTTTTTCTCCTTATGCCAAGTAAGCTATTTACCTATGTGAGAATCAGTGCCTCCCGATCAGACCACCAGCTGTGAGTGCAGCACAATGCAGCACTTGAGTTTCTCTGCTCACACCTCCCAGTTTCTCAAGCAAGAACAAACTGGCTGTGCAGAAGAGAAGGCTGTAGGAAAGAGAAGAGGAAAGACCCAGGTCCGTGAGCTCTCCCGGTAGCACTGCACATGAATTTCTGGCCCCATGACAGCCCAACAGATGTACGAACTCCCTGTACAAGCTCTGTCCTGATCAGAGACAAAGCAGGACGTAGCCCATATCTCTCTGTGCTGTAGTACCCTTACATATTCTTTCCCACCATGGGAAATGTCCTTTTTTTTTTTTTTTTTTTTTTTTTATTTTCCTGGGCACTTGGAAGGAGCTGGGGTACAGATCTGGCTCACTTAAGTGACAATCTCCATGATACTTCAGACCACTCCAAGCATCCCCTGTGGCTGCTGATGGGTTTGCAGAGGCACCCTTGGACTGGGAGCTGAAACTTTGACAACTCGGGATAATTCACAGAGAGGAAGGCCACCGGCTTGCTCTGTCCTCACACAGCAGTCCACCTGGGTCTTTCCTTTTCCCTTTCCACTTCTCAATTGTTTTCAAAAGAAATATAAAAAGCATGTAAAAAGAACAAAGACCAAAACTGAGCTCATGCCTCCCACATTTAATAAAGGCTTTAAGAATATTACCAGGATGAAAAAGACCCAAAACAGGTTAAAAAAAGAAAGGGTGAGACTAAAGAAAGATTCTCATACGACTGAGTTACTTTTCTGCCCTTTTAAAACCCATGGACGAAATCCACTCACCAGTTTTAAAAATCCCAATTAAAACTTTTAGGTGCTGGCAGGTCGAGCCCAGTTTACACACCTACCTGTGTTCTCTGCACAGAAAGCACAGAAAATCTTTGAGCGAGGGTAGGGAGAAAGCCCATCTGCACACCTAAACGACACACTCCTCTCCTTTGACTGCAGAAGCACTTTCACGACTTATACCTACAAAAATTAAGCCTGGACAGGTGAGGAGGCCACTTCATGAGCGTTAAGGGAAGCTACAGAAAGCACAAAGCATCCTCAGCCATTTACACTCCAACCCACCTGCAGCAGCAGTGGTTACGTGAACTCCTTACAAAATAGGCAGGGTACTGAGCTAAAGTTTCCAGCTCCGGGGTAACTAGACACTGGATCCCGAGCCTCCAGTCCCTGGGAGAAGGTACAGACAAGCTGTTGCTCAAAGGCTGCTTTCATGTCTAAGTTTCCGAGATCCTCTGGGGAACTCTGCAAGTCCAGACATTTGTCTGCTGAAATCTGGATGGCGGCAGAGGCTCTCCTGGGAGGAAAGAGCTGCTCTCCAAGAAAACAGCATTCCCGAGCGTGAGCGGGTGAAAAGGGCACTTTCAGACCCAGAAGGCTGACATGTGCCAAGCGCTAAACAAGGACAACGACTGGGACTGAGACCCCACTGAACTTCAGACTCCTGGGTCCCATCTGATTTTGTTATCTAATATAAAGGGGAACAGGCTATCAGGGAAGTATATATGTACATAAAAGCCTCTTCTTGCTCCTAAGAAGGGCAAACCTCATTTTGCCAGTTACTGCCGGTGACACTTTGTCAATAGAGCTGCTTGTGAACGATGACACGGCTAATGGCAGGGACATGAGGGGAGAGATGCAGGAAGCATCCCTTAGGGACATGACCCTGACCACGCAAGTGAAGGTGTACCACTCGCAACATCAAACCCTGCAGGCAGAAAACTTCAGAGGACAGGCTGCACCCACCCTTCGCTGAACTTATTATACACACACAATGCTCAGAACCCCTCCTCTCAATGCCTTAAAAAAATGATAGAGGATTACACTACGAAAAAAATTTAGCAGTCCACCTGGGAGCAGGAGACTAAAGCAGAAAAGTAGAATTTGCCTTCCTATTGCCATTCCCTTAGCTGCAGAACAGGGCAATAAAACTGCACAATGGTACTTGAAATAATCATTAGGAACAATGCCTGCTGCCTGATCAGCGTTTCGACATAAAAGCGGTTACAGGAATGCCCAAGAAGCACAGTACAGCATAATCCGTATGCACAAAGAGACCTGCAGCTGCCTCACCTGCATCCCAAGGCGCTAAGGCCAGCCAGGAGCACACTGCTCTCGGGCTGCAGCCAGCTCTGCCCAGCTGCTGCACGAAGCAAGCAAGCACACGTCTGTACAAAGGGCTGCTGATGGGCCAGCTCCTCGTGTTAGCCGATGGATAAACCAAGAAGTAGCTTTCACTCAGATAAACTAACCCTGTATTTGAGGAATAACCTGAGCACGCTGCTCTTTTAAATAGGAAATAGAGCAAGCAGTAAAAAATGCTCGTGAGCATTTTTGCCAGTTTCAGCTTTGATGCCTTTTTGCTAATGTTAGAAACGGCAACCCACAAGTGATCCTCCTGAAAACAAAGCCAGAGTCCAAATATTTTGGAAACCAGTCTAAATATTTATTCTTCTTCCACGTTAGGAAAGGATTTTACTCCCCTGGCTCCTATGCCATTATCTGTACCAGCCCTATTTACACACATTTATCCAATTTTTCTCCTATGCTCTCATAAAAGTTTTATCTTTGCATTTTGTAATTACTGTTTGTTCCCAAAATTACAGAAAGCCTGCCTTAAATTAAACTTCCTTAGGCCATTTTCTAATATCCCATCATCACCAGCCTACATCATGCTGGAATATGAGAATAAATCACCCCTAGCACAACAATTAATTCATCCACAAGTCTTTTCTGAGGTACTGGTGAAAGTCAAATATTCCTCAGTGCTGAAATGTTCTCATTAACACAGTATTTCTGTAAAACTATTATCATCTTCTTATGCATGAATTTTCAAAGGAAATTCCTCTGTCATTACAACATCCACTTGCAAATTACGCAAAATATTTAAAAATTATTCAGGCACTATAATGTCACTAATAAACGTTCCTTTTCCAAGTGCTACAGCTAATTTCAGAAACAGCTCCTATAATTCGTGATACAATCACAAGGTAAACTCATAGTCAAGGCAAACTTCTGGATCTCTACAAAAACACACTGTGTTTAAGTTAAGTTTTAGAATTTGATGGGTAGCAGAAACTCCATCAGGAGTACAAAAACAGACTTGTGAAGTCCAGCCTGATTCCAAATGAAATGGAAGGGTTTTCACCCTGATGTAATTACAATAACCTGCACACCTTACGGCCAAGCACCGAAGGGAGAGACTTTAACAGCAAAGACAACTTAGCAATTGCCCAGTTTTTACAGAAAGTGTGTAACTTCCATTTTGGATTATCTGCGATTAATGGAGCCGGTTCTTGTATTTCCTAGGCACCTGTTACAATCCTGACTTGTTCCCAAGTCTGATGTCATGCATTTTCTCAAAGTCAGCGTTGCGGCATCAAAGCACCGCCAGGGCCGGGGGGCAGGAGGACCCTGAGCTCTGCCTTCACAAGGAAGAAACATCCCACAGAAGGGTGAGCTTGCACATTGCTATGCAGGCGGCCCAAACACACGTCCCTGCTTGGCACCTTTGTCCTACTAAAAACGACATACCACCTTGTAAACTGGCGCGGTGCCACCCCGACAGATGGACTTATGTGTAGGCAGCCAAGAGACTATGTATAAGCATCAAATATGTTTTTTCTGAGAGCAGGACTTCCAGCCAGGAATGTTAAAACAGCTGTCCACATTGAGCTTGCATGCCTACACTTAAGAGGATATGCTCTTGCCACTCGAGCCCTGAGTTGGATTAACTTGGAAAATAAATAAAATAGCTCCCACAGCCGCATAAGGTGAGTTTTTGCAGAATCAGGATTAGTGATACCGAGGGGGCTTTAGCACCCTGCAATTAGTGGGCAAACTTGAGCTGAAGAGCTCTCAAGTTGTGCAGCTCTATGGAGCTTTTACAACATGCACTCTTCTAAACAAACTTCTCCCATTTGAACACATATTGATGTTACCTCTCCTACAAAGAAAACACAGCATGCAACACAAGCTTGATCACGAACACACTAGTGACTTTCCACCCTGTGTTAGAGGATACTTCTATTTTGAAATTAACTCATCTTCACTGAGATGTGTTCTTTTGTCAATGGGATCTGTTTCACCAGGCTTTCTTTTTTTTTTCAAAACCTCGGAACAGCCCAGTCCAAGACTTTTTGTTAGCTCACGGCTACATGCACACATGCATTTTACATTTTGACACCATTTGCATAACTTGCCCCAGTAATAAAACCACACTGCCTTGAGAAGCGAGCATTGCACAATGCAGGATGTGTGCAGGCTGGCCCGACGAGCCATGCCCTCACCACCTGTATCCCATCCCAGTGCCCAGCTGGATGTGAGACATTCCAGACCTCCGAGGAGCTCCAAAACCCAGGTTTGCTCACATTAACACGTCACACGATGCTCTTTTTCTTTTTCTTCCACAGAATTCAGATTTTATTCCTACCCCTGAAAAAGTCTTTGACCTAGGTCTAAAGAGAGGAAAATATTCAAACCCGGACTAGTGAAGTTTCTTCAAAATCTCACACTGTATAAAACCAGATAATACCACGATTTCCAGTGGCAAGCAACATTGCCTGTAGCTCAAAAATTGACAGAAAGCGATGATATATCTTACACCGTTTTCAAAATGTGCTTTGTGTTCATTGTAATTCTTTTTCCCTGTGGACACTATCAGATGGCTGGCATAAAATTTGCATTTACTCCTCAGATGGTATCTCATCTTCACTGCTCTGAATCGCTACATACGAACATCAAACCTACGAGGGTATTCCCAGTATAGATCAAAGCCGAATTCACTGTGAGCTCCAGGGTCACATACAGTCTTCCAACAGCTGCTGGTGTCCTTTACCTTTGTTAACTTTAAGGCAGATCTTTGCAGTAATTAAGTTATCTGAGTCACTTTGTTACGATTTCCTGAGGTAGGAGCACTTTCATGGCAAGCATAGCTTCTCCCGCAGTGAGGACTTCCAAACAAACCCCGACCTTGCTTCCCCCTTGGGCGAGGGCTTTCTTCCACCTCTCACACCGTTCCTCTCTTTTGCCCTTCATGTCTCGCCTGCAGCTATTCCCTCTTTTTCTTCCCTGTTTCTGAGGACTGTATGAAATCATCTACCGGAGAAAGTTTCAGCCCCCTCTCTACTGCTCCAAAATACAGTTAGGAACCTCAACAAGAAGATTCTTTGCTTTTCTGTACCACCAATAGAGCTGATTCCAGGTTAATAGAAATTTCCATATCAGTTAACCTTTCTCAGAGGTTGGGGAGAGAGGGAAAATGCTTTATCAAATAATTCACATCAGCAACGCTGTGAAAACGGTAGAAAAACCACAGACAATCCTCATCTTTCCTTCTAAAGCCCAACAATGCCCAAGGCTTTCTCACGACACTGCACTTAGAACTGGCTTTAAAATGGTTCAGGGAGCAGCCAAATTGCTGAAGAACACGTCAAAATGAACAAAAAATACAGATCTGGATCATTACTTCTGCTTAACAAAGTAATTACACACACACTGTGTGTCTTCCTTTTGCGACAGTCTATTTTACACGGAATGATTATCTCCAAGGTTATCATAACAATGTAGCAAATTAAACTGAAAATGGGAGTGCTGAGCATCCACAACCATTTCACAGCTCTCCCAGCACCGTAAGTGCCTCCCTTTATTTGAAACTTATTTGAAGGAGTGAGATTTATTTCTCAGAGAATCATGTAAGACACTAAGAGAATTCAGAGAACAATCTTCCCTCACATTACACTTACTATCAAAAATTTATGGTGATCTCCAAACTCCAAAAAAGTTTAGTACCCAGTTACTCAAGAAACTCCTTTCTCTCATCATAGGAACAACTATCAAGAAGACTATCTGTACCGGCCAAAAGCCAGGTGCTAGATATTAACGGTATATAAAACTGTGGTTTTGTGGTGTTCTTTGAGCTCCTGTAAGTGAGCTCTTAACCCTGAAGGTTTTCACTTGCTGTTTTATCAAAGTTGGTTTTTTTAACTCATTCTGAGTTCCCAGCTGATTTACTGACGCCTGCCAAAATTCAGTGCTTATTAAATAAATTCTGGGAAAGTAAAACAAAACTTGTAAAAATCTGCCAAAGCACTAATAAAGCATCAACATTATAGATACTTTAGGCTAAAGGCAGGCTGACCAAAATTTGGAAATATATTGGTTCTGTATTAGCAAAAAGAAACCCTTGAAGGGGAACGGCTAACTTTAACGCTGCTTGCCGAAGAAGTCACCTGCTCAAGTCAAGTGCTGAAGAGCGTCAGAGAGGACGACCTTCTCTGATGTCCTGCTACGCATGCAGCAGGGTGTGAGTGCAGCCACTTTTGCACACGCTGCCTTGGCTTCACCTGTTACTGCTGTTCACCATCCCACGAGAAAGGGGGGGAGGAACATTTTAAAGTAGGAAAGCACGGCGATTTCGCCTCAAAAGTTTACTTTAGAAGGAAAACTTAGCACAGGTGTTGTTCAGGAGGTACAGCGCCTCAGAGACCTGGGGTTCGGCCTTTCAACACGGATGCCTTACCTAGGTAAAGCGAGGCGTTTTCTTTCTTGACATTGTCATCCAAGTAGGTTGGTCCCAAGGTATAGATGGGTGTCGAGCCCATGCCAATGAGGATTTGGGCACAAATGAATAAAGCTACATAGAGGGAGTGATCGTTGCCGCCGGAGTCCTTGACGCAGGCCGGCAAGTCCCACTGCTCTTTGGCGGTGCCATTGCCGGTCACGCACAAGCCCTCGTTACTGACGGAGGAGTTCAGTTCCTGGATCTGGTACGGCGGGGAGATGAAGTGAGGTAGGGAGAAGAGCGCGGCCCCCAGCGCGATGAAGAACCCCCCTACGGCCAGCCAGAGCGGCCTCCGCCCGCGCCCCCCGAAGTAGCTGATGAACACCACCACCACCAGGCTCCCGATGTCGAAGCAGCTGACCAGCAGCCCCGACTCCGAGCTCTTCAGGCTGTATCTCCGCTCGATGGTGGTGATGACGCTGCTCAGGTAGCCGGACACCATGAGGGACTGGATGAAGGTCAGGAAGCACATGCACACCAAGAAGAACCGCGAGTCCGCCAGCACCGCCCGCAGGCACGCTCTGCCCGGCGGCCCCGCCAGCAGCAGCGGCGGCGGAGGGGGGGCTCCGGGGGGCACCCCCCGGCCCGGCGCCACCGCCTCCGTCCTGCGGGGCAGGCTCCCGACGGCGGCGGCTGCCGGGGGCCGGGCAGCCCCGGGTCCCTCGTCCTGGGCACGAGCCGCCGAGGCGGCGTGGCCCGGCGGGACCCCGCCGCCGCCGCCGCCGCCGCCCCCGGCCGCCAGGGGGGAGCCGAGCACGGGCAGGCTGCGGCACCGCGCACCCGCCTCCGGCCGCTCCGCCCCGGGGCTCCGCGGCGCCGGGCTGCCCGCCGAGGCCATGCTGCGAGCGGCGGCGGCCTCAGAGCGGCCCGCTCGGCTCCATCGGCGCCGTGCGCCCGGCGCGCTGAGGGGCCCGGCGGGCGTGCAGCATAGCGCGGAGGGAGGAGGAGGAGGAGAAGGAGGAGGAGGAGGAGGGAGGGGACGGGGGTGGCCCTAGCCGCGGCCGCCGGCCGCCCCGCCGCACGTGTCCGATGCCGGAGGCTCCTGCGGCTCCGTCCTGCCGCCCTGTCGCTCGAGGGGCCGCGGGCCCGCCGGGGAGCCCCCGCTGCCGGCGGCTGCCGCCCCCCAGCGCCGCTCCGCAGCCCTCATCCTCGCTCCTCGCCGCCGGTGGCACAGCTCCGGGCAGGGGGGCGGCCGCCGACCTGCGGGACGGAGAGCGGGGGGTCAGCGGCGCCCGTCCCAGCGCGCCCGCCCCGCTCCCTCCCTCCTTCCCCCGCCGCCCCTCGGGGCAGAGATGGCCGCGCCGAGCTTCTCCTCCTCGGGGCTAAAAATAACGGCGCCGGCATAAATCGGGAGGGCGGGAGGGGAACAAAGCCCGGGCGGCAGCGGGGCCGGGGCCGGCAGCTCCAACGTGCCCCGCCGGCCCGGCTCGCAGGGGGTCCCCCGACACACGGCGCCGTGCCGCCAAACGCGCCTTCTGCCTGCCTCCTTTGTCCGCTTTTGTCTCCCTGCAGCAGCTCGGTGCGGCCGAGGGGAGGGCGGGCGGGGGAGGCAGCGGCAGCCCCGGCGACGAGACACCCCCCCCCCCCCCCCCCGCCGCATCGGGACACCGGGCAGGGATGGGGACAAGGACGGGGACATGGCCCCGGGGAGTTTCCTCACCGGGGGGGGGTTCCCTCTTCGGGGTGGGTCCCTCCCCGGAGGGGGGGTCCCTTCCCCGGCAGCCGCGGAGGGGGAAGACGGGGCTTTACTCACCGTGCCTGCGGCGCAGCCCGGGGCCGAGCCGGCAGCCAGCCGGGCCCTGCGCCCCCTCGGCGGCTGTCACCTCCCGCCGGGCTCTCCCCGGCTCCCCCCCCCCCCCCCCCGCCCTCCCCGGGCAGCGCAGGCGCGGCCGCGGCCCGGCCGGGGAGAGCGGAGCGGGGGCGCGGGGCTTGCCCGAGACGGGGGGAGCTGGCGCTGGGGGAGTTGCAGGAGTTTGCAGAGCCCCCCCCCGGGCGCCTCTCCTCTGGAGCCGCCGGGGGCAACAACTTCGTGCTCGTCCCCGAGAGAAGTCGGCGGGGCGCGGGTGCCTCTGGCAGCCCCCGGAGGCTGCACCGTGCTGTGGGCAAGGCGGTGAAAGGCTCGGGAGGTGATACCTCAAAGTGCAGCATCTGTTGGAAAGTGAGAACCAACGGCAAAGGCATTCTGTAGGGAAGGCAGAAATCCAGGCGGCCTGCTGGCCCGTTCTGTGCAGGGGCTTGTCTCCAAGCAGAGCCACGTCCTAAAGTGGGAAACACACACACAGCCTGGAAAAAAAAAAAAAAAGTAGTTTGGAGAGTTCATCTTCACCCCCTTTTCTCAGCTGGCATGATATCTTGAATCACACTGCTTTATTTTCCCCCAGCTCTCTCTGTTTTTAGAGCTCTTCTAGATAGTCCTGCAAATCATTACATTTGTTGTGGACTGACAGAGAGTGACCTGACAAGGCATTCCTCTTTTTGACCTAAGCTTTACCATAAACTAATCCTAAAGAATGCACCAGAATAATACACTATCCTATGCATTTCTGAATAGATCATATCCAGTGCTTTTCCAGCAGGTTGGAGGATTCAGTTTGGATTTGGGTCCCCTCCATTAAAAAAGGCAGCGTCTGAGATTCAGTCACTGAGTATAAGTCACTACATTTGGTAGCTTATGTATAATCTTGATCAATAAGATCGTGAGATACCATCCTCTATTTTAAGTTTATGCTTGATATCTGTTTGACTCAGCCAGGTCAAACTCAACACAGCCAAAGCGCTTTTTCTTTCCAGGCTTTCACCAGGTTTCTCCTGTTGGTGAGGCGCCTCGAGATCAGTGGTAGTTTGGTGGGGTAGTTTAGTTCAGTGGGGAGAGAGGGAAAAGAGGAAGGAAAGATAGCCCAGTTCAACAAGAGCGTGCTCTTGCTTCATCTCAGCCATCTCACTGAGCCATCCCTGAGAACAGACATGTAATCCAGCTGGTAGTAACCCATTCAGCTGGAAGTAACCTCTTAGACTTCAGTAACTCAGTCATATTTAACTAGTATATGAACCAGTACCTAGCTTGTAAGCCTTCTGGATCATATATTTACACCTTAGCTTTGGGATCTTGCTCTACCGCCAGGATTCCCAGCCGTTACTGTATATAAACAATACTTTTCGTGAGATCACAGAACAGCTGTAGATATTGCAAAAGTGTTATCCAACCCCATGGAAAAATGTAAGGGGATAGGAAGCATTTCCAGCCTTCACAGCTGCTGCAAACAGTACAGCCTGCAAGCGGGTACAACTTCAATTCTTTCTGCAGCAGCAAACCTATCAAGAGAGAAAATTATCCTTCGAATAAGATGAAGGTGTTTGTTTTAGGAAGCTACTCCAGCTAACTACAGCTGCCAAAAGGCCAGACTTACCTGCTTTCTTTTGGCTCTGAATACTTAAATAATAGGTTAGCTGAGCAAAGAGAGCATTTGTAGTCTGCAGTGGATATGAACATCCAGCGCCAAGTGATGAAAGGGAAATCAATATTACTGTCTTCACTAGGAGAGGCTTTGACAAGGTGATTACAGAAGGTGCGGTAATGGTCCCCAAGTTCACAATAAGATATAAATGTATAAGACATTCTGCAGAATTTCTGCTTTTAAAGTTTTACCTCAGTATATTCACAATGCACAATCTCCCTCAAGCATACAGTAACCAGCTGGTGTTACAAACCAGTTGTTTATGGCTACAGCTGGAAAATAATACAGTTTCCATTTTGTTAGGTTAAGGCATGGGCTGACACAACAAAAGATCACACTTTATGGTTGTGATGGATTTGGGGGTTCACGTGTTTTTGCTAGTACGGGGAACTGCTGATGCCCAATGAGGTGCTTCAGCCTGATCAGTTCCAGGCCATGAAAGGGGGGAAGACCTCAGCTGTAGGGTGGTGTGAGTCGATGGCTCTGCTTTTCCTTCAGAATTTCACATTTTCAACCAGGCTTTCCACTTAACACTGTGCCACAAATGCAATAAATTGGCTTATCTTCCTTCCCCGTTTCCCTAACACCACTGCCATTTTGGGGCAACATCTGCTCTTCGTTCCCAGCCCACTATTAATAAAGCACTAAGCAAAACAGGATGTGCATTAGGAGGCTAATGGGCTTTGGGTCCTCCTGGAGTGTGAGCAGTGGGAAGCATAAAGCGAAAGGACAAGTAACTTCATTCCTCGGGGATCCTCACCGAGCCAGTGTCCTAATGAGCTCCTGAGGGCAGCTCACAGCTCCGGGAGAGCAGCTCGTTATTTTTATTTGGGACATCAGAGAGAGCATTTGTAGCAGCAGACTCTAAACTAAAGAGCTCATTTAGTACAAGAAATGAGCTTAACCACACTCAGATCACTGCTCAGATAAATCCACTTTAACTTTTATCAGTCTCCAGAGTAGCCAGCTACAGGTTCGTGATGGAAAATAAGAAACTGTGAATGCAAGGGAGATGCAAAGTAATAGGGGAATGGAAGAAAACTGAAAGGGCCGTCTAAAGACTAATGGTCAAGCTTAGGGGTGATGGCTATCGGCATTAACACTGCACATATCAGGTCAGGTAATGAGCTGGGCTTGTATGAGTCCCAGTGGCCCTGCCAGAAGCCGCAGGTGAGGAGGCTGCCTGCAGAGGTAGCTCGGGGAAGGCTCTCACACGTCTTGCCTGGTGCAGGGCTGGGGCTGGCACTTTGGCTGTAAGCACAGACTTCCCCTTGAGTGCCTAATACCAGGACAGAGCCCATGCCGCCTATGGTAGCCATAGTAATGGCTCTGTAGGGCTTACTGTTTTACACAGATGCAAAGTCTGAGGAGGTAAGCAATAGTGAATCTACCTGAGATAATTTTATCAGCTGCATTCAGAATTAGACCTTCCTTCTCAAAGCAAAAGCCCAGTGTATAAGTATGTTTGAAAAAGCTACTCAAGCATCCTGAAAGTTGGACTGACTATCAATCATTTAAGTCTATCTCCTAGGCAAGCACACACAGAAAAACTCTTTTATTTTGAAAATAAATTCAAATGTAAAAAGCCTCCAAGTTTTTTTAGACATAAGGAGCATAAAGAATAAAATAAACATATTAAAATAATTATTAAATTATTAATATAATTTAATTATTATTTTAAAAAAAAGCTAGAAGGGATTGTGTAGAAGAAACAAGGAGAAACTAAGCACATTGTGTTTTTCTACATACCGTTAACCTCTGGAGATCATATTGATAAATGATAAGTGACAAACAAGGAGAGAAGGGCTCTAATTCCCAGTGTTGCAACACTGCGAAGTCTGACTGTGCTAGGAATTTGTACAGGGGGGCAGAGAGAAGGGGCAGGGGGACGCAGGGAGCTTTCAGAGTAAGGAAAGGGCCTTTGTAACAGCGGTCTCTCAGGTCTGAGGAGACCTGCACTGGGGAGAGGAGAGGACTTTCCTCAGACGTCTTCCCTCTGCTTGGGGCCGGGAAGGAGCCCGCACTCGGGCAGGCAGCACGCCGAGGCTGTGGGCAGCTCCGAGTCACAGCTCATCCCGTGGTGCAGTGCTGCTCTAGCCCTGAGCGAGGAATATCTAAAGGCACACAATCCACCAGCAGACCACCAAAGATTTTATTTTTCCCCACTCCTTTGCAAGTAAGATAAACCACATTATTAAACACCAGTATACTTTGATAGAAATATACACGGGGCTGTGGTAGCCGAGCACTAATAAAATGAGCTATGGTGTTTCCCTTTAAAGTAAAGGCACATTTAGTGCTTAGAATTATTTCCTAAAAAGATCTAAACCTCTGATTTTAAGCTTTCTTTTTTTTTTTTCCCTACTGCCACAGCAGTATCAGACATCAAAGAGGCATGAGATACATGATATAAACGGGAGAGGAAGATGGGAGTTATGTTGTGCCTTTCTATGCTATTTCACCCTTTATGTTCGCATTTTTCCCAAAAGTCCCGGTTACTCTACTACATTCTGCTTTTAAAAGGGTACAAACATTGGTCTGAAACCGTGGAAACATTGTTTGAACCCAGGATCAAAGCCAGGAACAAAGACTGAAGCACATTTTCCTCTCACTCTCATTCACAGAGATCTTGCCTCTCAGCATCTGCTGCTTTATTTCAATGTCACCTTTCAGCAGCCTTTTGGCAAGAATCCTGTATTCATGTGTAAGCTAATGTATTTATACTCAGTTAATATATACATTATGACCTTAACCATCCTTAAACATTATTCCCCTTTCTACACTTACATGCCTTTAAGTGTACTGGTTTTAAATGTTAAGTGACAAAGTCAAAATACTTCAAAACAAAAGTTTGAATCCATTTGAATTCTTTGCCCATATCCAAATTCAAAATTCCATATTAAAATAGAACATTTCCTCACTGTTTTTGTCTCCCACCTGATCACTAGCTTCTCTCAGGGGAATTGTACTGGCAAACCCACACAATATCAGCACCACAATAGAAGAAACATGGAAGAACACCACTAAGTAAAAATATCCTCTCCAAAAGTCAGTACATAAAAGTCAGGAAGATAAAAATGTCTGGGAACTCCTGTGTCAACATCCCCTGCTCCTTGTTACCACAACATGACATGCCAGCCTTTTAGTCTGGTGTGAGCCACGGCACTCCCTGACCACAAACATCGCCAACTGCAGAGCTCATCTTGTAAAAAACTTAGGGGTTTTAGAGCAAATGACCAAAAAGCCACAAAATCTATAATGCGCCATTAAACAGAGAGCAAGAAAGAAATCGATTCCATTGCCAACATCTAAGTTAATCCACAGTGTGTTTACAAGTACATCTAATGCATCTTTGTGGACCATGCTGGTTTCTGAGTTGTTTCTCCAAGGTGTGATCCCAGCCAGTCACCTCAGCGGCGAGTCAGGAATATGCCACCTGGAGTCAGCACCTGTGCCTCGACACCAAGGGAAATAGCATTCATCCAGGGAAGGCACACAGCATTCAGAACCGATGCCTTTAAAAAAATCATGAACAAGTTGAATTTCTGAGTAGCAATAAAGGAATTGGACACCGGTGAATACAGAAAAAGGTAGCAAAAATAAGAATAACACAAGACTTGTTGGAAGGAGTGATGAGAATAGGCTCATATGAAATGCATTACCATCTAGAATGGGATTTAATATCATCGGCTCAGTAAATTTGAGAATATTAAAAATGTTCTTCAGCTGCCAGTACAGAAGTTAGTTTCCTTCCCTTTTAGTAGACCTGAAAAGGGAGAAAACTGCTGAAACAGGGAAACTTATAGCCTGAGATAAATCCGTAAGACTTTTACTCCCTACATCTGGAATGACAAAGCCAGTTTAAAGCCCCGGGGCAACTGTACATCTCCTGCACTTAAAACAAATTCTCTGCTTAGAATATGAAAACCAGAAAGGTATGTAGTGGGCTATTGACAGTTATTGGTCTGAAGCGATACAGCGTAAGAAGCAGAGATGCAAAAAGTATCCAGGAAAGCATCTGGTAAATATGCACCAATGTTCAAAACAGATTTACGCCAGATACGTGAGCAGGATTTTGTTGTTTTTATAGGAAGAATATTTTGCCCAGCAGGGCATATTTTACAGCCTTAGGGTCTCTATGCAAATAAAACTTGCAGATCTCTTAGAAGAATGCATGCAAAATTATCCTGAAGTTTTATATTTATTATTATAAGGCTGAAAAAAGAGCCAAAGGAAATGCTCTAAGAGGAACCATATGCTGAAACATTATTCACCTTTTATCCTTGAAAATATGTTTTCAATGTGGCCACTCTGGAAGCTTATTTCAGAAAGCAGTAGCCTCCTGCAGCTGCTGACCCCAGAAAGCTTTCAGACAAAGCAGCCATGGGGGCTTATATATGAAATCCAATGGGAAATTCAAACTACTGCTGCCTCCCAACCTGCATTAAAGACCACCCCACTATTTCACTGAGCTCTAATCTCTGTGGCCCAAAATCTCAACTGAGTTATAGACCAAAGCAGTTCCTCTGGGTTTAGGAAACCAGGGTTTATGCTGCACTGCCCTGGCAAGGGTGAAAGTAACACAATTTAGAGTTCTTTTTCTGTTCCACACGGCTTCATGTGTAATGAACACTAACTTTAATCTGATACTAAAGGTTGGTTAGGGACTGAGGAAACTTTTTGCACTGGAGCTGAAGTGAGAGGGGGGAAAAGGGGGAAGAGGCAAGCCAGATCTATTTCTGCTCCAGATATTTTCCTGCCCTCAGTCTCCTACTGCAGGCTCTCCTGCTGCCTCCAGATGGGATCCAGAAAACTTGTTGCTTTCAAGAAGAAGAGAAACGTAACTGTCCCAGTGTTTCAAATAATAATATTCTGTATCACATAAGCAAATCATCCCCGTGTCGCTCTTCAGCGTAGGGTCACAGATACATGTAAGATACATATTGTCATGATATTTTGGAGAAGGCCTATTCTCATGTTAGTCTTAGTTAGCAGGTTAAATCATAGCAAGAAGATGGGAGATGGTCATTAGAAATACTGGCTATAACAGAGTTAGACATTGTCAGAAGAGGAGTTGCAGAGGGGCTGAGGGACCACAGGTCCCTCTTCTGCAAATGCAGTTTCCACTCTGCTGCACAGGGAGGCTCCGTCTGCTCCCTTTCTCCACTAACCCCAGCTGGCATCTGGGTCCTGGCTGGGATATTATGTAAATGCTATTTGGACTGTTATGTCTGTGACCAGTAATGTAACCTGCAAAAACATTAGGTTCTCAGCTGTATCTGAAGGCTTTCGATCCACGGGTGCCCCAGAGCACAATTCAGCTCTGCCAAAGTCATGCACTATAGCCCACTATTTACCCAGATAGATTTTTTTTTTCCCCCTTTGGGGGGGGGGGTGGTATGGAAAAAAAAATGCTTTATATTAATTCTTGTCTTATTAGTAGAAGTCAGTAGGGATCATTAAGACAAGAGTGCTATGTGATGCTCAAGGACATGCTGCTGACAGTGACCTCAAGGCTCTCATGGTAAACTAGAAGTCATATATGGCATTGATAGGACTGATATTCCCCTTGCAAGCAGGAGCAAACCTTGAATTTGTGATTGTCTTCGCTGCTACTCTGTAACCCTTCTGGTCCACAGGGACAGAGTTTGCATTTATACAAGAAACACTGCTGCACATTCACTTTTAACATGCATTATTAACCCATGATGAATGGCATTAAATGATTTTACATAGAAAATAGCTACATGGAATTAATCCTAAATAATTTTAAAAGAAAACCCTGCCAAGAATGATATTCACAAAACAGATATTCACTCAGTTGTTTTTAGTCTGTCACTGTTGTCCCTGCGGCTATTATCTTCCCTTTCATGTCATGAGAATGCTGGATCTGAAATGTCAGAAAATGGGCTTCCCATCCATCACCTAAAGGAAGAGCTGCTCTCAGCACAAGGGCAAAGCAAAGTAGGCAAAGCTTCAAGGGCAGTGGTAGAAGGCTTTTTTAAGTATTAAAAATCCTATTTAGGAGTACAAGTGTAACTCAACATAGCAAAAGAGACAAGTGGTAAAAACTATTATTACAGACATGCACCCACACATGCCCACAGGCACACACACATACACATGGACTACAGTCAAACATTTTATAAATAAAGGGGAAGAGTTGAACAGAAAACTGAAGGAAAGGGTGAGAATTAACGGAGCTGTATAAAACCACGGGAGAAGGCAAACTGAGCTGCAGGAGGCATTTCAGCTCTGGCCTTTTATGGTGCCCAGTGCTAGCTAAGTCACTGCCTGGTGGTTAAGCAGAAATGCCTGCTGACATGGGCTGGTTTGTGTTCTACGAATTAGTAGATATGGGCGGTGGTGGTTTCAAAGAGGGGTTTTTAAGTGTTAGCTATACCCAAGAGATAAAATGCCAGACAAAGCCAAAGAGTAAAACCCCAGCCCCATAAAAGTTAATGGTAGCATTTCCATTCTCAGTCACTTATTCTCCAGGCTGTTGCCTCCTGCAAAACATTTTTTGTCTTCTGAGAAACAAAGAACCTACTTGCACCTGAAACCTCCTTGAGAGTGCCTTTGACTCTCTCTCTATGGGATCCTGGATACCTGGAGAAGACATAAGGTTCAGTCTTCTTGAAGACCCCTCCCCAGGTGCAAGGGAGGGAAGCAGCGGGGCTCAAGTCTCTGCTGGCTTGTCTTTGTTTACTGAAGGCAAGTCATTCTGTGAATAAGTTTAAAAGCATGCGCAGTACATGGTAGGGCTCCCAGAGCTTTTTTTTCTGCATTCTTATGCAAAGTAAAGAATGAATTTGCTTTAAAAAAAAGGAAAAAAGGAAAAAAGGAAAAAAGGAAAAAAAGAAAAAAAGGAAAAAATGAGAGAAAGAAGAAAGAAAAGAAAGAAAAAGAAAAGAAAAGAAAAGAAAAGAAAGGAAAGAAAGAAAGAAAGAAAGAAAGAAAGAAAGAAAGAAAGAAAGAAAGAAGAAAGAAAGAAAGAAAGAAAGAAAGAAAGGAAAGAGAAAGAAAGAAAGAAAGAAAAAGAAAAAGAAAGAAAGAAAGAGAAAGAAAAAGAAAGAAAGGAAGGAAGGAAGGAAAAGGAAGGAGGGAGGAAGGAAGGAGGGAGGAAAGGGAGGGAGGGAAAAAGGAAGGAAGGAAGGAAGGAAGGAAGGAAGGAAGGAAGGAAGGAAGGAAGGAAGGAAGGAAGGAAGGAAGGAAGGAAGGAAGGAAGGAAGGAAGGAAGGAAGGAAGGAAGGAAGGAAGGAAGGAAGGAAGGAAGGAAGGAAGGAAAGAAGGAAGGGAAGGAAGGGAAGGGAAGGGGAAGGGGGAAGGGGAAGGGGAAGGGGAAGGGGAAGGGGAAGGGGAAGGGGAAGGGGAAGGGGGAGGGGGAGGGGGAGGGGGGGAGGGGAAGGGGGAGGGGAAGGGGAAGGGGAGGGAGGGGAGGGGAGGGGAGGGGAGGGGAGGGGAGGGGAGGGGAGGGGAGGGGAGGGGAGGGGAGGGGAGGGGAGGGGAGGGGAGGGAGGGGAGGGAAGGGAAGGGAAGGGAAGGGAAGGGAAGGGAAGGGAAGGGAAGGGGGAAGGGAAGGGAAGGGAAGGAAGGGAAGGGAAGGAAGGGAAGGAAGGGAAGGGAAGGGAAGGGAAGGGAAGGGAAGGGAAGGGAAGGGAAGGGAAGGGAAGGGAAGGGAAGGGAAGGGAAGGGAAGGAAGGGAAGGGAAGGGAAGGGAAGGAAGGGAAGGGAAGGGAAGGAAGGGAAGGGAAGGGAAGGGAAGGGAAGGGAAGGAAAAAGAAAAGAAAGAAAAGAAAAGAAAAGAAAAGAAAGAAGAAAAGAAAAGAAAAGAAAAGAAAAGAAAAGAAAAGAAAAGAAAAGAAAAGAAAAGAAAAGAAAAGAAAAGAAAAGAAAAGAAAAGAAAAGAAAAGAAAAGAAAAGAAAAGAAAAGAAAAGAAAAGAAAAGAAAGAAAAGAAAAGAAAAGAAAAGAAAAGAAAAGAAAAGAAAAGAAAAGAAAAGAAAAGAAAAGAAAAGAAAAGAAAAGAAAAGAAAAGAAAAGAAAGAAAGAAAAGAAAAGAAAAGAAAAGAAAAGAAAAGAAAAGAAAAGAAGAAAGAAAAAAGAAAAATCACCTTTCAAATAAAACAGCAAGATAGACAAAAAAATCTGTCTGCACATGGACAGCAAAAAGCAATTCACACGTGGCTACTCGAGTGGAGAAGTTTTGCACGATAGGTCTTCACACAGAATTCAAGCTTCAGTCTTCAAGTGCAAACGAATCTCACGGAGTGCCACTCTCTCAAGCTCCAGTGTTGTCATTTACAGTTTGTCAGGTCCTTCTGGGTATTTCCAATTTTTCTACCTTGCATCCATTAGAAAGGAGGATGAGAAGAGTCCCCAGGGTTTCAAATATTCTTTATTGGAAGACCAAGAACAGTTTTGAAACAGAGGACTTGATAATATACCCATCGTTCACAATCTAAATGACAGTGTGCAGCATCAGCTTTTAAATGTCAAGGTCATTCGTGGTATTTCTATTTTGAGTAAAATGGCTCCTGCTGTTTCCATGGTTTCACCTGAAATATGTACTGAACCTCATTGTTAAGAACCTTGAAACCCAACCATTCCAATAAAAAAGTAGACATCCTCTTCTACAGGTAGTTAATTTGAATTTAAATACATAACTGTCTGTGTTTTCCCTGGATGGGTTTATGGATTTCTGCATTGCATTTGTGAACAAAAGCAGATGTTTGGGTTATCCAATTTACTCTTCTTTCTGGCATACTTCACCATTATAGCTTTAGTTATTTCTCCAGCATAGATTGTTCATGCAGTGGAAAGATCAGCTTTATTATTTACTAAACATAAAGTAATATCAGCTTTATTAAACTATTGAGGAAACATAGTAGCTTGCAATCATAATGAAAATTAAAAAAAAAATCAGGAGAAGCAGGTTTTAAAAGGGTAACATTGTTTCAGATTTCATTTTGTATATTCACATTCAGCTGTAGAAAAAACAAGTTATTAGAACTTCTAAAATTTTCCACGACAAAATAGTCATTTTCCCATTATTGCTGTTACTACTTAATAACTACTAATCAAAACCAGAGGGCAGGAATGAGATTGAAGAATGACTCAGATGAATAAAGCAAGGAATAGTTTAATGAATTTTAAAACCTCAAAATGCAAAATAAGAACTGCAGATACAGAAAGACAGAAGATTTCCATATTAAGGCCTTCAGCACTTCATTGAGTTGCCAGTTTCAGTACTAACATCCTTTGTGATATTGCTGGCATAAACACTGTGTTTTGTCCCCAAAAATGAGGTTACAGAGATGTAGCTCCACTGACTGGATAAGACTGGAGCAGATACTACATAGCAAGGAAGTCTGCTATCTCATTTATTGAACACCTTTAGTGCCCAATTTTAGGCAGAAATTTTAATATAATTGGGTGTTGAGCCAGGACATTATTTACTTTTGTCCATTCTCTTTCTTTTCCTTCCTTCCTTCCTTCCTTCGTCATTTACATTCTCCATTTCTACTATTCAACCTTGTCCCCTTCCTCATCCATCCTTCCGACAAGGTCTGTCCCATTGCTCTGCCAGCAATGCCAGAAGTTACCTAGCAGGTGTGCAGGAGGACATCCATCTCCTACAGCGCGCAGTCTCTGCATCACGCACCACGGAGCAACGAACTGCTCCTTTCAGCCTGGCTTTGACACAATGGCACAGCTTCATACTCTCCTCTCCTCATAATCTTTCCTATGCAGAGAAATACCTGAGTTAGCTCTGAACTCTAGAGACAAGGGCTTGCAAGAGACATGCTTGCAAGGTATTGCCCCAGACTAAAAGAGAAATATCTGGACAGGCAAAGAATAAGATTTTAGCATCACTGTTCGTATAATCAAAGAGGCATCATGGTGTAACATAGTACTGTGTCTGACATAGCAAATGTATAGTAAGCTTTGTTTAAATACAGACAGATTTCATAAACATGAAAACATTCAATTTTTACATTTTTTCTTTTTCTTCTTTTTTGTTTCTCTCTTTTTCTCTTTCTTTTTTCTTTTTTCCTTTTCCTTTTCCTTTTCCTTTTCCTTTTCCTTTTCCTTTTCCTTTTCCTTTTCCTTTTCCTTTTCCTTTTCCTTTTCCTTTTCCTTTTCCTTTTCCTTTTCCTTTTCCTTTTCCTTTTCCTTTTCCTTTTCCTTTTCCTTTTCCTTTTCCTTTTCCTTTCTTTTTTCTTTCTTTTTCGTTTTTCTTTTCCTTTTTCTTTTCCTTTTTTTTTTTTAACATTAAATAATATATACATTTTTGAATAGATTTTACGTGGACAGCATGAAAGTACAACAACAACAAAATTTTTTTTAAGTTGATACTGTCCATCCTATAGACATTTTAGTGTCTAAACATAGGTGTCTACATATATTCTAAGTGTAGAAGTTCCCTTTGTAGTCTACCAAAGATAAAATACTTGACTCATTTGCCAAACATAGATGTCATCAGGCATGTCACAGGACACCTGGGAGTGTTGCATGGCAGACATGACACGAGGAGATCCAGGCCGGTCCAAAGTGTAGTAGGAGATGAGGCAGGACACCCGAAGGATATTAGATTTCTCCATTAGGCAAACATGATAGAGTTTGGAGCTCCTCATGTTGCTTGCCAATTAAGGGTGATTTGAAGAGCTCACAGGAGTGAGCACTGTCCTTCAGCTGCATTGATTAGGTTTCCATTGAGTACAACAAAGTGTAGACACCTAGTTCACACGTCACTACGTACTTATAGGTACCTAAATTTAAATCACTGTGCTCGACACTGAGTGTCATCACGAGCGTGCAGATAAGAACACAGAGTTATTGAAAATTTCAGAGACAAGCAAAACATGTTATGCAGCAGATAACATTGGTGTTTCAGGGAATGGTCAGAAGTTTCTAGAATCAGACGCTGCCTAGAACAGGTCGACAGGTAAGGTTCCACTTCTCACTTGTTTTGATTCTACTCAAAAGTTTTGTCTCTACTCAATGAAGCATTGTAGCATATTTTGGGAATTTAGCGTGTGCTTAACAGTTCTGCTGATTCAGGACCCAAGCTGAATCCATTTATACAAGATGACACACATTAAACCTAGTGTTTGTGTGCAAGGCTTTGCTGCTCCTGGCTACCATGCACACCCTCAGTGGAAATACGAAAAAAATTAAACTTAGCTAAGTGGATTTTTGAGCACAATTCTAAAATATGCAATCATATAGTTATCATTGTTTTTGAAGTTGAATTTAATTTTAAGAAACTTGCAGACAATAACTTTCCAGCTAAAGAGAAAGGAAACGTCTTCCCAATAGATTTTTGTGTTTTGTTTGCTTGTTTGTTTCTTGTGTATGTTTTTTTTTTTGTTTGTTTGTTTTTGTGGGGGGGTTGATGACTGTTTTTTGTTTTGGAAGCTATTAATAGGTTTTTACAAACACATTTATGGACATAAAGAAGCATTTGACTATTGGATGTTTCTATAGCCAATGGGGTCATTGTAACAAAACTGTTCATTTATTCTCAGATCACACAGAATTTCACTATTGTGAACTAAGATAAAACTCAGATATCTTTACTCCCAAGGCTGGACTTAAAGCCTATGAAAATAAATCGTCATGTTCTTATGGAAGAATCAATTTCTGGTATAAAATATATGGTAAGTAAGAAAATATTAGTATTTTAACCTCTTAAAAACAAACTGGTCTTGTTATCTAATCTTTGGAGAGTGCCTTTTTAAACAGGCAGGTCATGATAAGACAAAGGGCAATGGATTTAAATTAAAAGAGAAGAGATTTAGATTATGTGTTAGGATGAAATTCTTCACTCAGAGGGTGGTGAAGCACTGGCACAGGCTGCCCAGAGAAGCTGTGGATGCCCCATCCCTGGAGGTGTTCAAGGCCAGGCTGGATGGGGCTTTGGGCAACCTGGTCTGGTGGGAGGTGTCCCTGCCCATGGCTGGAGGATGCTGGGGGGGAACCATATGATCTAGGTTCATTCTATAATGATTTTGTGCATAAATCCTACTGAACCTGTAAGAATCCTATTTTGAACAGGTTCTGTAGACCTGTCTGAGGTTCTAGGTCTGCTTTCCTCCTTCAGAATCTGTGCAATTAGTTTAGAACTTGGAAAAAATAATGCTTGCCAAACTTCAAGTATAGACATTTTAGTTCATGTAGAACAAACAAACAAACAAGATTTCCATCCTTTAGCAAAACAACTTAAAGTGCCAACCTTCCTAAATCAAAAGTGTAGTTATTTCAGCTGCTTATTAAGTTAAAGCTAAGCTTGGCTTAATTTGTCCTCCTTCTTCTAGCCATCATCATTTTTCTACATTCTGAAAAAATGTGTGATGTTCACTATGCCCAAATGCATTCTCAATTTGTAAATTATTTATCCAGAAGTTTTGCTGGTATTTCTACTGAAAAGGCTAGAGAATGCTGATCTGTGTGACTTGTCAGTGTGCTCCCCATCCTTACTTTTTTGCCCAAACCTTCCTGCTCAGACCTGTTAAGAGACAGAGTTCTGTAAAGTAAATGGGCTGTGTATCTCCACGAGAGACTCCACAATCCTCTCTATTGCTTTCACCCTGCAGAACCAGTGCAGATTGTCTCCAGGAAGAGTGCTTCATCCTCACCAAGTGTGAAGAGAGATGAGCTGCAAGTCAGCACTTCCCAGCGCATCTACATTTGCATCAAGATGCCTGTGTTGCACATCTGACTAATTTACAGACTGAAGAAGGCAACTCTACTCCAGCTCTTTTGACATCGCCTTTCCTCGTGTATAATGGATATAGGATGCTGGCCTTCCTCTTCAAACAACTTGACTTTTATGCCAGTACTAAAAGCACACACTAAAAGCATTTTCATCACTTCACTCCTTCGACCTACATCTTTTAACAGTTCTCCCCGCCTCTGCTGACCTCCTGATTATGGGGTCCACTCCTAATATCTGTCACCCCTCCCTTGGCTTTCTCAACCCTTTCTCAAAGCCAACCTCCCCCCCACTATTACTTCTGCATCCCAGATCTCTGTCTTTACAGTACAGGGGCCTGGCCCGCAGCTCCCCTTCTCTCCATGGCCCCTGATCCCCCCCCAGCCCCACAGGTGCATCCTGGCCCTACTCCCTCCTGCCCTCCTGCCTGGTTGGGGCCACAGCAACTTCTACCCCTCCAGCAACAAGGTTTTGACCTGAAAGCACAGCCGTCACCTCACAGCAGTGAATTAAATCACAGAATCACAGAATGGCCGAGGTTGGAAGGGACCTCTGAAGATCACCAACGCCCCAGCCAAGCAGGATCACCTACAGCACATTGTGCAGGATGGCAAATGAACTTTAGCTTTCACTGCTCACTGCTATAATGATTTTTTTTTCTATTTTCTAACATATATTCTGACCATAGTTTTTGTATTATTTTGTACATCCACGAGCAGCCCCCGCAGCTCTCCCCAGCTATGTTTTCCCCTTTCTGTAGAGGGCCAGAGCCTGAGGCAGGCAGGCCCCTGGGAGCTGTGTGTACTCTTGATCCCCTCCTGAAATCTCCTGTTAAATAAAAGGAGTTAATTCTTTAAATGTTCTCTCGCCGATCATTCTTCCATTCTGGGGCCATTCCCCACTCCCTTCCCCCCACTTTTTTTTTTCATTAAGAAATAATTTCTTTAATTTACCTGTTTCAGCCAAACATCAGGTTGTTTCTCTGTTATTATTATCAAAAGCCATAAACTCCATAAGCACAAGAACCACCATCAGCACAATTTTACACTACATTGTTACATTAAATGAGTAAAACACCATTAATAAAACCCAAAAACTCACTCTTAATTGAAGTGCAACAGTGCAGAAGCACCAGATGAAACTTTTGGTAGTAACAAGTAAGGTTCAATTACCTAGTTGGAGCTTGTTACTTGTGTTGTGCTGTCTATTGTATTTGTTTAAATCCTGGTCCTGGTAGCTGTGCCTTCATTATTTTCAAGCCAAATCCTCCATCGGTGTTAAGAAGATGGGCTTTCCATGTAAACTAGATGACAGTCTGACCCAAAGTGAACCTACAAGAACATTAACAAGTCCCCAAAGCAGTAGGAGTTGCGACTTGGAATTCATCACTGTTACTATTAGTAGCAGATCTATTTGAGGAAAGATGGACGAAGTATGATGAAGAGGTTAAAAATAAGTTCAAAGATTTGTGCTTGGCCACGCTGCTTTCTGTCCCTGTTATCTAACGTGCTCACCTCAGAAGAAACCTCTAATTTAATTAGAAGTATCAATCTGGGATTCCTGCACTTACATCATAAAGCATCTTGAGAAATACTTAAAAGTAAACCTTTTTTACCAAGAATACTTACCGTCTTCCGAATATTAATTATTAATGTTTGTAATAATTACAGTATGGAACTGCTCAGCGAGCTTGCTTAAAATTTTGCATGTGCTGAATTACAATTGCTGCAGTCAAATGAGGCCAGACCCTGTGTGGTGCCGATCATACTGCAGAAATATTATGGGTTTACTTTAGCTTTCATTCTTCACTGCTATAATGATTTTTTTCTATTTTCTAAAATATATTCTGGACATAGTTTTGCATTGTTTTGTACATCCAGACAATCTGCTATGTAGCCAGAAAGTTGAAACAGTTTTAGCTTCTATTTTCAATCTCTGCATTTGAATGAGTTTGGGCTTTAAAAAAAATAAAAACAAATAAAATAAATAAAATAAACATAACAACAGCTCACGTCTGCCACTTAAAAAAAAAAAAAAAGCAAAGGCCATGGTTCACTTCATTTTAGTGGATTTATCTTAAATCCTGGCAGGTCGACTCAACACATTTTTGCAAAACACATAGGACATTCAGGATTAAAGTTACTTCTTGTAACTGTGTCATTAGCAACACAGCAGCATGCAGGAACTGATTATGTTCTCTTTGTCTCGCTTCCACACCTCTAATCTCAGAGCTGACCTGATTTATATTGCTAGATTTACATGGGCTTGTGTATATTGAAATCCAGGAGAGTGGAAAGGGCTGAGATTCCCTGAAAATAAACTCAGCTGGCAAAGAGATTAACCCATTTATAAATGCATTTTTGCCTGTTGCTGAGTGTGCAGATTTTTATCCATTTAAGGAACATAGGCCTAAATCCAGATCCTAACGCTGCCTGGGGCAGGGGAAGAAAGAAACAGATCGAGTAGTCATCCAAATGGCTCAGTCGCCAGCACAGCAATTTAAATGATTTGGGTCTGGGGGGGAAAGGAGAGAGGGAGGGAAGAAGGGAAGGAGGAAAGGAAGGAAAAGAGTGAGTTAGCAGGCAACAACTCTGAGTAATCATTTGCAGTGGCTGAAATTGATGTAAGAAAATGTTCTTTCCCTTTCCAAGTATCACTCATTATAGGTAACTTTGGGAAAGGGTACTTTGTGTACCCTTAAAAGCATTCCCAAAGGAGGCACAATCAGTCATCAATGGCAGAGGTTTACATAATCTCACATTTACAGTGAGGAAAACAATTCATGGGAGAGCATAAACATGAGGCGTGATGTCCCTCAGGCATCTGTCAGAGGATTCCCAGCAAACAGCTCAGCTGGCACGGAGATTAACCCCTTTGTAAATGCACTCATACGCTTCTGGGCGTGAAGAGTTTTACCCATTTGGTGATCTCAGGTCTAATTACAGATTCTTCTCAGGCTGAAAATATAGAACATGGTTTAATTCTATCAGGATCATTTTCTGCACTTCTAGAAAGGGCTTCTGCTGAGGTGTCAAGGTCTGTATTGCCAGGACAAGGTTTGAAAACAACTTGTTGGGATTACATTCACAGAAAACACTGGAAACAGCCAGACTTGCATATGGGACGTGCAGATGAGACCTCTTTGCACGTGGAGACCTCAATAAGTGAGGAACAGGAGGCAGTGTCCCTGGAGCTCAGCTGGGCTGAAAGGACTCAGATCACTCCCGTGTATGTCTCTGCTTCCTCCCTCTGGATGAAGGCAAGCCCTCACTCATGGGGCTCATTCATGTGTGGCTGTAAACCATATTTTAGGCACTGTGATGTTGGCCCCAGTGCACTCCTGACTGTAGGGACCAGCAACCAGACCTTGAAGGCTCTGCTTGGTCAGGCAAGGTGCATCTTGCAAACCTGTGGAGAAGAGGAGGGAAATGTTCTTACTTGGGTCTCGGTGGAATAAGCACACTGTGCTTATTCAATGATTTCTAAAAGTCACAGAACAGCACAGGTCATCACACCAAAAATACCGGGGTTATTCTCATTTTTAACTGCAAATATCTAGCAGCAAAATCTTCTTAAACTCCCGATGGCCCAAAGCAGGAGGAGTTGTTCAGGAAATGATTCAGAGAGACCCAAATTTAGGTTCTTAAAACTTTTTCCAGTACCTCTAACTCAGATTAGAACTGTATTAAAGTCAATATAGGGTCTGTAAAAATTGGGAGTGACCAGAACTCTTTTATAAAACTCAACTAAATAAATCATCAAGCCTAAGACTGCAGGAGGAATCGTCCTGCCTTTGTAAGCCAGAAAAATGTGGCAATTGTGTTTTTATCAAATCTGTCTCTAAATAAGAAGTGTCAAGGTTATTTTTGTACCTGCTACAATTTCATGTCTGGTGTATCACATTAAATATGTAAAAAAAATCCTTCTTAAGAAAAACATCAATAAAAAAAATAAAAAAATCAAGTCAAATTTAGTTTTGATACAATGAATAAGCAAAAAGAAATGGAGGAAGAGAGAAGATAACAAACATACGAAGATATTTAATCAGATACTTAGCCATGTGTCCACAGCCAAGGGGTTTTTCAAACACTTCCTTCATGTATAAATGTAAATATACAAATATAATATACTGTCTAAAGAGAAATGGAAGAGACACACAAGACAGAATAATGGTCACTTCAGAAATCCATTCTATCCTTATGTGGATTTAAGGTTGAAAGCACTTGTCAACAATTCACGGGTAAATTACATTAAGGGACTACTGTAATTATCCAAAGCTCAGGCAATATAAACTGGGAAACTGACAATCAAGGCACTGATCTAAGAAAGCCAGCCGGGCACTCATCACAATTTTGTGGTTATTGTGTTATCACAGAGCAGAGTTAAGGATGTCTGACTGCCTCTCTGGTGCCTGCTTCGTCTTCATGTATGTTGATTATTTTAAATATAAAATAGCAACTTTTTAAATGTAGTTATTTGCTAACCCTGGTGCTTTTTAAATTTAGTTATTTGCTAACCCTGGTGCCTCTCTACCAAGCGGCAATCGCCCCCTCCAGAACGGCAGCACAGTGACTGTCAGAACACAAATGAGGTTATTCCCTCACCCATGCAAACATAAACAGCATACTTCAGTGAATTAGAGCAAGAAAGATTAAATTAAAAGGCAACCCCTGGCCCCTGACAGCTGTGTCTCCCTTCCTGCACACAGCTCAGAACAGTACATCTTGCCTGTTTGAAAACAGCCCACAAGAAACTGATCTGTGCATAAAATCACAGAAAAAGTCTGAAAGGTTTGTCGGGAGTCTTGCCTAACATATTGCTATGCCCTAACTCCATGCAATGGCACTTTAGTAGGTCTCTGACAGAGATACCAGCAAAAGGGATTAATTATTTAAAGGAAATAACTGTCCCCATTTGCCATTCTTGTTAATGTTTTCTGTTTCTTACCTGTAAAATAACAAATGCTCATTTATGCAGAAATACCCTTTAAATATAAAGAAGTGAAGAAGTCCTCCAGGGAAAATACTGAAACTACCGATGACATAATCTAATGGAATAAAACCTGTACTGTGACCATTAGTCATCCATTTTGCATGTGTCCAGACTGTTCAAAATGACACGGGATGCCTCTGGCAAACTTGGCATGAGAAGAGAATTATGATTCCACTTCTGACTTGTTTTCTTAGTAGTGCTGCTCATGGCCGGAATAAGGCAGATGGTCTCCATACCTTCAAACGAATCTGAATAGATGAAAAAAATGTGTAAGTAATTGATGGCTTTCTGGTCTGTCCACCAGCACCACTAACTGTACACCCCCAAACCAAAGCTGAATAATGCTTATAATTCATATTTTTCTTCCTAGAGAATGTAGATCAGACCAAACAAAGAAAACCTCAACCTGATTTGCAGCCTCATTCAACCAACGCTTACAGAGGTTGCCCCTGCAAAGTGTCGTGACAGCTGTGTGCCTTATAAAAAGCAAATAGCTGACAGCAAAACAAAAACAGTGGGGACAAACAATGAAAGCCATCCATCCTGGTTAGACTGTGGCCATATGGTTATCATATGGATTAAAAATATGTATATTCTGGATGCTTTCCCTCCCTGCTATCTTCACCCAGAATGTTTTAAAGGTTGCTGTGACACAGGTTGTCACCATAATGGACATTTTCAGTGCTGCCTCTTTTCAAAATGCTTACTCTTCACTGAAGAATCATAGAATCATTTAGGTTTGAAAAGACCCTTAAGATCATCAGGTCCAACCATCAACCTAGCACTACCAAGTCTGCCACTAAACCTAAGCACCACATCCACACATTTCTTAAACACCTCCAGGGATGGCGACTTCTCCATTTCCCTGGGCAGCCCGTCCCAATGCCTAACCACTCCTTCCGAGAAGAAATTCTTCCGAATGTCCAACCCAAACCTCCTCTTGTGCAACTTGAGACCATTTCCTTATGTCCTACCACTTGCACCTGAGAAAAGCGACCAACACCCTCCTCACTGGAACCTCCTTTCATGTCTCCTCTCAGCCTCCTTTACTCCAGACTAAACAACCCCAGTTCCCTCAGCTGCTCCTCATATGAACTTACATAAGAGCTGGTGCCTGGTGGCTGCCAAGGAAAGCTTCCCTCTCCACTTCGGGTACCTGGCTTCACCAGTCCCCAGACCACCCTAGCAGCCTGATAAAAATCTTTGTCACAGTGTCCCTCTCTCTGCCCCAGACTAGATGGTAGGAAGTTTAACAGAGGACAGCTTGGCTGCAGATTTGCTGCTCTTATCATGTTTATTAGATTACTTTGAGAATGGCCTTATTGCTAGATGTTCTTCTAGAAAGAGACTAAATCAAATCAAGTGAATCTATCAAAGCAATTGGTTAAGCACTGGTCTGCAAAACTGAATGCTGAGTAGCAAAGACAACAAGCAAGCTAATGGATTACAGATTTCTAGCTGTTATGTTGGCTTCATTTCTGTCCATTGGCAAGCCACAGTCATGGCAGACAGATCCATGGTCAGCAAATTACTAGATTTTGTATTCTTCCCAGCTCACAAAACCAATGAGTATAATCAAAGTAAAATAATAATAATAATAAAATTTCAAACTCCTCCTGGTCCTTTGAGGATAGCATTGCAGTCTAGCTTCATTTGTGTTTTACTTCCTCCCCTCTATTTTACTTGGGAATTTTGTTTTGTGTGTTAATAGGAAAGCAAAAGCAGCATTGTTTTCCCTTAGATCAGGTAAGCTGAGTAATGCTTAGCCTCTAACAGAAATGCAGGGGAAAGATTCTTGATATTTCAGTGTGCTTCTTAAACTTGTTCATTAATCAGAGATCTTTATCTTGTTAGAGAACATCAGTAATTGTATGAGGCTTGCCTGAGCTTCACCAGCTGGGCTTTCCCATCACAAAGGCACTCCAGTTTGAGTCTCAGAGTTATGACAGGATATATATATATATATCAGGATAGTATTTATTATGTTCACTGTAAAACCTCTGAAACAAAAAGGAAAAAAGGTTGATCTGAAGCCAGATATGGAACTATATATGCGAATCATTTCCTCAAAAAGACTATTCAGTTTAGCTTATTAAGTAATTATATTATACAGATGGATTTTCGATTCCAATGAAGTCAAAATCATATGCAGAATTAGGCTGCAGAGAAGGTGGAGGGGTAGCCTTCCTGTTATTGTTATGTGTCATGGTATATGCAAATTGCTGGGCAGACTACTACATCTGAGCATTTCTACAGCCAGTGCTGCAGCTGAATCCTCTCCTATTGATGTGTGTGTTACACATGCACGTTGACAGCATTAGTAACAAACCTTTACAGCTGAGGCTGACCAGCTCTTTCTGTTACAAGTCCCACATGCAAGCTCTTAGAAATCTACTTAAAGTGTATGTATAAACATATCTGTATGGGATTTCCTTTCCATTCAAAACAAAAAAATTAAAGGAGGCAAAAAAGTCAGTGTCATTGGTAATAAAACATTCTGACATAGGAAATTGTTTAAATAACAACTGAGAATATGGAACTAAGACTAGATATAGGTTACATGAAGAATGAATTTGGACTGTTGGGTTCAAACATTCCCAGAATCACAGAATGGCCGAGGCTGGAAGGGACCTCTGAAGATCATCCAGTCCAACCCCCCTGCCAAGCAGGGTCACCCAGGGCATGTTGCACAGTATCATGCCCAGGAAGCTTTTAAACATCTCCAGAGAAGGAGACTCCACAGCCTCTCTGGGCAACCTGTCCCAGTGCTCTGTCACCCTCACAGCAAAGAAGTGCCCCCTCATATTGAGCTGGAACCTCCCGTGCTTCAGTTTGTGCCCATTGCCTCTCGTCCTGCCACTGGCCACCACTGAAAAGTGTCTGACCCCATCCTCTCGACACCCTCCTTTCAGATATTTATACACAATAATGAGATCCCCTCTCAGCCTTCCCTTCTCTAGGCTAAACAGGCCCAGCTCTCTCAGACTCTCCTCGTATGACAGATACTCCAGTCCCCTAATCATTTTAGTAGCCTTTCACTAACTCGCTCCAGTTGCTCCATGTCCCTCTTGTACTGGGGAGCCCAGAACTGGACACAATACTCCAGGTGTGGCTACACCAGGGATGAGTAGAGAGGGAGGCAATCTACCTCAGCCTGCTGGCAACGCTCTTCCTAATGCACCCCAGGATACCGTTGGCCTTCTTGGCCACAAGGGCACATTGCTGGCTTGTGGTCCGCCTGCTGTCCTCCAGGACTCCCAGGTCTCTCCCTGAAGAGCTGCTTTCCAGCAGGTCAGCCCCTGTACTGGTGTTTGGGATTATTCCTCCCTAGTTGCAAAACTCCCTTTCTTTGAACTTCATGAGGTTCCTCTCTGCCCAGCTCTCCAGCCTGTGCAGGCCCCTCTGAATGTCAGCAGAGCCCTCTGGTGTGTCAGCCACTCCTTCCAGTTTTGTGTCATCAGCAAAGTTGTTGAGGTGCACTCTGTTCCATCACCTGTGTCACTGATGATTAAGTTGGGCAAGACTGGACCTAGTACTGACTTCTGGGAACACCACTAGCTGCAGGTCTCCAGCTAGACTTTACACCACTGATCACCAGCCTCTGAGCTCTGCCATCCAGCCAGTCTTCAATCCACCCAGCTGTCCACTTGTCTAACCTACACTTCCTGAGCTTGCCTATGAGGATGTTGTGTGAGACAGTGTCAAAAGTCTTGCTGAAGTCAAGGTAGAAAACATTGGTTCATTAAATTCAACGAACAGTACTGCTGCTTTGGAAAACACACAGCAAAATATGCCTACAAGTTTAACCTCCCGAAGGAGATGGCTTGATGAATATTGCAGGCAGGAATTCAAGAGAGTATAAGGCTTTGATCCTGAGAACTTCTCACTGCCACAATCGCAGTGCAGGAAAGCCCAAGACTGCTCCTCCCCTGCACACATACTGTACAGGGACTGGGCAGGAACAGCAGAAATTGGGCTGAGTCTCTCTGTGTTGCCCCTTGGGTACCCATGTCAAAGGGGGGGGGGGCAGGGAAGACACCACAGCAGAGAGGCACAGCAGGGTTTACTCTGTGACCACAGCACACTTACAGTCTGATGATTAAAAACAGCATTTGTGTTGATTGCAGGTGATGATCTAAATTTTGCTTCAAAAATATTCGTTACTGTTTGGCTGTCGGGTGGTACGAAGTTGGCTGAGTTTGTAGAAGCTGTATCAAGAAGCTGTGTCAATTAAGCTGTAAACCTGGCCCTTCGACTATCAGTAGCCCAAATACTGAGTAAACACAGAAACTATAGTAATATACAGAGTAATATACAGGAATGCAGAGCAGGACCTGTTCTCTCTATCCTCTTTAACATGCTCTGCTTTGCAGTTCTGACACACACCATTTTGAAATTTAACCCCATGCCCTTGGTGCTTGCTGTGATGTTTAACCCTACAACCTGCCCCTCAAGAGCCAAACAAAAAAGAGTTAAAAAGAACCACTGTAATATAGCCATTAAGGGTATTAGTCATACTTTGTTTAATGGGCAATGCATTTTTGCCACTGCCACAGAGATGTTGCTAGAAGAGCAATGGAGCTGGTGCTATGAGCTGCTCTCATTTCCAGGAACAGTGTTTGAGATCAGCTATTCCTTCAGTGGCTGGGGAATGTTTAGTGGCTGCAAATCCTCTTTGTGCTTGGCTGCAGGTACACTACAAGAGCTCACAAGACAGATTCACTGAGTGGTATCCTCAGGAAGGATGCCTTCCAGAAGGCATTCACTTGAGCTGCAAAAATCAAGGACACAAAGAAGCCAGTGACTGAATTACCTTGAACCTGCTCTAAAGAAAAGGAGAAACCAAGTGGAAAAAGAATTCACAGTTGAAAATAACAAAGACAGGTATAACTGGCAAGTTTCAGATTGGGAATTTTCTCTGTAACTAAATGTCCTGATACTAAATCGAAAGCCAGAATCTGCATAGATAGAGTTGAACCACCTGCATGTCTAAGGTTTGCCTGATCAGGTTTGAACTGTGCCCTTCTATCTGTATGTGAATAACATCTAAGAAATGGAGTTTATATGATGCGTTCATAGGACCTCATACCTTACTGTTTCAGTCCCTGCTCTGCCAGTTGCTCCTTTGGCTTTTTTTGTTTTGGTTTAGCTTGGTGTTGTGTTTTTTTTCTCCATGCAGACTTGTGCCACAACTGCAGACAGTCACTCTGAGCAGCTCTCTCTAGCAAAACCTGTGCCCAGGGGCTCTGAGATACATTTTCTGGGGACGTGGGGAGTTTTCTGTAATCAACCCAACTTAGAATCAGAATCATCAAGGTTAGAAAAGTTCTTCAAGATAATCAGGTACAACCATCAACCTCACCTACTGAGTCCCATCACTAAGCCATGTCCCTTACTGCCACGTCTACATGTCTCTTGAATACTTCCAGGGATGGTGACACCATCACTTCTCTGAGCAGCCTCTTCCAATGCTTAATCACCTTCTCCATGGAGAATTTCTTCCTAGTATCCAATATAATCATCCCTGGTTTAACTTGACACTGTTTCCTCACGTCCTACCACTTGTAATCTGAGAATCATAAACTTTATCTCTTTCTCTCTGCTGTCAGATAACATAAGACTCCATTACGACAAAGTGAGTGTTCTGTATTTTTAATTCATTGCTAATATAGGAATCTACTACTCTTGTACCAGTGAGTTGTTTCTCAGACCTCCGAGCAGAGTTAGTCCTGGTGTTTGTTCCAGATTATATGGCAGCCCTTTAAGGTGCTCTGGCATGCTTCATCAACCACGTAACACTGGGTTGTCTAACAGTAATGGACAAAGCAAGCTGAAATGTGGCGTGCCAATAGATCTGTTACACCCCTATTGTTCACAGGTCCACACTGCGTGATGCTGCATTGGGATGCTCAGACAAGATCTGAAATATAATGTTATCAAGATCCAAAACAGGGATGCCTATCTAGCCCAGTCCTCAGAGGAAAAATAACAGCCAAATTCCCTCTGAAGTAATATATAAGAGAAAGAGATTCTGGATATATTTTTTCACATTCGAGGAAGCCAGCAGGTTGCAGTGGTAACAGAGCAGAATCCTTAATGATCACATGTAGGAATAAAACAATGAAGGATCTGTGCCTTCAAGCCAGATCCAGCCCCACCAGGGTCAATAGAAAGTTCCTGCTCACCTCAGTGGACTCTAAATTAAGCCCTCAGGCTGTGAGAGACAGCTGCTCCGAGAATTATGCTAGGTAATAGCTACAGACCGGGTGCTGCAGTCCCGGGGGTTAGTGAATATTTTATGATTCAGTTATTAAAAAACATGTGCATCAGACATCTATCGGTTTGGGTATCCATAAACCTGGCTGCTCCTGGGGAGCTGAGGGAGGATATTAGCAAAAAAGATATTTCAGGACTGCAGGAGTCTGTCTCCAATAAGCCAATACTTCAGCGCGGCAAGGGACTCTGCTGGAGACTCTTGTTGCTGACAGTTAGACACAGGGCTGCCTTTCTCTCTGCTGCAGTAAATAGCCAGCACAGGTTATTCAGGGGCAAACTGCCCTGTGCATGTCCCCAGGCTCCTGAGGACAGGGCAGGGCAGGCACCTAAGAACAGCCATCTCCTCCCCATGTGCATGGCAGAGGCTGTGAGCCTGGATGTGAAGCAGAGGGAAAAAGTTTTGGGGAAAGAAACTGACTGCAGAGAGCTAGACTCGATGAGGGAAGGCTTTAACAGACAGCTCAGGGTACAGCTGTGATTTTAGCAGTGAATTTGTCCAAACTGAATCAATCTATTGCCAACACAGACTTGGAGGTATTGCCATTAAAGAGCTGCTGGATAACAATCTACTTCAAAATTAGCAGCAACAATAGCACAGTTTCATAGCACTTCTTCAAAACAATAGGCAAACAAGCCAAATCATTGTTAATTATTCAAGGATTGTTAAAGCCTGCTATGATATGTTATGCCTTTCTATTCAGAAATGCCAACCAGTTTATTATTTCTCAGGCTCTGGATGAGAATAACAATGACTACTTGATTGATTATAGTCCTAACCGAGCTGATCCAAGATGAATAGCAAAGAAGATGTGGGAAATGAAGTCTATATTTACCCAAAAGAAGTTACACAGCCTTTAATTACAAGAGCTGTTGAATTTTTACTGTTTTAGTCTTTGTAACTCTTGTATAAATGTTTCATGAGACAATTAAAGATTTCACATGTAGATGGATGTACTCATAGACATTATTTATACAAAAGCAATAAAAGTAAACAAATACTTGTTCTTATCAACGAACAATAGAGTCCCTCTGATTTCTTTCCAAAGCTGACCCAGTGAAAATAGACATCTCTGGAATAAATATCACAAGAATGACTATAAACTCCACCTTGAGATGGTCTGCAGGAAAAATCCATGTTCCAGGGGAGGTGATTTAGACTGTGATACAATGGTCTGCAATGGTCCACTAAATCAAGAGTGACAGTGGCAGTGTTAAAAAGACATTATTTGGTAAAGTTTGCCTGTCTTGATTTCCTGTTCTGCTCAGGGACAGTTACAGCAAGCACTGATGCTCCGGAAGTTATGGCTGGAAGGAATGAATCAAACTGAGCAGCAGTATACCAAGAGAGGTAGATACGGTTTTCTTCAAGTAATGCTGTAAAAGAAAGGAATCTGCCACAGCTTCTTTATTATAAATCAAATGGTAGCAATGCAATGTATTATATTTGAATCAAATGCATCATCACAACATGTGATTGCAGTCATCTTTGAAACAGCATTGTGCTACGTAACTGAAAGGCAAAAGGCAGAGAAATCAAATGGGGTCAGATTCTGCTCTCTAGTGCCCTACTCGGAACTAGTTTGGGTTCTTTACATATACCAACATCCAGTCCTATGAGGACTAAGTGCTTTTAACTAGAAAAGAAAGTGTTCACACAAGCCCTGCTGTGCCAGTTCAGCTGGATGCTGTGTCCACCTCCCATGTAATAAAGCAAAAACTACGTGAACAAAAAGAGTGGTAGTCCTGGTCAGCTCTCTCTGTAAGCCATTGTGTAGGTAGAAAGTAGGCTGAAACATGCTCCCTGTACATATCCTGAACAAGGCGGTGCCACATTAGCCACCAGACTTCACGTCTTTTTCAGACAACAGGCACCCCTGTGCATCCTGACCAGCACGGCTGGGGACCATCCGGGACTGGCTCCTGGCCTTTCCCTGGGGACTGAGGAGAAGGGGAGAGCCAAGAGCCTCCCTGCACCACCCAACACCCACCAGCAAAAGGGCCTGTCCCACCTCAGCAGACAAGTCTAAGCCAGAAGCCTGTCAGCTCACGATATGGGAACGGTGCAGAGACATGAGGACAGGTTTCATACTGGGAAGCACAGGGTCAGAAGCGGAACACCCCTGACTGTGTGATGTTGCATCTCAGCAACTACACCCGTGGATACAGATACATCTTGTGTCCATTTAAACTGTATTTTCAAGGTCAGTCGCTACAATTCCTGTGAGTAAGTTCTGGATGCCAGAGCTCATCCTCCAGAAAGCAGTCCTTTACTGGCCTCCCTTGGTAGCAGTTGCTGTCCTCACATAAGTTCCCTGGCTGCTCGGGCTGGATGATGAGACAGATACCTCAGCCATCTGGAAGCCATCTGCCTTGCAGGAGTACCAAGTCACGACAGTGAGGGCTGAAGAGATGCTCTCCAAGCTGCCATGTGAAGAATCTGCACAGGCAAAGAAAATCCCTCTGTCTGCTGCAAGGACATCAAATGTCCTAAATCTCTGCTGCAACCCTTGGAGATACACCGACTTGGAGCACCTGGGGTCTCGTCCCATGTATGAAGTGATTCAAGGAACTCTGTATTTTTGATGTGGCTCAATAAGTGCATCTCAGCCTGATCACAGGCTGGTTGGAGTGAAGCAGGGCCTGGTCTGCCTCACGACTGACATGTAAAAACGAGTTTGTTCATCTGTCAGATGGAAAAAGTGATAATGAGCCTCTCTTATGGTCTCTGAGGAGGTAAGGAGGTAGTGCATGCTCTTAATTATAGCCTCCAGACTGAATCATTGGCAGGGAAGCAGAGATCAGGAACATATATACATGTATTCACCAATCCTTCCTACAGTGATTCTGACTGGAGAGAAAAAACAAGTAAAAGGAAAAACTAAGGAACATGGGGACACTGTACATTTCGCTCTCTGTAGCCTGCTTTCCATTGTGTATTGGATGCACGAAAGCCTCTTGGAAAGGGTTTCGAGTGAAACGTCTCTCTGTCAACTGTCATTTGACATCTCATCGCTGCGAGGCCTCTCGTCACGTCACACAGCGGGGCTGACAGCCCCGGCCACCCCGCACAGCACAAGCACTAGCCTGAAGCCTTAACCTGACCTAGCAAAGGGAGGAGGGGATAAGGGAGAAATCAGAAATGAGCGCATCTGGAGAGTCTGGGTATTTTCAGCTGACTGCATTAAGGAAAATGAAATGTTCTCCAATAATATTTTTAAAGCTTGTTTTCATTAAAAATAAAAGCCTTTGTGATCTGTCAAAGGGCATTGGCAGTGCAGCAGACGTAACACTGGTCAATAACTGCAATGACAAAACAGAGTCTTAGTAAATGCTATAAATCATTTAAATCAACATTAAAAAAATAGCATTATAGCAACACTTCCTACTTCTGTAAATATTAATGAGGAAGGAACTTAAAGTGCAGTTAGCTGTCTGCTGGATTGTAATCAGGGACCTGGTACTCCTGGCACAGACATTAATCAAACTTCTGCCTGTACCTTCCGCAGGCTTTGCAATTGCTGTAAAATGGCTCTGCACACCACCATGGTACCCTGGGTTTGTTGGACAACCTGGATAGGACCTAACTCACCTAATTTAATCCATCTGTAAGTTAGGGATGCAGCCTGAGCTGGTGTGCTTGAAATTCTTTGTCAGACAGTGGAAAGACCTCCACTTTGGGCAAGGAGTTCGGCTTACTATAGGCACTCAAATTAAGATAGGATGATACATCCTGTGGAGATGCTTCCTTCTGATTGTAGGACCTAGATGCCCCACCTGACTTTTAAGGGAAGAGAAGAAATAGGTGAGGCAAGACCCTTCCCTTGATAACCTTGCAAGACTAAGGGGATCACAGGCCCGTACTGACAGCAGTTGTGCCCAGCTGGACAAGTTGTACTTCAGTACCTTCTGTTTTGCTCTGGTGACTCCTGCCAGCCCCAGGGTAAGACCAAAAGCTGAGCTGCCAGCAGTGCTGTTCCATGATGCCTACCGAGCTTTCTCTTCTGTGGTTTCTCTCTTCTTGGCTGTCTCTGGCCTTTTGTTCTGAGAGTCCCTTACAGAAACATACTGCATTGCAGGAAAACTGAACAGCCAGATGCTTTACGGGTTCCCTTGCCAAAGCCAAAATTTAAACAATTGTTTCAGTGTTAAAAAAATGTCCATATATTTTTCTTAACAAGCTGATTTTCTTTTAATTTGGATCTTACATGTGAGTAGCTTCGATGTCAAAAATGTAAGTGCCAACTGAAGCTTTTTCTCCTCTTTCATCATCCAAAAATCTGAAATGCTGTAAATATGCAAATGAAACAAATGATTTTTATTTTGGAAATAATTATGCATTATTTATATTTATATATAATAGTTTATATTGGAGATAATCTGACAATTTTTTGAGTTCAAATATTTTTCAGAAGGAAAGAAAAGGGAAAGATCTGAGATGCCTTTTTGCAGTTATAGCTTCTACCCTGTGTTTTTAATCTTAACTTCTTTTTTGGAATAAATGCTGTGTTCCTGCACAAGTCATCAAATCCACTCCAAACAAAAAAGACCACGTGCCATAGACCCATCCCTGCAATTATTCTACAGCTGACCTCAGTGAAATGTCCACACACAGTAGGGACACAGAAATGCATTTCACCTAGGACCTGATGTCCAGGTTTACAGCAGAGAATTGCATTCAGGAGCAAAGACAGCAAGTCAGAAAAAAAGATCCTGAACACGCCCCAAGAAGACTCTCTCTTTAGTGTACTGGCTGCATATATACTTTATGTGATCTCCATACTAAAAGTATACACCTATACACAATACACAATTGTCATCCGCTGCCTGCTCATACATATGTCCAGCACCCACGTCAATGTTTTCATTATACCTACAGTACATATGAATGGGCAAATTGTTGTTGTTTAGAACTAAAGTTTATAGCATGATTGGAAAAATATTTTTGTCCTTATAAAACTTTCCCCTTTCTGTGCTTAGGCTGCAGGTGACTTTCATTATCGTGGTCTACAACCCAATCTTAATTACTTTGACAGCTCTTTCCTATCAACATATTACACTACTGTGCTATTATTTCATTTTCCCTAACTCTTACCTGAGTAGGTTCCAGAAATATGAACACTTCTGCTTGTTTGAGTGTGAACTGTTGAGCAGGACAGGACAGTAAGAAGAGAACGACCCCAATTTTCTGCTCTATTTCAGAAAGTGCTGGTGTCCTTTCTTCCCCTCTTCCTGCTGACTGATAAGAAACAATGATAATCCTCTTTAAATAGATTGGAAAGTGATTGCATTGCATTAAATATACCCTTCCTACTCCAGCTGCAGCCATACCTGCAGCTAAATACCTGAACCATCTGTACTACACTGACTAAGAAAATAAAGACATGAAAAGACATGTTGACAAAATCAGCAGCTGCTCTTAGTGGGGCAGTTGTTCGCAGTCCCTTGGCTGTTCTTGAAAGATGTACAAACCCTGGCATTTTCACTAATACAAACACCATTCAAGAATGAATACCAGACTCGTTTCTATCTGTTACTATATTTTGCCATTTATTAGATCTAGAATGTTGGGCATCCGGTCCAGAAGTCTTTGCTGTTCTGAAATATGTGGGTGAGAGCTGCTAAAAAGCCTAATGACACAGTGGTAACAGCGCTCTCAGCAACACATTTGGATAGCATATTGCCTCTATGTTACCTGGAATAGACATGTTTGCCATGTACAACTCATGATCTCAGAAGACTGAATTTACAGGGAGGATGTCATAAAAGCAGCAATATCAAATAAAAACTATTACTGGAGAAAATGCTTAGAAGTTTATACACCTAATTTAAAATTAAATAAATAAAGAAGAAAACTTTTTTTTTTTGGTCTGAAGACATGCTGGATATATTTCACCAAGGAAGATTTTGGAGTAGTTAATTAAAACTGCAATAGCTACAAGTTGATCTGGTGTTTGAAGAATATGAACATTTTCCTGTAGATCTGCTGTCTTACCTAGATCTGCTATCCATTCTAGCGAGTTAGCCTAGGTTTCTGTTTAAGGCATATATCAAACTTGTCTCTGGAGCCACACCACACTGATCAGCTGGAAGTACAAAAAAATCTAACTAGTTCTGGGGAGAGAGAGAATTAGACTCTTAATCTTCAGGGAAAAAATAATAATAATAATAATTTATATAAATGTGCAGTGACCCCATTTCACCTGTGTGAAAAGTACACTATCTGTGATTAATGAATGCTTCAGTCAGCAATAGTTACTCTGAAACTTTCAATTTTTGAGAGTTTAGTGGAACAGGTCCTGCAAATAAAACATTTTTTGGGCAACCTATTCCAGTGCTGAGTCACCCACACAGTAAAGAAGCGCTTCCTGATGTTCTGGGGGTACCTCTTGTGTTCCAGCTTGTGCCAATTGCCACTTGTCCTGTCCTATTTGCACCTTCCCTTCAGGTATTTATAGACATTGATGAGATCCCCCTGAGTTTCCTCTTCTCCAGGCTGAACAGTGCCACTTTTATCAGCCTTTCCTCATAGGAGAGGTACTCCGGTCCCTTCATTATCATGGTCCATTGTTGGACTCTCTCCATGTTTCTCTCATGCTGGAAGCCTAGAACTGGTCCCAGCACTCCAGGTGCGGCCTCACCACTGCTGAGTAGAGGGGAAAGATCACCTCCCTTGAGCTAACACTTTGTATAGTGCAGCCCAGGATACCATTAGCTTTCTTTGCAGCAAGGACACTGTTGGCTCTTGTTCAACTTGGCGTCTCTCAGGACTGCCAGATCCTTTTCTGCAAAGCTGCTTTCCAGCTGGGTGGCACCCAGCATGTGCTGGTGCCCAGGGATTTTCCTCCCTAGGTGTATAGTAAAGAGGAGAAACTTCATCTTTCTCATCATGTCACTGCAACTAGCAGACATCTCTTTAACCTGTACACACAAACATGGTGGGACATCTGTGTTCACACTGAGTCTCTTAGCTACTGCCAGGCTCAGTGCAAAGGTCTTTCCAGGCAGAGGCCTTTGAGATGTGGTTCTGCAGGACTTCACTGGCCCAGAAAGCCTACAAACACCAGTGGGGATTCTGCATGCAGACAGCTTGAAGGTCATATATGAATATTCATATGAATAAATATAAGCAAAACCAATGACCTACATACAGTTGAATACCTGTAGAGATTTCCATGCCAACACCATGATTTAAGTCACCAAATAACTTCGCAATCTCGCATTTGAATGATATACTCAACTCTAATGATGAGAGCGTTACATTTTCTGCCAGTGCCATAAATAAAGGTCAAACTATATTTAACAAGTTGAGTGGCTTTGAACAAGTAGTTCAGAGTCCTAAAGGATTTGAAAGCCATTTGGAAGAATGTCCTGCCTGCATGACAGAGCCCAGCTCCTGAATAGATGCAATGTATGTTTGGCTCCAACTCCTGAACAAATGCAATATTTATTTGGCTCCAGATCCTGACTGCATTTAAAAGGCTGCAAAAATCTGGAGCTGTTTGGGAGAAAAAAAGGATGAGGAAATTTACAAGGGATGAAAAAACAACAAAAAGTAACTCCAGATCTCTTCTTTTTCTCCCTTATTTTTCTGACTCCAGAGACAACTCTCCCAATCTATTTCCATACTGACATGGAGACCCTACATATGCCTGGTGCACAGCAGCTCTCTTTGGGACTAGATGATCTTTAAAGTCCCTTCCAACCCAAGCCATTCTGTGATTCTATGATAAGGCTCTTTTCAGGATACATCCCAGGAGGCCCCACAGCTCTGTCCTCTGGGCAGCCTGCCAGGCTCCTTCCTCTGGGTGAGTTTGCATAGAGGTGCGGCGGAGCAGTGGCCAGCACCCAGGGGGAGAATGTCCATGCTGCTGCACCATGGAGTGACCCAGAGGCTTCCTTCCACTGGCTGGGTATAAATCTCTATGTATAAGACTCCTATTTTTGAGTCAACTACATGTTCTCTTTTGAAATTATTACTAGCTCTATGTTTTTCATTCTTATCCTTTTCTAAGCAGCATTTAGACTGCTGACTTTGCTTCTGAAAAATCATATGCAATGTCAACAGGCTGCTTCAAAAAATGGTTTCATATTCATTTTCTGTTAAAAAGCCCTTTCAGGCAAACAAAATTCATTAATAAGACTACTCTAACTTACTGTGTTTTCCCAAAACTGAGTTTGTTTTTTTGTTTGTTTGGTTTTTTTCTTTCCAGAGAAGTATATGAGATTTTTGACTTCACCCAAGGATTTTCGCGAATGGGTAAAACAAGCCAGTACTACTCAGTAGCACAGAACAGCCACAGGTCAAGAAACCTGTGTGTATGCAGCAATATTATTTGCCTGAACACTCATCCCAGCAGTTCCAGGAAAAATGACTTTCTAAGTGTTGAAGGATATAAGCAGAAAACAAAAGCATATGACGTTTGGTTAACACAGCAGTGGTACAAGGGCAGGTAAATCACTAAAGCACTGGCTTCATCGCACATGTCTGTACATGTTGAGCTCCCTCAGAGCTCTGAGCACTGCAAAACATGATTCGTTGCACATATTTTCGTCTAGAAGGTTGCTTAAAAAGAAACAACAGCTCAGCTCCTCAGGAGCTAAAACCAGGATGAACAATGCAAGAAGGCCTTTCTGTAAGCCAGGACCAGAGGAGCTCTGCTAGCTAGAAGACTTTTAACAGCCATGAGTTTTTAAGACACAAAGTCTTAAGTCATTTGTGCAGGACCTGCAGGCTGGGTGGTGAAAGTCTCAGCCGCTCCATCTCCCCAGGCAAGGAGCTTGTGAAAAGTCTTGGTGACAACAGGGCACAAACTCTCTGAAAGGCAGAAGCCTCGGTGTCTCCCGGACATACCTTGGTAGTATTGGCTGGCCAGCTCCAATAGAGGAAGAAAACCTAGTGTCCCTTGCTAGGAGAGGACTTCCTTCTTCAGCTACTTGCAGAATAACTCCAGTCAAAAGCAACCATCTCCATTACACCTGCGTTGTTTCCAAGCTTTTCTCTGCTTCTTCAATGATAAAAAATGCCTTTTTAAAATTATCATTACCAAATATTTAAATAATGCTATATACTACAAAAGTAAGACACAAACCAGAAATTCATTCAACCAGGCTGGCACGTTCAAAAATATGCAATGACCATTGCTTTACATAGAATATTTTCCTACAAACTTTAAAAAACAGTGCTAAAGGACAAAGAAGGCAATGACCAGGGACAAACTGACCTCAGGTGTAAATGAATAGCATCGTTTTTTTTTTTCTGTTTTGTTTTTACTAATGCAGATGATGCTGCCATTTTTTTTTTCAGTTTTAATACAGATCTCAGGATCTGATTTTCTTTACCGTGACTCATCTCTTCAAACCAATCATTCTGACCTTTTATCTTCTTAAGTACAAGATCTTTTCCCATGAAAATTGTAGGGATTTTTTTTTTATATATATAGAAGTGTACCTCAGAAAACTCACTTAGAAAGCAGAAGACGGGAATTAAAAAAAAATACAGTTTATAACTGTCATTCTTCTGATTTTTGGGAGCTTAAGTTAGACTTTGCAGAACTTGGGACTAGCAACATTAATTCATCAATATTTGCAGTATGTGCTTGAGTTTATGAGGTGGTTTTACTCAGCTGGGCAGTCAAAATCCACCACAACTGCTCTCTCACTCCCCCTCCTCAAAGGGGAAGGGGGAGTAAATACAATGAAAAGGGCTCAAGGGTTGAGATAAGGACAGGGAGATCGCTTAACAATTATTGTCACCGACAAAACAGACTCAGCATAGGGAGATTAATTTAATTTATTGCCTATCGCTAGCAGACTAGAGCAGTGAGAAACTAAAAGCAAACTAAAAACACCTTCCCCTCATCCACCCTCTTCCACCTCCTCCCCCCAAGTGGTGCAGGGTAGCAGGGAATGGGGGCTGCGGTCAGTCCCTGACGCTTCGTCTCCGCCGCTCCTTCACGGTCCCTCTCTGCCCCTGCTCCCCGTGGGGTCCCTCCCACGGGATGCCGTCCTGCCCGAACTGAGCCTGCGGGGGCTGCCCACAGGCAGCAGCTCCTCAAGAACTGCTCCCACACGGCTCCGTACCACGGGGTCCATCCCCCAGGAGCAAACTGCTCCAGCACGGGTCCCCCACGGGCGGCAGCTCCCCCCAGACCCCTGCTCCTGCGTGGGCTCCTCTCCACGGGCTGCAGCTCCGGCCCGGGGCCTGCTCCTGCGGGGGCTCTCCATGGGCCGCAGCCTCCTCCAGGCCACATCCACCTGCTCCACCGGGGGCTCCTCCACGGGCTGCAGCGTGGAGATCTGCTCCGTGTGGGACCCGTGGGCTGCAGGGGGACAGCCTGCTCCACCAGGGGCCTCTCCACAGGCCGCAGGGGAACTGCTGCTGCCTGCCTGGAGCACCTCCTGCCCTCCTGCTGCACTCACCTGGGGGGCTGCAAGGCTGGTTCTTACCCCTCTCCCAGCTGCTGTTGCACAACAGTTATTTTTCTTCCTTCAGTCTGCTTTCCCCGAGGCCCAAGCAGCCTCACTGCCTGGCTCAGCGCTGGCCGGCAGCAGGTCCCTTTTGGAGCCGGCTGGAGCTGGCTCTGATCTGACATGGGGCAGCTGCTGGGTTCTGCTCAGAGGCCACCCCTATAGTCCCCCTGCTATCAAAACCTTGCCATGCAAACCCAATACAGTTTATACACAGCAAAAATCCTGTGCAGTCCATTGTTTGTTATGTAGGTCCTGGATTTATGAGGCTGAGAATAAGCTGTTCCTGGACTGAAGAGGCACCAGTGCTCGATACTTTCAGCCACACCAAGGTGCGGTGACCTGCACTGGTGCATCCCTGCAGTGCTGAGATGTACGGGTACAGAGGTGAGGCTGGTGCTTCCCGCACTCTGCAGTCAGCACAGCTGCATATTATGCCAAGTTCATTTGACTTGTGTTTTGCAGTTGCTATCCCATTGGCTCACAAGAACAAGAGTTGACTGCGCTCTAGACTCAACAAAAAAAGGTAATTTCCATATTTGACCAGGAGAGGGCAATATTACGTCACCTAAAAGACAGAAAGGTCATGCTAATAACAGAAATTCATGTTGTGAAATAAAGGAAAGAAATTGACGGTTTATACCAATATAACATGATGCTTCCACTCTTATAGGTATTTTGAATTTTACTGCTTAGCTTACAAGCATGCCCTTTAGAGCGCAGATCCCATCAAGACTAGATCCCTCAGCCTCCAGACTGAAGCCTCCACCTGAAGGTCTAAAGTCAAGTTATTTATCCTCAGAGAGCAAGGGTTAATTTAAAGTATATGTGCAAATACACTTGAAGAAAGGCAGGAACAAGAAAATTACTTCAGTTTTTTAAAAGTTCGGAGAAGGTAAAAGAGCTGTCTATGTAGATTTCAGCTCTCATACAGCTGCTCGGGCATTGCAAACCTGTGTGTGAGAGATCTGGTAGCCATGTACATGCAGGCAGCACAGCATTCCTTGCATCTTCCACATCTCTGCTTTCTGCCTGCTGGTCTTTCTATCCTTCTGCTCCAGCCAGTGTGTCCTACTGGTCTTACAATCTAATGCACACTGTGGGTACGCTTCTAGAGGTGCCACCCTTTGCACTGTAAAGTAATTTCTATTCTCAGTGCTTTTCTGGTAAGATGAGATCCAAGGGGAGTGGGACTAGGGGGTCAGAAACACAGCCCAGTGGCATGGACGGGCATAGACACCCTGCACCCAACTGTTTCTTTGGAAGCACAAATGTGCTCATGTTCAGAAACTTCTGCCAAATCCGGGGTAAGTTTCTTGGCAGACTGTGCCAGTTTCCATCAAACATTCACCCAGATAATACTTATCAAGAAGATCATAGCAGCGCAGTGCAGACAAACAGCATACTCCAAACAATCTGCTGGTTTCAGTCTAATTTTTTTTTCATATCAAAAAGTCAAATCTTGCACAATTTGACATTTCCTGCAGAAATGTTGCTTGCTGACTAATTATAAGCAAAACACCGTGGCTAGCTTCTTCTAAATAAACTTTCATATGATCTTCAGTTGTCCTGAATAGTAAAAAAACAAGTAGCATACACTTCAGAAACGCTGTAGACAATAGCAGCCATGGCTTGAAGTAAATGGCAGTTTTTGTGCTTCAAAGAGCTCAGACGAGTTTTGCAAATGTTAAATAATCAAGCACAAAAACTCTGCTGGCTAATATAGGCAAGGGAAAAAAAGGATCAGCTGACACACTACAGAAATTCACCTCTGCAGAACAATGCATACAACAACTGCACAGTGAGTGAAGACAAATAATTAAAAATGATGGAGGACTTGAATACAAACATATTTAATTTGACCTAGATGCTTTTGTGAATAGCTCCTTGTTTTTTTTAACTACTGTAAAACCAAGAACTTACCTGCATCCCATCAGTCTGACCACTAGGTTTACACATAGGAGAACTGCCTAGCGTGTCACTGGCTGCTACAGCACCTCAACAAACATACAGGGTCTGAATAGGTCCAGCCCTGCTGAGCCATGAGCTCCCACATGGCAACAGCACAAGCAATAAGGCTGCTCATCAGAACTTAAGAGAGCATTAGTGCCAGTAAACATTTCCTCGGCCATAGCACTTGCCATGGAATAATGCTACAGAATTTAAACTGCCATCAAAGAAAGGACGTACCATCATCATTTGTCCCCTTGTCCCTCCAGTTCTCATAGGAATGCCTTTAAGCTTTCAGTAGTAACTTGACAGCCTTCTCCTGACAACACATTTGGAGTAGACCGCCTGAGAAGAGATATCTCCTGGAAATGATCCTGCCGTCATCACCACAGCAGCTTCATGCACTGGTGATAGCTATTGAAGGCCAGTCGTTCTGGTAGACCAGCCCACAACAGCCTACACACCTTTCAATATTTCCCATGTACCAAGAGATGTGGTGTCCTGGATCCATGCTCTTACAGAGTCATATAAAAAGTTTCAGTCTGTTGGCAAGAAAAAAATATGTAATCACTAAGCAGAGACAGTAATCTGTCCATAATAATACCTGTCTACCTGTCAGTCCTTTCACTTCTCCTAGTGACTTCTGAACTTGTTCAATTGTACCTGCATCTGAGAGAGGAAAAGGCCTCAGAGATTTTACATTGCTGCAGTTTGCACATGAACTGTTGTGTGAATAGAGGGGAAAGTCCCCAGCCCTTGCTCCCTCAGAAGGAAAGGCAGCTTCTGACCAAGCAGAGGTACTACTGCACTTCCCCAGCAGGCAGGGAAATCTACTTCACTGGGTTTTATCTCCTAATGCAATAAACCCCTATTAAATTTACTGCAATCATGACAGAATTTAAGTTTACCCAAACTCCACCATCTTTACAACTATTTTGAGACTGTTTTATGCCTCTATATTTATAGTGAGATATTGACACAATTATGTGCGACTCAGTGGGACGCTATTTTCAGGGCTGTGATAGTCAAGGATCATATTTTTAGGTGCAGTACAAATGGCTTCTTACCACTGCTAATTGTTATTTTTCTGGTTGGAAGCATCTACATTTTCCTATCTGTACAATTAGAACTGGGATATCATTAGTTTTCCTCAAATGATTCTATGATTTTGAGTCAGCCAAGGTAAACATCATAAAACCCGTAGGGCGTTGGCAGTAGCTTATTGCCATTAAATGTTTGGCAATGGGGAGTTACTATGACTCCCTCTGCTGTACATCGTAACTACCCACTCTTTAAGACTGTGCAGCATCCACTTGAGGGACCTAGTAAAGATTAAATGTCAGTTTCTTTGCACCTGGTACAGGAAAGCTATAGTCAAAATCTCCATACAGGTGCATAACTGAAAGCAAATCGGCTTATTGATAATAGAAGGACTACTATACTATAAGACCGTTCAGGACAAAAATACTTGTGCAAGAAAAAAAAGTTATTAAGGCTCAACTAGTTTGCTGCAATACTGGGATAATATTGCAACTTTAGCAGCTGTAGGATGGAATCTTCAAAACTGCCTAAATCACTGAAAACCAATTCCTTGCTTTTTCTTTTTTTTCTTTTTCTACATATATATGAATAAAGATACAAATTACAGTTTTATCATGACGTAATAAGCACGACATCTCATAAGTCATTTCACAGATTGAAAAAAAAAAAAAAGAAAAAGATGCTTTTATGAGAGATCCTGGTATAGTGGTTTGTGGGAGCCAGGAAAGTGATAATTCCAATCGCACAAAGCCATTGACCAACATCTGCGGTCAGATCACTTGACCTTTTTGTTCTTCAGTCATCCTAGCTGAAAAGTGTATTAAATGTAGTGCTGCTGGAAAATGACAGCGCACGTGTTCATGCATTAATGTGTTTTACCGCATATAGGACATTGTACTTCTCCTTCCCTTTCAGTTTGTAGTTTCTGGTTTCCTAAAGTGTTATGCAGAATCCTGTGCAAGTGATGTTTTACATTTCCTAAACCTTTTATATCCTTGAAGTTTGAGAAATTAGGTGGTATTAGCTTTCCTCTCTTGGATTTCTACAGACATTTCAGGCTTGTCTTTTATCTAAATCATTTTATGGCCCATTAATTGAATAGATAGTGTTTCGCAGCAAAGACTGAAGGGTCATTTAGCATTTTCAGCATGACTACAACATGAACATTCATGTATTTTCAGCCAGAAGGCTGATTCTATTTATTTATCTATTTATTTTTACTGAGCTTTAACACCCAACAAGTGAGCCACCCCTTGGTATTCATTGTTCTTAATAACTGTGAGTTTTCAGATGAAATTTAAGAAATAAAATATGTTTTTGGTTAAAATGTCATGGCCTCTAATACCATGTTGAAAATCATAGAAAGGCAAGGGAGGAAAAAACTACTGTTTTCAATTAAACTGAATAAAAACCAAAAAGGGCCTACCCACTATTTCACATTAAACTTGCAGAAAGTTTTCATGTGTAAGGTAAGAAAAATATGTGTTTTTAAAGAAAATACATTTAAGTATCACACACATCAACTCAAAATTAGTTTTGTAAACCGGTTTAATCTCTGCCAAAGGACTTTGTTAATCCTTCAGATGAAAGACCTGTTTAAGGAACCACTGCCATTAGCAGTGTGGTTGTACAAACAGCCTTATAGCCTTATGTTACATAGGGTCATAACAAGTCAAACAGATAAAAGTCAAACTTCTTATAATCATTGGTGGTATCCTAAGTACTGGATGGTCAAACCACTCAATCTAATCTATATTGAGACTACTTGGCCAAGTTGTACCCCGTGCCAGGGAAAAGGGAACATGTACACTCCTTGGTGTTCTGCCCTTGCAAATTGATGCTCCATCCTGTAGGATCTTGGAAATGTGCTGAGCTGCACACACCCTTTTCAGACAGATATGGATGGATAAAATCCACGTTTGACTAAGTGGTTGTTTGCCCTTGGAGTCTATAAGATTTATTGGCTTTTTGGAAAACAGCAGGAAAAAATAGGCATAGGAGTTCAAAAAGAAGGGTAGACTGCAGGACTAGCATTAGACCTTTAGCTAATAATCAGCCTTTCTAAAGTCAAAGAGACTATTTATGTTCCACGGTATTACTTCTGTGGGCAACCTCTGCACTTGATTTGGTGTCATTTGCTGTGGGTCTTTAACTTCTTAATTTTTCAGTAGTTATTTGTGTGGAGGATATTTTTTAATGAGGTTACACTAGAGAGTGAGGAAAGGAGTTGATCATTCATACATGAGTACCTGTAACTGAGAGTTGACAGGTACTTTAAAACTTCCTCATTCAACAAAGACTGCCTAAGAGTACAGCAAGTTGTAGTCCATTGTATAATTTAAAGTAGTGAAATCTTTGAGATGTGTTTTAAAAGACTATGTTGTCTTCACAAATAGCAAGTAACTGTACTTAATTTCTAGAATTAGACATTGTTTCAATTTACAAAGAAAAGACCATAAACCTCTACTCACATATTACTCATTGTTATGAGAAAATTGGCTTTTTTAATCTATCACATGATGCAATTGTCATTCTAAGGATTCCCTGAACATCTAAACATCCAGCGGGCAGTACATAAGAAAGACTTCACATATATAAGTAATAAAGTTATCACAGTACAAAGTGCTGTGAGAAACACTCCGTAGCCAATAACTTAGGCTCAGGCGAGGATCTCAGTGAAGTAGTAATTTATTCGCGATTGCAATGGCGGGCGCCCCACAAGCAGGAGAGCGCACCTACTAGTTCCAAAAACACAGTTTATATACTTTTTGATGACAGGACCCTCCCCTGTTTCCCCACTGGAGTGGGTAATCCAGGTTCACAATCTATCTGATGCTTCACAGACAATGCCTGGCCTTCAGTTTCTGGCCTGTTTTTGAGATGGTAATGTTTTCTCCCCTTATCTGGCTTGACTTAACATAGTGATTTTCACCTGATTGCTCTAAGGAGTCTGGTTGTCTGCATTTTAGGAGGTCACCTGCTGAGCTTTCTTATCACTGTATGCATATCTCAATACCACATTCCTTCCTTCTATACAATGTAACACTGCAAAAACAACATTTCTATTCCCACAATTCCCCCCTTTTCTCTTTTTATAATTTGTTGATTTTTGCAAAATTTTTCTCTAAGATGTAATTTGGTAGATGTCTTCCTCTTCTTCACGTTCTTTGCTTTCCATTTCCTCTAATATCATCATCTTATCTGAGTAGGGTGGTGGATCCATGGTCATTTGTTTCAAAAGTGCAGTTTCAGTAAACCGCTGGACAAGTCCCCTTACACAGGGGATAATGCGACAACCAATGGCTGTCAAAACTCCTGCAACTACAATCAAGGATGTAAATATGGACACTACCATCCCTTTCCATTTACCAAACCAAGATTCCAACCATCCTGTGATGGAAGTGTCTGCTCCTGAGTTTTCTGCCAATTCATTGGCAAGGGTGGTAAGCCCTTGCAATGCTCTAGTTACTGTGCCATCCGGGGCAGTATTGTTAGGGATAAAAGTACAACAACGGTTGCCCAGCATCACGCACACACCTCCTTTCTCCGCAAGAATCATATCTAATGCTATTCTGTTTTCCCAAGCCATTTTGCTGGTGGCATCTAGTTGTTCAGCGATTCCTCTTATCGCATCTCTTGTATAGTTTATGAATCTCTGCTGATTATAATAGATATAATTAATCCAATCCACATTTTTATTAATTGTTACCCACCAGAACAGTGACTCAAACCCTGTAGCAATTTGATTCCTGGCTTTACACCAGGAACTCCTCTAGGCACCCCAATAGAATCTATGTACGCTCTATCATCAAATGATACTCCTAAGCTTCTTTTACTTCTTCTGGGTATTTGTGATGTTTCTCTTTCAAATGCCAGGGTGAAGGGTATAGCTAATTGAACAAGTGCACAAGTGCCTCCCCAGTTAGATGGCAGGATGGACCGTAAGATCTTCCCTCCACAGTACCACCAGAGATCTGCCCTGGGGATCTCAAGTCTTGAATAGCTTCCCATCAAGTCCTCGGTAGCATTCAAGGTCCTCGTGCACAAGGCAAATTCTCCCAGATGCTGGGTAGCACTCACACCCTGCCGTGAGAGGCAAGCTGTATGGTTACCTATAGCTGTGGAGAATACAGGGGGAGCCCTGATATTGCTATCGTGTAAGGAAGGGAATAGCAAAGAGAGAGACTTACAGGCCTCATTTCCCCAGGCAGTCTTTTCTTGGTACAATGCAATCATACATCGCATTCCCTGGGAATCCTCGGTCCACCCCAATGGGCAGGGCACTATCTGGGCAATCGGTCATCCCGAGGCACAAGCATAGCAATTGCTATGGTTGAGACTCTGGACAGTATATTTGACCCATTCTATCCAGGCATTCACATCCCCATACCCTGTTTCAATCTCAAATGTTTGAACTGCCGTATTTCAAAGAGGGCCTCCTGTTTTCTCTCCTGTTTTCTCCTTGAGTTTCTCCCTTTCTCTGATGGAAATAGAGGATCGTTTCCATACGGCTATTCTCAATCTGGCTGTTGGGTCTCTACCAGTTATTTGTTCCCTCTGCTCAATTGTCGTTGGGCATTTAAATCTCCACAAGCTAACACCTCACAAGCATCAAACATGACAGATTGTGGTACATAACCCTCTGTCACATTCACCCATATTTTTATGGGGTATCCCGTCTTACTATTATCTGGTCATGCCTTTTCCAAGTTGCCAATTGACCAAGGCTTTCTCTGAGGCCTACAATCACTAAAAACAAAATTAATAATTGATTTTTCCCTGTCATTATTTTTAAACCTTAGGTTTCCAAATAATTATCAATACAAAGAATAAGATATACACTACTACCATAACAAACCCCCCTTGGGAGCACTTCAATTCACTATAGGCCAGTCCTTTCTCTCAATCACAAGTCACACTCATTAGTTACCTGTGAAAATAAAAGGTTAGTTTACAATTGCAAGCTCTTATCCCGCTCAGAGTCCACTATGAGATTTTTCTCTTCGATTTCAGCTTCCAACAAGTCTTCTGAAGGAACAGCTTCCCAGGTACTAGGGCCGATGGATGCCTTCACTCGAGTATAGTGAGTCCAACCTTTTTCCGCAGTTCCTATGGCTGTTTCAGTGGTTAGTAGTACTTGGAAGTGTCCTTCCCATTCGGGCCGGAGTTGATCCTTTCCAGGTCTGAATCAGGACCCAATTTCCCACGGGTCCTGAGAAATGACAAAGAAGAGGACAACCCCAGAATACAGTTCTTAAGAAAACTATCTTGTTTCGAATTGTGGTATCTCATCCCTTCTGCCCAGATAGGGTAATCCGAACAGCATCTCATACGGTGAAATTCCTATATCATTTCTTGGTGCTGTTTGAACCTGTAGGAGTGCTAAAGGTAAGCATTTTACCCAAGGAAGTTGGGTTTCTAACACTAATTTAGATAATTGCTTCTTTAATGTCTGGTTCATTCGCTTTACCTTCCCAGAAGAGGAGGGGTGCCAGGGGGTGTGAAAAGCCCACTCAATCTCTAAGGCCTGCATTAACCCTTGCAGTACTTGTGAAGTGAAATTATTTCCTTGATCTGAATCAATGTTTTCAGCTATCCCATATCTAGGGACTATTTGCTCTGGTGATACCTTAGCCACCATGTTTGCAGTGGCAGATACTGAGGGGAAAGCTTACACCCATCCAGTCACGTGGTCAATTAGGACAAACAAGTACTTAAATCTCCCTCCTTTATGTAACTCAGTAAAGTCTACCTGTATACTTTGTAAAGGTCGAATCCCTGGCTCCCGTCCCCCTCTAGGTTAGTTACAAATGACCTTTTTATTTGCCTTTTGACATATGGTACATCCTCTGCATATTTGCTTCACTAAAGTGTATATTCCTACACAGACATACTTTCTTAGCACAACATCACACATTGCTTGCATCTCCCAATGACTCTCTTGATGTAAAACATCATATTTGCCTCATTGGTGCTTTATTCAGCATTTCTCTCCCATCAGGGAGTATCCATTTTCCCTCAGGCTTCGTGGCTCCTGATTCCTTAAAGAAATCTCTCTTAAAAACTTTTTAGTTCTTTCTTAGTTTTCAACAATTCCCTGAATCCTCTCTGGATTTATTCTCAGTTTTCCCTCAGACATTAGATGCCTTAAATACCTGACTTCTCTTTCTACGTATTGTAATTTATTTTTCAATACTCCCAAGCCCTGCTTTCCCAGAAAGTTGAATAGCTTGTTAGTAGCTTCCTTCACAACTGTTTTCTCCTGTCCTGACAATAAACGATCATACACATTTTGTAATAGAAATTCCTCCTTGGGAGGTTGGAATTGCTCCAAAATCTGTTCTAGAACTTTGCCCAAATTAATCGGAGGCCCTGTAAACCCCTGAGGTAAAACTGTCCATATGTATTGTTGCTTCCGCCCCCACTTCAGAGTCTTTCCAGTCAGAGGTGAATATATCTTTGCTCTCAGGGCCCGAGAGCACTCCATTAATACCACTGTTATTCCAGTCTAACAATTTACTATTTGAATGCCCAATTTCATCATCAAATCCCTTCCCAACAAGTTAGTCCCTGCCTTGGGTACATACAATAATTGCCCAGAGATCATTTTATCCCCTAGTCTCAGCTTGGTACCCCCCAAAGGTGGCACTGTTACCCCAGCCCCTTCTACCCCCATCACTTGTTAGGGTTTCATTAGTTAATTTAATCCCTGATACTTTACAGGCCAGTAATGACCTAGCTGCCCCTGTGTATTGTGTTTGATGGCAAGGTTCGGGAGGGGGCTGCAGTGGCAGCCCCCACGAGGAGAATCCAGAAACCACCCCGTAGCAGATAAGGGACAATTTCATCCGGCCCCAGAGGGGCCCACTGCTGCCCAGAGCCAAGCCATGAGCAACACAGTCCGTGCCTCTGTGAGAGCACATCCACGAAAACAAACAAACAAACAAACAAAAACCTGCTGCTCAACAGCAGCTGGGAGAGCGAGGAGTGAGAAACCTCCCCGCAGACACCAAAGTCAGCACAGACGGAGGGGGTGGAGGCGCTCCAGGCGCCGGAGCCGAAGCCCCCTGCAGCCTGTGGAGAGGCCCCTGGTGGAGCAGGCTGCCCCCCCCCGCCCCCCCCTTCTCAATACTTGGGAAACTGACCAAACACCACAGCAAATATACCAAAACTTCTAGACTGTTACTTAGATAATGCCTACATCCTCTTTCCCTGCTCATTCAACTTTCCCAACTCATTCAAAAAAACAGCTCTGTCAAACATTACATACCACACCTTTAACACCTTCAATAACCCTTTTTAACACTTCTTCCTATCTTTCTCCAGCCTGTACTTTCTCCAAAGTCTCAGTCATTAGCCAACTTAATTCCATACCTTTCTCCCTCATCCCATTTTCCTTCTCTCCTCCTTCTTCCACTCCGGATATTCCTACCTGAAGTGGCCAGCCTGCCCACACTTAAAACATCCCATCAAAGCCTGTCCCTGCTAAGATTCAGGCCACAACACGGGTAGCTTTCCTTGCCTGCCATTCCTTCATCTCTCTTCCCCTCTTTTCCATCCTGGCCCTGACTCCCCCTGAAGATTTTCTTCCTCTTTCTCCAACCCTCTGCCTGACTACCTGCTACACTGTCAATACCATTAGTTTCACTCTCTGCTTTTCCTTCTCATCTCCCCTCTTGACACACACGTTCAGGGCCTCCCACAGGAGGGCCCCCCAGTGACTGTTCACTACATCCCCCCCACCTTCTGGAGCATTTTCCGTGCATCTTGCCAGGCTTCAATCACAAAATGAACTTTCAAGAGCCCTTGGGATACCGGGTCCTCAGGATTCATCCGAAGTACTTTCTCATTCTGACCCCAAGTCTCTCATATGATTTCTGTGTTGCACACTATTATTCTTCCAGCCAGGATCGGCAAGTGGTTATTTCTGCCCTGCCGGTATTACCCCTGGTCCTGGAGGATGAGTTCTTTCCCATTTTTGTATTGCAGCTCTCCTCCTGATCATTCCCATTTCTTTCCCTGTAAACAACATATTTATATACATAATTCCCCCTCCCCAAGAGTATAAGTTAGGTCCTAGGAAACTCCTAACCTCTCTGCTGGTAAGGAGGGGGGGAAGTTCACTTAAGAGGATACACAGTTAGTGTTAGTGCTGTTAGTATCAGGGAAGGCAAAATTTTCAGTACCTCTTCTACCTTGTTCTAATTCTTTTACCAGTTTGGGGTACCTCCTGTTCCCAGAGCTAATGTTATCTATAGTTCCTGTTTCTTCTTTTGGAGGAACTGCTACAGCAGCCGCTGCTGCTGCAGCAACTTGGGGGTTATAAGGAGGAGGTAAGTTATCCAGAAGGTCCCATTTATCACTTGTCTCTTCCTTTTTCTTTCCCTCTTTATTCTGATTTTGCTCAAAACCAAATTTATTCCTTGTATCCAACAAGCTGCATACTCAGATTCTTCTTCAAAATGGAAATTTGTTATTAACATAAAAATTTAAGGCCTGACATACCCAATCTTTGTCAGACCCGTATTTTGGCCAAAATACTGCAGCTCCTTTAATTGGTTCTTTCGTCCAGACTGATACATAATATTTAACCATTTTCTTCCTATCTTTTTCCTTAGTTTTGGGGTTATTCTTCCAATTTCTCAACATCCTTCCTAAAGGACAGTCGGGAGGCACTCCCCCGGGGATATCTCCCTGTCCCTTGGAACTCATATTTCCCATTTTTCCTATCCTGGAAAATGGGGGTGTACTGCCAAGCACTTCCCCGTGCAAGGGCTACCGCACACCTATAAGTTACCAAATTTCCCTGGTGTACTCCGAGCACTACCCCGTGCAAGGATTACCGCACACCAAATTTCCCTGGTGTACTGCCAAGCACTACCCCGTGCAAGGCTTACCGCACACCAAATTTCCCTGGTGTACTCCGAGCACTACCCCGTGCAAGGATTACCGCACACCAAAATTCCCTGGTGTACTGCCAAGCACTACCCCGTGCAAGGCTTACCGCACACCAAATTTCCCTGGTGTACTCCAAGCACTACCCCGTGCAAGGATTACCGCACACCAAATTTCCCTGGTGTACTCCAAGCACTACCCCGTGCAAGGATTACCGCACACCAAATTTCCCTGGTGTACTGCCAAGCACTACCCCGTGCAAGGCTTACCGCACACCAAATTTCCCTGGTGTACTCCAAGCACTACCCCGTGCAAGGATTACCGCACACCAAAATTCCCTGGTGTACTGCCAAGCACTACCCCGTGCAAGGCTTACCGCACACCAAATTTCCCTGGTGTACTCCAAGCACTACCCCGTGCAAGGATTACCGCACACCAAATTTCCCTGGTGTACTCCAAGCACTACCCCGTGCAAGGATTACCGCACACCAAATTTCCCTGGTGTACTGCCAAGCACTACCCCGTGCAAGGCTTACCGCACACCAAATTTCCCTGGTGTACTCCAAGCACTACCCCGTGCAAGGATTACCGCACACCAAAATTCCCTGGTGTACTGCCAAGCACTACCCCGTGCAAGGCTTACCGCACACCAAATTTCCCTGGTGTACTCCAAGCACTACCCCGTGCAAGGATTACCGCACACCAAATTTCCCTGGTGTACTCCAAGCACTACCCCGTGCAAGGATTACCGCACACCAAATTTCCCTGGTGTACTCCAAGCACTACCCCGTGCAAGGATTACCGCACACCAAATTTCCCTGGTGTACTCCAAGCACTACCCCGTGCAAGGATTACCGCACACCAAATTTCCCTGGTGTACTGCCAAGCACTACCCTGTGCAAGGCTTACCGCACACCAAAATTCCCTGGTGTACTCCGAGCACTACCCCGTGCAAGGATTACCGCACACCAAATTTCCCGAGACTCTTCCTTTCTCTCCCTTATCTCACGCTTCGTCCGTCTCCGGCCGCGCCCCTCGCGGAGCTACGGAACCGCGGATCAGGACTCCACACTCGCTTCGTACAAAAGTACGTCTCAATCACACATCACACATCACACAGAGTCTCACCCGACCCCCAAAGCAATACTTAATATTTCTTACCTTGGTCTGTGCACAGAGTTACCGGATCAATTCTTAAAACCCTGAGTGCCTACCTTCTTCCCTTTCCCCACTACTTCACGGATCCTGCCTCTTTAACCAGTCTCGGGCCCTCTGTCAGCTCTCCGCAGAACCGCCACCGTCGATGCACAGGACCGCTGAAATCAGCGGGGCATGCCTTCCTGCTGCTGCGGCGGTGGGGCTCCCCGGTAGGTGACTGGATCCCGGACGAGCCCCCAAATTGTGAGAAACACTCCGTAGCCAATAACTTAGGCTCAGGCGAGGATCTCAGTGAAGTAGTAATTTATTCGCGATTGCAATGGCGGGCGCCCCACAAGCAGGAGAGCGCACCTACTAGTTCCAAAAACACAGTTTATATACTTTTTGATGACAGGACCCTCCCCTGTTTCCCCACTGGAGTGGGTAATCCAGGTTCACAATCTATCTGATGCTTCACAGACAATGCCTGGCCTTCAGTTTCTGGCCTGTTTTTGAGATGGTAATGTTTTCTCCCCTTATCTGGCTTGACTTAACATAGTGATTTTCACCTGATTGCTCTAAGGAGTCTGGTTGTCTGCATTTTAGGAGGTCACCTGCTGAGCTTTCTTATCACTGTATGCATATCTCAATACCACATTCCTTCCTTCTATACAATGTAACACTGCAAAAACAACATTTCTATTCCCACAGTGCTACCTGCATAAGAAGGCACAACTTTCTGAATGTAGGCTATGGCCAAATTCCAAGCAGATAGATACTTCCCAGGGGGAAAATACAAAAAAGTCAAAGGATGGACTATCGCAGGGGGAGGGAAGGGTGACAGTTAAGAAGGAAAGACGGAAAGAAGGAGCATCTATGGACTCTTACACCTATTGTACAAGCAGTAGAAAATGTGATGTCCCTTACTTATATTACATGATGTGGGGTAAAACTAGGATTTAGGCAGTACAAGGAATTGCAAAAGCAGCCAAAGCAGGAGTTACTGAACATCCAGAGACATCTTTACATCTGTGTGCATATTTTCACTTCTTTCTGCTGGCTGACTGTCCATTCTAAACCTCTCTCTCTAAATTTTGTCCCCCTGCTTTGCCCACCTCAAGCCACTGTAACTAACAATGGCTGCTGCCATCCCATTGCTCGCTGTACTTCCTTTTCCTCCTTCTGCACTTATCTCATGCATTTGCATTGAAAGGTCCCTGGGACAAGAGACTCTCAAATATTGTGTTTTCACAGTGCCTTTAGGCCAACTCTGGTTCCCGAACTGATTTATCATACAGTGCTAATCCACTCACTGTAAGAAACCACAGAGTATCTTAACAGATAGCACTTTACAATAGATTATGCCCGCTCACTGCTGAGTCCGAGACCAAGATAACACTATATGTCTACTACTTCGACATTCATGAGAATACTAACAGGGTACCTTTTAAATACTAATAAAAAAAACAACAAAAAAAAAACCTCTATCTCATAATTTCTTGTACATGTTTCTCCACTGAATCCAAAAATTCTTGAAATGGGCATAAAGAAGGACTGCAGGGGGATATTATTTCTACTGTGAAATTCCCTCTGTTTTTCATCAAGCATATTAGGAATGTGTCCATGTACATTTTCTCAAAAATAAAATGGATAGATGGCTTATAGGTAGTGAAATGAAGGCTTGTAACTGAACATTAAAGGCTTTGGTGGGATGAAAGCGGTGAAACAAGTTTGAATCAACTTACTGAGAACCTGGAGGGAACTTGTTGCTTCCTGGTGAATATCCAGTTCAGATGCTGATATCCATGGAATCCAGTAGGAGCCACCAAATACCCAGGATAACACTGAGTTGACCATTCATTCATTACACCAGTGGTCTAAGCTAACACAACACTGAGTACACAATCCATTTGTTACACCAGTGGTTCAAGATAACACAGTTATTTATATCTAAGAGGTTTGATATACTGTGGTGACATACTAGAGGCTTTTTAGGTTCCTCTATTGGCCCCAAAGACAGAAGATGACAGCAAAGAAGGAATGGACAGGAAGAGTAGTTGCACAATTTATACGAAACCATGAATATAGTTATACCACCATTTTCTCTGGTAGCAAAAGTGCTTGAGAATTTCCTGATTCTCATTTTTTCACCTCTTTTGTCCTCACACAATTCACTTTGTATACTGCAGGTGACAGCCCACAAAGCTGTGCACATGCAACACTCTGTGAGCAATGCTGCAAACAAAATCACCATGAGAGTAGGAATTCCAGTGGCAACATAAGCAGGGAACTTCCCAAACTGGTTCAGCCCGCAGAGAAAGACAAGCACCTATACCATACTTCTAATTTTTCCTATCAGGATATTTGCATTCATATTAATGGGATTTAAAATAGATCAGTTTTTACATTAATGTGGAAGACAGTGCAGAAATCTTGATCCTCAAATTAGACCACTGTTGTAGATTAACTTAATTTCTATATTCTTGCTTGTGGTTATCTTAACCAAGCTAACAAGCTCAGGCTTGCCCATCTTATTTTCCCCAGTCTGTGAACGGCAAAGATAACATTTACCAGAGAACAATGCATTAGGAGAAATCAGTTGGACCTTATGAAATATATTAGTACCCATGCATGCAAAATTCCATACCATGATTTTGCGTGTTTTGGTTCATTAGAAAAATGTGAAATAAATATTTATTTCACAAAAGCAGATGCTTTTATATTTAAAATATATTCTTGTTATTTATGATTTGTACTTCTGTATTACTGTTTGACCATCACTTCTGGCACCTACAAGCTAGGTTTGCATAAACCAATGCAACCAAAAATTTGTCTCACTGATATTAATATAACTTTGATAACGAAGATTTTTTAAGGCATGCAAATAATTCTGTTGTGTAAAGTCGGACCATACACAAGCTTTACGATGAAATCATTTGTGTTCTGTCCTTATTTAGATTTCCATATTTACTTAACAAAAGGTTTCGCTGGGGCTTTTCAGTCCGTATTTACATAGATCCATCAAAGATGGCATAGTTAGACGCAGGATGTAGTTGAAAGTAGACAATAGCACAGCAGGGTTAAGGTATTGGGCTGCGGCTAAAGTGTTTTGTTAGGAAGATCTGATAAGTGCTTAGACTTTTTGCTAAAATAAAGACCCTAACAACAGTGGGAATTCAACGGGGTAATCACACTTAATGCAGACTGTTTAGAGCAATTAGAGTTGATTGGCAGTGTCTTAAAGCCCTTAAACAGAAACAACATATAAAAAGAACTGACCTCAATTGGATTTCAGCTTCGTTGCCAGTTTCAGTCTAATGCATTATATCAACTGGTTTAATGCGCTTAAGAGTTAAAGTAGTTTTATTAGTCCTCTGGCTGTAAAGCATTGTTACTAAGACTTCTTCTATCACAGAAATATCAAACACTTCATGTGGTAGCAGGTGTATCAGTAGACACTGTAAATAAAGTGTACTTGCCAAGGGATAGATCTCTGTTCTGAGATGCCCACGAGGTATTTATCAATGAATGGATCAGGAATACCGAGGGGAAAGGCAGAGAGACAGTGACAGATGATCCGATAGCAGAACAGACTGGAAACACAAAGTTTGTGAAGGCTCATTTTTAAACAACTCTGGTTTTGTGCCTATAAATAACACGGGATACTTAAACTACAGTGGATGCAATACTCTGATTTAAATCTATGCAAACTGAAGTCACCAAAATAAGGCTGACTTTTCCTTTCCTGAGGATGCACCATATAGCTCTAAGTGGAACTAGAGAATGCAAAGAGTTGCTAGGTCAGTAACACGCTGCTTTGACACCTTTGACAAGGCATGTTTCTGTGATAGTATCTTTGGGCCCAAATTCGTTAAGGAGCCCATTGATGTCACCAAATTTTGAGTAGCAGTCTGTCCTGGGCAGATGAGCTATTTGAAATGACAAAGTCATGCTTATCTAGTCCTTAGGGTACAGACAGGGTTTGGTCAGAAACACAAACCATCTACCTGGAGCAGGTTAAACGATGGCAATCCAAGTCAAAATTACCATACCCTCAGCTGAAATGCAGGGCTAGACTATTTGCATGCTCCTAAATTGCCATAGTACAGAACTTAAGTAGTTTAAAGCACCTCGATTGAGGAGGCAATAACTTTTTAACCTGTACTGTCCCAGACATTTTTGAATGTCTATTCCTTCCAATATTTTGTATTATATATATTTTTATACATCACTTATGTATTGATATCAAGACAGCTTGTGTTGATCTGACATTTGCTTCTCAATAATTATATGCATTAGTATACTATAACCATTGCGATAGTGTATCTGCTACTACGGGTGTTGCAAAGAGATGCAGAGAAGGAACACAGACACAAGCAGGCTGCTGTGGCAGTCGCTCCAGCCAGTGCTTTTTGGGCTTTCTGGGTAGGAGAAAAAGCTGAAATCCACAGCTGAATACACTGCTCTGGAAGCAGATTTTATGCAGTCTAACTCATGTCACAAGTTCAAAATAATGACCAAAGAGAATAATACTCTGACAGTTTGAATGTATGGTGGGGTTAGTATAGGTAAAAAGGATAAAATCTTTTGGATAAAATCTTCTGGATAAAATCTTCTCTGGGCCTTCATTTGCACGAAGCTTCACCAGCAGATTTTGCTTTATGACAGCAAAGAAAGCTGCTGTTTTAACTCTCCTAATCAAAGCCTTAGGTTTTATCAGTAGTCATAATGATTGCATCTACACAAGGGTGGGAATCGCCTCACCAGTTCAGCACCCAGCAGATAAGCTGCTGGTCTGACCCACTCACTCAGGCTCCCTCCGTGGTCGGTAGAGCCAGAATAGGCACCTTCACAGTGATATTCCTCCCACCCCCTGACAGGTATATAAACCAGGTAGGACAGGAAGGTGTATCTACAGTGACTATCTACAAGAAGCACTTACACAATCAACTCAAGCCAGGAGCTTACCTGTAGCTTAGCTTTCAGTGATGGAAGTTTAGCTGAATGTTTGCAAGAGGTGACTAGCACAGTCCAGACATCAGCAGAATTGTGACTTTCTTCAGCAAAATGATCAGGGGAGATCTGAGCCAGGCAGATCCCTCGTGCTTCCACTTCAGCTGCAGATGTTGAAAAGTCTTTCATCTGCTTTCAAATCCTGTAGGACCAGAGATTTCTTTTGCCATTTTACACAAACCATCTTGTACAAATGGGTAACTGCTGAGCTGTTTGCTTGCTCCACTTTGTTCCTTACTGGTCATAAGCTATAAGTTTCAAATATCTGCTTATGCACACATTTCACCAAAACCAACACAGGTAAATGACATTTCATCTAGTTTTTATGTTTCACTACCTTAGGAAACCAGGAAAAGTGAAATTAAATTAATCTTATGCTCTCAAAGGCAAACTCTCAAAACTTAAGGAACTTCTTGGCTCTTTGGCTACTAAAATAATTTTGAGGATTTTCGCCACACAAACAGCTTTGCTCTAAGTTCTGTTTTCATTTTTTAAACATTATCTAGAGGCTTGTGGCTACTTAGAGTGTTAGTTAATTAAAAAAAAAAAAAACACAACATTAAATTAACATCCTTTCCCTTGCCATGGGGAGCACACAGCCAGAGGATAATGAGTTTTATTAACTCTCATAATGTCAGTGTTGATTGCATCCAAATATTGGATCCATTATTTGTCGGTCCCCAAAGAACCACCTACAGAAGCAAACGGGTCAAGGATTAATTGATCAGAGCAAGGTTCTCTCGTTCCAGTCACGGTTTTGCTATTGTGCCATTTATACATGCAGTATACGAGAGCCAGGCTTTGAGACAGGGCTATTTCTACACCGCACCAAGCAGAGTACCACCTTCCTTTTGCCTAGGTTCTCAGATAGGCGGTGACATTACTACAGCCTTGCAGCAGCTGCCAAATACTGTTACAACGCTAGTCTCAGGTGGAACCTGAGTTGAGGTTGGTTGACAAAAACTGTGTTGTTTCATAACATAGAAAAAAATTACCAAATATCTAGATGTTATCCCTGTATCCTGTATCTCCTAAGTAGACATTTCCCTCAAATTCCCTCTTGACTACACTATCACTGAGATCTGTCTGGATCCGTGTTTGAGGGCAGGACAGACGAGTATATAACAAGGGGGAAAAATAAAAAGAAATCTGCTCTCTAAGTTAACTCATTATTGAGGATCCAAGAAGCATCAGTAGCAGCACAAAGGAAAAGGAGCACATTTAGGAATGAAGGAACAAAACCTGTTTTGCCTTGCTGGGTAACAAGTAGCCTTCAGTTCATGTTCATGAAGTGATCAAGTCACCTCTACACATTTCTCTTCCTGCCTTGCTCATCGTCTTCCCCTCCCCCCCCAACTTTCTTTTCCTTTTTTTAATCCAGCCTTTATTACAAGCTGCCCTCAGCTGGAAAGTGGTGGCAAATGCCCATGACAACCCCCATGGTTAGCTCTCAGTAATATTTTCTAACCTGTAAATAGCAGAGAATCCTGCAAAGTCTGAAAACTCCACAGATTTTGAGGAAGCAGGTAAAAACAATTGCTTCCATGGTACATTCCTGTCCGCTGGGGGTGAATTTTCAGGAATTTGCCTCATTGCCCACATCAGGCTCAGCGATCTCTATTGTTCACATGTTGACTCACCCTGGGACTTGCTCTATGCTGTGCCAGCCAGTTCTGTAGCTAGGGCTATGCAGGTTCTTAGGGGACTGTCCCATCTTTCTGAAATTAAACAGAAATACCATAATTTCCTGCCTCTTAAATTGTCCATAAAGTGGATTTCATTTTTGGTTTAGCTCATGTTCAGGGAAAGTTTGAGGAGCAGAACTGTTTGACAGAAAAAGGAAAAAAAAAAAAGGGATGTTTAGACGGTATTTTTCAATTACAAACCCACGTACCAGTCAGCATTTCCTATTTCTTTTACAGAATACTGGTAAAAGTGACATTGAAGCAGTTCAACACTTTAGATATACCAAAAACTGATGTGCTCTGTTCCCAAAATGCATCATGATATTAAAAACCAAGTAATGAAATGTATGAATTTAAAATATATATTTTTAAAAAATGCACAAAAACCTTCTGAAGAAGCTAAATACAAGATGTATTTGGGTCACTGCAAGTTGTAGTGCTTTGCAATGCGTTCCAAAAAATTGTAAAGTCTCAACTCCTGCAAAACTCCAGTGACAGAACTAAACATGGGGTTTCAAGAAATACATCATACCATACATCTTGTTACTTGTACATCTTACCGTGTTACTAAGAGCTGGACAACATGCTAATAAAACTCCTGAACTATCTTAAATTCAAACCTTCCCGAAGCCCATTTCCAAAGGTCATTTTCCCTTTTCCCTTAACAACAGTAGTTTAACCTTGACAATGTGAGTCAAACATACTCCATGCCAGTTTCAAAATTCAGCTCACTGGTTTCATACAGCTGATATAGTAAATTCTCTGTAGTAACAGTGAGTTGTGTGACCCAGCAGTGGCTGGCACAAGCTCTACATTACTGGAAGGTAAGTGACATACCATTATCAGATATCCTCTCTGCTTCATTCATTCCAATTCCTATACAATGATATGCTGCTCTCTTATTCGATCTAATGCAACTGCTCATGGGCACATCTTCTGAAGAAGACTGGAAAACAGACATGATTAAAAAAGAAATCTTAAATGAAAAAAAACATGTTTAGAAAAATATATTAAAAGCACCCATAAGCCAGCACCATCACTTATATCAGTCTCAGTAAAACAGTAGAGGATGAGATAATGGGCTTTAATGTAGCCTGTAACAAACTTCGAGCTTGCTTATTCTTGAGGGGCTCAGCAAAGTTTCCACTTAATGCAACAAGCCAAGCTCTCCTTAAAATTGGTGATGTTGCTGGATATTAACAGTGAAAGCCATCCGCAGCTTGGAAAACTGCATGTGTTTTAGACAAGACAAAGCCTCCAGGGTGGCCTTGTTTTGTTAAAATGGATAGAGAAGCAGGTTAAAGGGTATGAAGATAAATAATAAATGAGTGACAGGTCAAGACCACAATTAGGCCAAGGTTAATAAGGAGTAATTCCAAAGGATAAGGGATTTCTCTTTAGAAGTAACATCCATGTAGTAAATGTCTTACTGTAAACTTGAAAGATAAAGCTGCCTGGCATTACAAATGCTTACAAAATAGGAAAAAGATTATACATACGAAGAGCATAAGTAAAAGTCAGATGACTAGCTTAACCTTTCATGAAGGCAGGCAGTAAATTTTGTTTACCTTCTCCACCATACACTTTTCCAGTGCTCTGGTGAATGCTACAAGGACACCCCTGCAAACATTTTTCTCCCTTGAATTTTCTCCCCTTATACTGCCTGAGCAACAACTTTACACTGATGTTCCTGGAGAAAAATATCAATGTATTTGTCTGTACTCCTGTCACATAATCCTAATCTTCAAGAAGGGGTTTTCCAGGCATAACTAGTTTTTCTCTCTGTGTTACTGTCACAACTAAGAGGGAAATCCCTTCCTACATGGACTTGAAATTTGATAACTGACAGGAACTATACTAAATTCTGCTCCTCTGGGTGTTATCTATTCACCTTCTAGACTGGTAGGTCTTCTCAAGGCAACTGAAGCAACCTGGAGAAAATAATATTTACCAAACAAAAATGGTGAATTAAATTAGCACCTCCCCCCCCCCCCCCCTTGCCTGTCTTCTCTTCTCACTGTTTATTTGATCACACTATAGTGAACAGCGAAACATCCCTCTGATATGTCTGGCTCCTGCTGAGCATATTAACTTATCTGTCTCTTAATCCCATCTTTTACATAATCAAGTCCTCTGACAAATCACAGCATTTCATCCTGTTTTAAGTTCTTCAACTCTTAAATGTCTTAATGTTATTTTACTTTTGTTAAAGGGCACAAATCCTAGAAACAACATACTGACAAGGTACAAATTTGTTACATGAGATCAAGGTAACAAAGGACACAAATGCCATAAACAAGATACTGACAATATACAAGTTTGATACATGAGATCAAGGTAACATAGGGAAAAATATATAACTGTTAAGAAACAGGACTTGAACAGGAGATTATGAAATTATGACACCATCTCAGGAAAGGGAGAAAGCTTTCAGAAGTGAAGATGTAAATCACATTATTAGTCAAGACTGACTTTACCTCGTTGAGCCTGCAGCAGTGGAAGTGCCACTTGTCATGCATTAGAACACTTCAACCAAGTGCAGGTTTTCATTACACTAACTCCAATAAATAAGTAAATAAAAACAGCCAATTCCACAGTCCTGCCACAACCCTAGTTTATCATAAGCCTATAAGAGTTATCCTTCAAATTTGCTTTCTGGGTTTAGCGTGTATCAAGACAAATTTTTGGTATGAATCACTGGTGTTGGAAGGAATGGCGCCTAAAGTACAAAGTGAAATCATTTACACAGGAATATAGGAGCACAAGTATCCTCTTTTACCGATAGAAACTAGCTTTGCTAAAATAACCTACTTTTCTTTTTTTTCTTTTTTTCTTTTTTTTTTTTTAAATCTAACATATAGCCAGCCAGAGACCTGGTGTGTAACCGTAAAGATATACTTGCTTAGAACATTTAGAATAAAAAGAATAAATAAGAGGACACGTCGTTAAACTCTTAAACAAAAGTAGAACTGGGAGTAACATACACATCACCAGGTGCTTTAACAGAAGGACATCCTCCAGCTATCAAGAATTTAATAAATTAACATTTCTCTAACTAACTCCCTCACCTCAAAACAAAAACAAAAAATATAACTTCAAAGAAACATCAAGCACCACATCAGCCCAGAAGTATTATAATAATAACTTTCCTGAAGGTTGCTCAAGTAATCACTCTTGTGATACTCATTGTTTCAGTTGCAGAAACAATGAAAGAATTAGTGGAGGAGCTAATACCCCCCTCTGAGTGAAAACGGTCTTGCCAAAGACCCAGCACAAGGCTGTTATCTTCCTGGCACCTCCAGAGAAGTACCAGGTGGTATCAGCTCAGGTAACCAACCTCAGCTGAGTGATTGAATGGATTATGGCCTCATCTCACAGACAAGAGGGGCGTTTACCCAACAGGAATGACTGAAAGAATGAAGTTTCCACTCTGTTAGAAGCCCAGTGGTTCTAAAATACAAACTAATACTGGAGATACGAGATATATTTTCTTACATATTTAAATGTAAAAATATTTGAGGGCAATAAGTAATTACAGCATTTGCAACTGCTGTTTAAAGGTAGGTATGATATTTCAGATGTCATTTAGATGATCTCCCTCTCTGTGTAGAAAACTGCGATAAACAAGCAGATATCATCACTAGACTAAGCAAGAACAGGCCAAAAACAATAACCCCATTCTGTGTGTACTGGATATTCCTAAAGCAACAGCATTCTGAGACAGCAGTAGCTGGATATAATTTTGAAAGTTTAACTCTCAAATTACTTTGGAAACAAACAATTGACATGGTCTCTTAAAATCCTGCCTGATGTCAAACAGCTCTGCTTCTCATTTGTGTTACCTCTTAAGTTTCCTATTTTCCTAGCACTGTGCTCAGCCTGCCGGAGAGAGAAGACTGCAGTAATTATTGGTGATTACCATGTTAAACTCATTAATGATGTACGGTGTCTTATGTTCATGTATCACCTACCTATAGACACTGCATACTTCAAACAATGGTGATTATGTTTCATGATTGATACATTTGCTTTTTATCCTCTTAGATCAATCCAAACGACGTACAGCTATTGGTCATCTTCATTATAAATCTGACAAATGAAAATATTGCTGGTGGTCACAAATCTTAATATACCCTCTTTCTGTTTCGATTTTCTCTGCAAGGATGATTTGGTCCCACTTTAGAGGTCCTTTGTACTAAAAGCTTGTATATTAGGATTACTTACCAGTGGACGAAATAGCTAGATAGTTTAGGGGATTTTTCATTTTGGGATTACCAGCAACTAGAGTTTGACCCACGGTGGCTCCGGGTGGTAGCTGTTCAGTGACCCATAAAAAATGAGCTGGTAGTAGATGTGAAGTCCTTGGGGACCAGATGTCCAGGTGGGAAGGGTGAGTGTTGATGGTCAAAAAAAACGTCAGAGTCCAGCTGAGTGGATGCTGAGCATGAACTCCCAAAGTGTCCCAAACTCCTTCGTGAGGCCAGAAAGGCCCTTGCACACAGCAAAGACATTACCCCACTTGCAGTTAAAACCTCTAACTTTCCAGTGCCACTAGAAACCTGTCCTGCTAATTACTTTCTCGTTTATAACTGATAAAAGGGAGGAGAGGGGGAGAAGCGGGAGACATAGGTACAGGCACATGGGTCCATCCTGATATGAAGCATGGTAAAGCCAAGCCAGTCTCATAAACCCTCCTGTAGCAGGAGTGTCCTGAAACAATTTTTCCTGTTTGTTTCTAAAATAAAAATGTTAGGCACAAGGTTTAAAAAGCAATAAATGTTCTCCAAAATGTTAGCCAGTAGGCTCAATGTATTTATGATGGACTTTTTTCAAAATACTAACCAGTAGCGCAGATATATTTTCTATGGACTTTCTCTGAAGTGTTAACCAGCTGAGGTATGTAGAGTTAAAAAATATAAGCAAATGTATTTGTAGATGTCTTCATTTTAATCTCTCTCTTTCTCTCTTTTTTTCCCCCCCCATTTCCACCTACCACACTGAAGCCACAAATATTGCCCTCTGGTTAATAATACAGTTTTCCTGGGCAAATGTATATGAGTGCACTTGTGCAGGACAGAAAGGGATTCTTTAAGAAAAGTATCTTTACAGACAGACAGTAAAGATCATTGGATTTTCCTTTTCAATTTCAGTAATATTTTAACCTTGATTTCAGTGATTCTATGTTAACAGACTCATTTACATCCTACAAGTAACAAGTATTAGAAAGGCATGTTTCAGTATCATCTGGAAAAACAAAACAACAACAAAAAAAACCTCCAACAGAAATACCATTCAGCCTAGATTGCAAGTCCAGGTGTGAAACACTGTGTACTGATAGACAGGATTTTTGCTGGCATTCTGTAGTCATAGTTTGTGAGTGAAGTACAGGGTAAAATTGAACTTGGGTAGGGAACACAGCACAATTTTTGGGAGGAGGAGAATGCTTTCTCTCTAATGAATGAACACTCCCATCTTCATGGCTGTCAGCTGCTCATTGAGGCACAAAACTTAATCTCAAAACTAATTTGACACATGCACCACAGCTCTAGCATTTCACCCTCTCAGTTTCATCTGAAAACAAGCAAGATTACCTGCACACTTCTCCAGAATACTGACTGCAGGCTAAACTTGTAAATCAATATCATTCACACATATGGATTTAATCCCCCACTAGAGAACTAGGTAGAGTCTCTTTTTATCTCTCCCAAAAACTGGAAAAGACCATCACCACCAACAACAAAAATTAACACCTGAATTCCATGTCTCAGGCCATAGGTATAATTATAATTTGTATGCACAGACAGAAGTTCATTTCTCAAATTGTACTGTTCCAAAATGTATCTAAAATAGCGTATCAAGGTGTATCAAAATATCACTATTGCATTACTGAAGCACACTTCATCAGTAATTGCTTTCAAGCTAACTAATCTTCCTAATTTTTCTTCATTATAAATGTTTTACTACACTGGTTTTTGATTTTATTTTTATTTTTGCTAGGCACTTATGAAATCAAAGTCCCCTCTGGTAAAGACACAAGATGAGAATGCCAGCTCATGAAAATTCAAATGCTTCACCTACCACTGTAGTTGTTTCTTCAGTGCCAATTTCTTTAATTGCTTTTCTGAATTTTCCTCCAAAGGATTACTTTATTTCTTTTTGTAATAAAAAGATTCAAATATGAAAAGTTTAGTTTTGAAAGCAGAGTTAAAACAAGCATAAGTTATCGAAATAAAATATTTTTCTGAAATTTCCAGTAAAATAACACATAAATCAACTCTGGATGCAAAAAAAAGCTGCTACTTCAGCAAGAAAAGCTGCTATTGGTAGCTTACATTAAATATTATATCTGTCCATGACTGTACTTATGGAAGAAACATGAAATGCTATTTTTAGGCCATTAGTGTTTATTTCTTGTGTACCTTTTGATTAAAAACAAAACAAAACAAAAATCCATCAGTAACAACAACCAAACCTCACCCACATTACTGTTAATGCGAGAGCAATGAACTACAAAATACAATCAGAGAGGCTATAAACTTGCTTCTTAATGAAACCACTAAGGTTTTTGTGGTACTCTGATTACTCGCAACAAAGCAATTGCGTAAAGAAAGTTTAAGATTCAACCTTCTATAATAAACACTTATAAGCCACAAAATAATGGTTCACATTAATTGGTTTTGCCTTAACAAACATGTTTTCGTTATTAGGTTTGTAAGCCACCTTGCCTCCTTCCACAGCCAGCCACCTTGGAGCAACCAGCTCAAGCAGTAAGAAATTGTGTTGCCAGCCTCAATATTGCAAAGAAAAGGCCAGTACGAGCAAACATAGATTTCTTGGCAATTAGACTAGCTGGACTAAAATCCTCTCTGATGTGATTTATACATTCATCCAACTTAATTTGCTGATAGGAAGCTGAGCACTATACTTGGGTCATTTGGTCTGATTTATACCAGAAAAACATACAAAAGAAAATGGAGGTTCTCTATCTTGTTCTTGTCCTCTCCTAGATTCTTGTTACTATATAACAGGCATCCTTTTCCTTTAATTACCTTCTTCATGGTTTGAGAGCTTTGATGACTTGATTAAGCCTTGCAGTGCAGTTCCAGTCCCTACCCATCTGATTAATTAGCCCAAACCTTATTAACTTCCTAATTCTAATCAATAATGCACTGATGCTGAACTGTGCAAGGGCAAACTAAGGATAGCAATTTTATCTGAAGACACAGAGCCACAGTCCCTTTGTTTTTTTAACTGTACTTCTTCACAGCTGCAAAATTAAAGCTACAAGTCATGAGTCTAATCATATAGTGATGTATTTTGGCAAAACGCCTTGCCCACCTTAACCACATTTGCAATAAAACTCACAGTGGCATAGACATATTGCTGGCACCTCTGTGCTGAAGTGAAGTTTTCTGAATATTTAGCTGTTGCTGGTGAAAAATGGTACTGGGTATGTAGTGGCTCTTTCCTACACCTCCTGCAGGTGCCCTGCCTGACCCTACCCTCCATATGTCTGCGTGAGGGCAGGGAGGACAGGTTTCTTACTTTATCTTTATAATGTCAGCATTTATGTCCTTGCTGAAGGAATATTTCAGTCCACACAGCCAAAACAGCCCCCCCCCCCCCCCCGAGTCAATGTGAGTTTAACTACGGGTGGCTCAAGTGTAGATGGGAGAGGGTGGCCTTTCCTTCTCCCTTGACTCCTCTGCCCTAACTCTGTTGCTGTACTGTTTCTGAAGGCCTAAACACCACCCATATCTTGGCAGAAGAAAATCACTCATTTCCTTCCCTGGCATCATCTGAATTTGCCAGCAGAGAATTCAAGCATATCCATAACAGCTTCAAAATATATCAGGCAACTCCTGTTTTGCAACTCTTCATTCTCAGGCTCCCACTTTCCTACTCAATGTTTGACCACTGCCAGCACTATTTTAGTTACTGGTGGATGCTAGACCTAACTGCCTAAATTTCAGAATCATCAGTTGTGGGTTTTTGTTTTTCATATCAGTACTGATAGTGAAAATTATATTCGAAGTTCTCCAAAAGTCCGATTCAGCAGAGATTGCACATTAGATAGCTGTACTTGTTATAAAAAATGTTGCTGTTGTTTTCAGTAAGTTTATTTGAGATGGTATAGCTTTCAACTATAAGGAGGGCAAACTAACAAACAAACAAACAAGCAAAAACCACCACCCAAACAAACAAAAAACAGCCAAACAAGAAAAACATCCCTTTTCCATTTCTCCCACCCGTAGTAAGTAGACCTCCTGGCAACAGCAAAGACAGTAAAAGGTACAGCTTACAGCACACTCCTCACTAATGGAGACCACTTCTGGTTTGCATCTTTGGAATTTAGGATAAGGGTCGGTAAGTAAGGCTGATGTTTGCTGTTAACTATCCACCATTTATTCTCCAAATAGGAACAGACAACTTCCAGACCAAAGCCATCTGAATAACAGAGCTCATGAGCACCGTATTGTGCTGAGGATGTCTGCAAACGAGGAGCAGCACAGGTAGAGTAGCCACTGGGAGAATGCAAGCACAAGGGTTTATAATTAAATGCCATTGTTATTCTTATTTTCACTGGGTTTTAATTTTCAGATCACATGAGCAAGTTTTTTTTTTTTTTTCCTCATCAACGTCTGCCTTTCTAAACAATCTATAGTACCAAGTACCTCCATTATGCTTTCCGCAGGCTACTGACAACAAACCACAATTCTCTATACAATACATTGTCTTGGAGGTTGCGGGTATCAAGGACTCTTAATAGTACCGTGGCAAGGATCAATTGTTCATCTCTATAGTGCAGGAGTGTCTCCTGAGCCTTCTGTCTTTGTGTACGGTCTCACAGATGGTGAATGACATTTCTTTCTTAGGGAACCTTCCATTAGAGAGGCTACTTCTAGACAAATCCGGTGGTGGAGCATTTAGAAAACAAAGCGTGGGCAAAGTGGGCTTTTATCACGATTGATCATGTGATTGATAAGGAATCGGCCACTTCTTCCAGTACTCAATGGGAAACTTTAGGGAAGTGTTTTAATTCCTGATGTGTTACTATCAAAACTATTCTTCCCTGTTTCTCTGGAGTTCTGTATATAAATCCCTAGCGTCTCACAATTAGGGTAAGTTTCCTAATACAGAACTTAAGAAAACATCCAAAATTCCTACACCGGAGGAATGACTACATTTTCTTGAAGGTTTATATTAACAAATAATATTTTGCTATTAATGATTTCAAGCTACCTCCTGAAATTTCCTGAAGTTACAAAATCTCACGTTTTTCATTTGTCCATATTTTTAGCTCCCTATGTTGAGATTTGTACAGTAGGCAGAGTTAGGCCACAGTGCTGGTGGCAAAGCACCATGAGTTAGGAAGAAACATCCATGTAACAGGGCAAACAACCTCTCTGTGCCTTAGCTTCCCATCTGCAAGCTGGAGAGGAGTGATAATGCTGATAAACCTTAACAGAGCACTGTGGAACCCAAAACAAGGGGGAGAGTATAACTGGCAACACTGGCAACTCCAAGAGTGAGGTGAGCAACATAACATGGCTTCACCGGCATGTGGATTTGCATAGCTAGAGAAGGCGGGAGTGAAAATAATATTGTTGCAGCTTTACAGAGATAGAATTATGCCCGAATTGTGGACACTTTCTCTCTCCTGCTAAGGAGAGAACATTGTGCACAATGCCTGTGCACAGAGATTTCAGCCAAAACAAGACTGGAGAGCCAAGTACCTGAGTTTGGATAGCTTTCCTGAGGGCACATATTCGTGAGAAATGGGTTTAAAGCAGCAACTTAACTTAAAGCAGGAACCAATTTAAGAGGTTCCCCATAGCTTCCCTTCTCCCCCCACCTCTAGGAGAGTGTGTCTTCCTGTCCTCTCCACGGGGCTCGCCACAGCCCAGTCACTGGCACAGCTTTGGTTAGGATCGGCCCTCTGATGTGGGCAGAGAGGGATGGTGTGAACACAAGGAAAGGTGTCCCTAGGCAGGAAGATTTTAAGCTAGTTCTGCCGCTGACACCAGGGCTCTGTAAGGGAGCCCCACTGTGTCCTGTCCCCAGCAGTGCAGCACCCCGAGAGGCAGGCACCCCGAGGAGCAGGGTGCGCTCGCATTGCGCTTGCTGGCTGGCAGGGGGAGGCACGCTTTGCTGGTAAAGATAAGCATTTAAGCAGCTTGCAATAATCCTTTCATTCATCAAACTGCACTAAGCAGATTTGCCTGGTCTTCAAAACAAAGTCAAACATGAGGAGAAAGGGAAGTGCACCTAAAGCAACATGGGTCCTTACCACTCCTGTACCCTGAAGGTGCCCTGCCCTGGGGTGCAGGCAGACGTGCCAGGGCCACCAGAGCAGCAGAGGAGAAGTCCTTTTCCCCTCGTATGGGATGGGGCTGCTCCCACCCTGGCCCAGCCAGCACATCTATACTTGAACAGGACACTCAGGCTTAGCGAGCTTCCTTTCTCCCCTGTCACCAGGGGGTCTCCTGGAGCAATGGAGCGGTTTGGCCCTCACTGCTTAGAGAACAGTAAACAGCTCTTCAGATAGTTTTGGCTTGTGCTTTTCTACCATACTCCAGGTCAGTGAAGAGGCCCAACACCTACCAAGTCTCCAACCCACCTGATCTGATGATTTCCACCACCCTCCTTCCTTTCTGTTTTCTCAGACGTGGTCTTTCATTTGTCTTGTCCTTCTACCTTTCCTCTCCTCCTCCTTACATTGTCTTCTGTTTCCTCCTCACCCTCCATTACTTCCTCGACCTTTACCTTGCTCTGATAAGGTGCCTAAAAAGTCCAACCTCATTCTCACTGATATTCATGTGGTAACTGATACCTTCTACCTGTACTTTTTTTTTTTTCCCCACTGCCATTTCTTCTCCCTTCCCAACACCCCTCACCCCACTCAGAAACGTGCAAGCCAGATAACCATCACAAGACACAAACAGCAACACAGCTGGCAGACACCACTGGAAGGGCAATCAGCTCCTGCTGCCTGGGTCTTACATATGCTGCAGAGCATTGTGTAGCTGCCCTAAACTGGCTACAGCCAGGGAATAGGACAACACAGGTTTGGTCAGGCACATAAAGACTACCATTCCTTCCCTTGACTCAGTAAGATGTCATTTCAACTTCTTTCCTTCTGTGCAGCTGTGAGTTCTCTCTTCCTCCTAATACTGCCATGAGCATGGTGGCCACCACTTTCTGACACTGGGACATATTGCTTCTTGTGGCAGCCACGCTCTGCAGGACTGTATGGTGATGCTCTCCTAACCACTGTCTGGACATAACGCTGCTGAACGGCTTTATCTGGGCAAATACGCCTTTCCCTGAAATGCAAACCAGACTGGCCATCATCAAGCAACCATAGCAAGGTCATTATTTTGAGTAATGTGAAAGATTTCTATCTAGTGTGATGGGGAAGGAACAGCTCAAGAGAAGGCTTCAGGAACAGCCCATCACTCCCTAGGCCTAGGAGTTAGAAGGGCAGAAACAGCAACATGGGGCCTGGCTCTCCCAAACCCGATCTTCCTCTAGACACCTCTGGACTTCGTGATGATCTAAATAGTTGCTAACAGTGCTATACTGCCTTTGTATCCCATTTGTTTTCTCAGTGCTGTTATCACAAACCACACATCCTGTTTGAATCCATGTCATCCTCTTTCAATATTTGCTGCTGATTCTTTTTCTCACTTTCCTTGGGATTGCAACAACAGGCTAGTTAAAATTTGCCCGGACCTCTAACACCAAAGATTCTCGTTGAATTATGCATTCTCAGTTACACATTCTTGTATCAGGTCATTAGTTACCTGCCAAAGCATTCATAGCTTAAACAGGGTGAACCTGCTCATCAAGTATGGTAGCTCCATGATGTATGAAAATCCTTTCTTTTTTTTCTCTTCAGATGTGCCTTGGAAAAAAAAAAAAAACACAAACAAATCAATCAATCAAACAAACAAAAAAGATGGCTGTATATATATAAAAAAAAAAAACTATTTTTTCCATATATTTCTTCCAAGTGTGTGGAATTGTTATTCTAAAATACAAACAAAGGATGACATTAAAAAAAAAAAAAAAAAACCTGTAACAACAGAAAAATCCACATAGCATGCTGTCACCCTAAAAACAAATGAAAAATTTCAGGTTAGGATATATCGCACTTAGCATATATTTTAACAAGTGGATTTCAGTGTCCAGAGGCAGTGAAATTCCTCTATTGCTGATATCCCAGGGGCCAGAGCCGTAGCTTTCATTCTAGGGCATTAATGGAAGATTCCTAACCAGGCTGAGTTTACTAAAACAATAACAACTCAAGGTCACACATCTTAGGATGAGATATGTTCAATAGGATCACTGAAAAGGGCACATATGCTGCACACAGACATACTTACAGATGTCAATCATATGTGTTCTTACTTTCTGAAACCTGAAGTGTAATGGGAGTATATTTATGTTAAAAGGCATTAAAAAAAAATCAAGAAATCAATTTCTAGTAAGAAGCCTTCAAGAAGCCTTCAGCAAGAGCAAATATTCTATCTGTTCTATCCAGAACTTTTGGTCCCTTCTCAAAAAAATTATTTATTTATTTATTTATTATTATTTTGGTTACAGACATTGTGGCAAAGTAGAGCAGGGGCTTTGTATCAGTTATCAATGAAGAGCAGCCAAGGACATCTGTGCTCATGGAAAGACACAATCAGGGAAAAAACAAAGACAAAACAAAACAAAACAAAAACTCAGCCATTAAGTGAATTTTACAAAGACCACAGAAAGCTCCAGTTAGCTCTTCCTGGTGTCTCCCATGGACATGGAAACTCCTCAAAAAGTTGCTTTTTTTTTTTTCCCTACTGGGATTTCCTGTATCAGTAAGAAACCAGCTGAGCCTCTGGAGTCCCAAAGAATTTGTCCTATTCCTTTAGTAAAACATGCCATGACTGGAGGAAGCGCAAAAGTTCAAGTGTTGTGCCTGGAGCACTATTTCATAAGAAGAGCAAAAGTCTTCAGACATGGAGATGCTGGTCTCTGTTACGTACTGACCCCAGAAACTCCCAGTGACTGACAAACATCAGGAAGCCTATTCATGGAGAGCTTGTTGAAAGCTTTATCCCTCAAAACTGCATTTTTCTTCAGAAGAAACCTGCACTGTCCAGAACAGACCTGGACAGAGAAGACAATTTTCTTCACTTGCTTTTAGCAAAAAGATCATAAACTGAAATTATCAGAATAAATGATAAGGGTTAGCAGGCAGAATGGCAGTTTGACTTCTGTAGAAAAGATATGATAATTTGATCTCCACATTTAGTAAAACAAGGATTTTCCCCCAAACAATCAAAATCCTGTGTATATACACATACACACCATCACCTTTCCAGTCCTGTAACTAAAAATTCTGTATAATGATGTCACAATAATGTAAAAAGACACCTGTATCACATTTTTTATTAAACTTTCTTTATTTTCTACTTCATTAGAACGATACAACTATTGAAAGTTAATGTGTTATTATTATCTTTAGTACAGTGAATGCACGTATTTCAAAATATTTATTAAAAGCTATCAAAGCACCTGTATAACCAAGTGAATCCAATGTACAGTAAAATATAGAGGAAAGCATAATATTAATTTCACTTCAGGCTTCACTTCAGAGGATAGGACTTCAGGCATGTGATTTGTTATTTTGTTATTGCAAGTTTAGACTTTTAAATCAGGTAATACAAAATGCGTATTTTATGCATCCCTGGTAATCTGTAAGCAAGAAAGTATATAACATTCTTAGATTTTTTTTTGTACTTACATCAGCATGCCTTTCTAAATACACACATACATTTACACACAAGCGAATTAAGAATCAAAATGTTCAGGTACAAAAGAAAAGGAAATAGTAATGTCAGAGCATAGATTCTAGTGTGACAAGTATTTAATACAGAAATAAGATAATGGGATAACAAAAATTTCCTCTTTTAAGGAATGTTATCTTTGTACCTTACACCACTGTTCTCAGGAAAGGAATACCAACCAAAGAGTTGTCTTCCTTTACTCTGTCGACAGTTATCATTTGAAACCAACCACTTCCATAAAAAAAAAAAAAAAAAAAAAAAAAAAAGCTTTGATGATTCACTGGAATTAGAATTATTTGTTTGCTTCTTCTCTTTAATCTGTTTGGCTTCTTGCAGCGTGTCTGTTGTGATACAATCTCAGTATCCTCTAATACGATTTTTTTTCTTGCAACGGAACTTCTCCCCTTCATACATGCCCCTACACCTGGGGAAGTGTGGGTGTTCAGTAGTAGATATCATAGCGAGGAGGCTGGCTTTCAGGCTTTTGTTGAATTCATCATTCATCAAGAGGCCTCAGCCTATCTCAAGAGAATCATGTTCTCATGTTTTTACATCTGAAATATATAAAGCAATAAGCATATAGCAGCAGCAGCTAATTGTTATACCTGCCTTGCACCAGGCCTTTGAATATGGGCAGGATATGAAGGGAGCAGTTACTGTATGTTACTGAGGAAATAAGAGGTATAACAGGCCATAAGTATCTCAACATAAATATACTTATTTTTTTAAGACACTGTTAATGAAGGAGTAAATTCTAACCAGTGTAACTGGTGTAGCAGACAGTAAGGGTTTAATCAATCAATACAGGCATCTGTCTTTCTTCTAAAGACTGTGTATGTCTTAGATCTTTTCCCATATATGTGCTAATTATAATCTTGAAAGTTTTAAGTAGGTACAAAGTTGTGTCGATTTGTTCACTACTTAAAATAACAAAAGGGCTTCAACTCCAAGGAGAAAGTCTGCACAAAAGGAAATTCAGCCATGCAGGAGGAAATTCCATGTATGCCTAAGTGCCTATAACAAATAAATAACTTCATTACAGAGGGGTAGAAAAGGAATTCAGGGAGACCTGCCTAGGATATTCTGATCAGCTACTAGAGCCCCAGCTACAGTGAGGATAGATGCCCTACACCTACAAATGCCAAAAGAGGGAGAGCTATTAGCTTAGTAGAGTGTTACGTGAGTTTCTGATGTTGGTTATGGAGGCATACATACAATAATCTAGCAACCACCTCACCAGGCATGTAAATGCAAGCTCTGCCCTTGGAAAGTCAAAAGGAATCGAGCAAACGGGATTAGGAAGATCTATTCAGCAGGACAAGACAAGGACCTGGCAGAGGCCAGCACACTGAAACGTTCAAGGGGGAAACTTTCCTTGTTCTGGGGAGCGCCAAAGAAGACATGATAAACATTGGTTACAAACACGTCGATCAGAAGGTTGCCCAAACACCTCCCTCTCCTGCAAGCTTCCACCTTGTCTTGACTGCCCTGGGGAAGGCGCCCTGGGGACGGTGGCAGCCAGCACTCAGCAGAGCCCCGTCCTGCTCCATCCATCCCCTGCCCCTGCCCCTGCCCCTGCGCAGCTGCTGCCAGGGCCGGGAAGCCCAGGGCTGGGGCATTGTGCCGCGACGGCTCCATTGTGCTGAAATCAATAGGGATGCTCGAAAATACCTTTACATGTCAATCCTGGTGTCAGAAGGGAGCGGGTCAAAGAGGGCTGACCCTCAGAGCAAGTTAAACTCCTGAGGGTGGAGATAATCTCCCAGCAGGAAGGGAGGAAAGTGCTGGGCCCGCCTGGGCCAGGATCCTTTCACACTCCCCGCCGTCAGCTTTAGGCTACGGAGCCGGCCATTATCAGAGTCATTGTCATCATTATCTCTAAATCTACTGCCTACCATTCAGGCATCTATCAGGAAAAGACCCGAGACCCTATTAGTGCAGGCGGTAAGCCCCGAGAAGGAGGGGAGGAAGCTAGTTCAGAGATAAAGTAACGCTCCTGCGGGCCGTGCTGGGCGTTCTGGGGGACATTTATGGATAAATCACTTTTTAGCACCCTTTCCCATCGATCAGCTGCACGGGTCTCCCACCGCACATCTCACCCGGCCGGGCGGTCCTGGCGGTACCGGTGTCGCTCCCTCCCAAAACGATGCTTCCAGAGACCGAGGTGCCTAAAGCATAAAAAATCATCCCTTCCCCAGAGAAGGCTCAGCGGCGAATGCGCGGCAGAGAAAAGCAGTGATTGGAAATGACGTGTATTTTACCGATTAAAAAAAAATAAAATTGTCAACAATGACATGAATATAAGTCCCGTCGCGAATTCCTCAAGATGATTCAGAGATGTTTTGCCCTGGTCTAGATGTCCAGCCACAAGGGACCATATCTGGCAGGTTTTCCTTGGTAATTTTAAGTGAATTGAATATTTTAACGGCAATTGCGTGGAATATAAAAAATAAATAAGATTTAAATAAAATAAAATAAAATAAAATAAAATAAAATAAAATAAAATAAAATAAAATAAAATAAAATAAAATAAAATAAAATAAAATAAAATAAAATAAAATAAAATAGGTATACCTTCCCCCCATCTTAGCTATGCCTTTTGGAAAAGGAAGTATTTGATCGTGATAAAATCTTTAAAGATCCGGGTAGGAAAAAACACACACACAAATTAAATATATATATATATATATATAGGTATATTGCTGTCCAACGGACGTGAAAGCTCGCAATAATCCTACAGTTTTTTAAGAAAAAAAAAAAAAGAGAGAGAGAGAAAAAAGAGAAAAAAAAAAAGGTAGAAGACAACTGTCTAATTTATATGCAGGTTTCAGTAAAATAGTCCAAACTCATGAACTTGCGTGTGAAGAGCACGGTCTTTAAGGTGATGAATAGCACTGAAAGACCTGTTTGCCCCTTCGGAGGTAGTTAACCCAGCTGACTGCTTCTTAAGGTTTGACACTTTTAAATGCCGTGTTTAGCAAGGCAAAAATGGATTGAATTTGTAAAACCTTGGCTCTTGTTCTCCAGACATACACTAATCCACTAAATCTTGACATTTTCATTATTATTATTTAGCTTTACTTTATTTTTTGTTTTGATTCCAGACCCTGCAGGTGACGTCGAAGAGAAAAGAGAGCAGTGAAGATGCCGATGCTGAATTAAAATAAGTATACCCCGTCCCCTGCAAGGCGAAAGGTGGGAGGCAGCAGCCTCCCATGAGGATGGTTACAATAGCAGGTTAAAAGTTCTTTTCTTAAGGGCCCCCTGGAATTGACATGTATATAAGCAACGTGCAATGCTTCTGGATAATGCTGAATTGCCAGTCGAGGAAGGGACAAGGGATGTTGTCTTGCTCTCCAGGAGAGGCAGACAACTGCTTCTTTTTGGACTTTGCAAGTTAAACTTCACGGGAGTTTCTAATCTCTATAATAGCTTCCCTTTGGCTTTCAACTATTTATGAGGTTGACCCTTTGATTACTCTTACACGTAGAAATCTTTGAAAATATGACTTGGAAAGTTGACAAATACAGACCTGCATAGCCCAGATCTATTGATCCCCACTACCAATACAGTAACACTATGAAGTGGAATAGCTCAGCAAAAGCATATATTACATATAACAATATATTCCCAGAGCAGCTCCTTCAGAGGACTTGCACCTTCAGCTGGGCACCATTAGCTCTTTCATTGTTACAGAAGGGTCTTGGAAATGCAAGAAAATACAAGGAATGCCAAATACCAACTCAACACAGAGACTGAAAGGGGTAAGAACCATAGGGGCCCAAGGGGGACACAGCCGTAATCAGCGGTACAACAAGACAGACTGCCATCTGCTATTGCTGTAAGGTCATCTGCTAGCCCTCCTTCCAGACTGGGCTGGGAAATAAACTGGTGAAGTTGAGTACCTAGTTTTAGTCACAGCATTTCTTGAAAAGAAGCTCTAGTGTACTCAGTATTTTTGCAGTGATAATAGCATCCAAATAAGAAATAAATCTTTACCTTGAATGACAGTAGATATTCTTAAGTTCTATAGTGTACTAGAATATCCAGGATTGCTTGATGTCAAAGGGACATTTTCGATAGATATTATGCATATCCACAGGAATACCTATGTGTACACAAATGCACAAATGTGTGCATATACATACACACATGAATACAAAACATACTCTGTTAGGAATGGTAAATATGTTTGGCAAATATGTACACACTGTAGAGGACAGGGTTATTCATAAAATATATGGTTATAAAACCAAAAGTAAATAGGAATCATATAATCCAGAAATACATCACTTTGATTTTAACCCACCTAGTATAACTTTATTATTATCTACAAGTTTCATACCTTGTGTCATGAGTACTATGGAAAGAAGTTTTTTTTTGTTTGTTTTGTTTTCTTTCATATGACAATAATTAAAAGCACAAACCTGTATAAACACAACATGCATCATCTTTGGTTATTGGTATACATCATAGAGAGATGTAATTTGTTCTAAACATATATAATTCTGCTGCTAGCAGGATGAGTCCTAAAGACATAGACTAAAGAAATAGTAAAGATAAAAATTAAAAAAAAAAAAAAAGATAATGATTTTGTTACTGCTGCCAGAAAAATAAGTGATCCATCTACCAGATAAATACAATTAAAACAAAACAACAACAACAAAAAAGTCACTGAGCAAAAAGTTCCAGGAATTTTTGGGGAAGTTTTAAATGCTACCAGTCACTTTAGTTTCTCTTCTCTTCTGAATTTCTCCAAAATTAAATGATTTTCTATTATTTGAAAGAACAACTGCTCTCCTTTAACCTTTCCATAGAACCTTTTTGTCATAATAACATTCCAGCCCAAACAGCTCCCATGAGACGAAATCAATCAAAGCCATAAAAGAGGAATGTTTTTGTCATGCCAGGCCCTACTGCTCGTGGCTTACAGTTACAGAACTGACAGCAGCAGAACTGGATTGCACAGAAGATCTGAAGAGATCTGGCCAGTCACTCTTAAGTTATTCCTACCAAAATCAACATACTTTTCAATTTGGATATTACACAGTTAAAACAAAAAACAAAACATACAGAAGAAAGCTATGTTAGCATTGTGATTGTGGTGTGACAGCAGGATAAGAACACAAAACCATCTTAAAAGCCCTTAAGTCCAGGCAGCCTTTCCCACACTGACTTGAGTTCAGAGTCTCCTTACTCAAACCTCCAAAATATTTGGCTGACAGCACCCTTGGGAAAGGGTCTGGGGGACAGGTAAAGAACTCATATCCGTGGGCAAATAACCTGCTGTCAGCCTGCTTCCCCCCGCACTGCTCACTGATGGGTGCCTGGGTGGGAAGCAGCCACACTACAGACTTTGGGGGCTGGGGGGAGGTTTGCGAATGTGAACGGATTCCCCATCGGTTGTTCCTTGCGGTTTTCATGACCCTGGAAAAAAAAAAAAATCCACTTTTCATTAAAAGAGTCGTTTGAGGATGTTGTTGAAACTGATACTGCAGAAAGAGATGTTCCTGCGTGCTGCCTTCCTGCACTGTAATGGCTCTTGCATTAGGGACTGGAGCGGGGGGAGCTGCTGTTGTCCATTTACTTTGGTAAAGATTGCTATTGAATGAAACCTTTTTAATGGGGTGCTTATGATCCTACTCTGCTAAGAGCTCAGGGCCTGTGGCAGAGTAGTCTTTCTCTCCACCTTGACAGCTATTAAGGGATCAATACAGGTAATCCCTCAGCTGGTGGTCAGCCCCGGCCAGCTGGGGGGCTGCCCTGGCCACCGCGGTGGCCACTTTGAGAGCCTGTGGGTCACTTGTGGGAAAGTGAAACCTCCCTGGGGAGTGCCTCAGCCCTGGCGGCCTGCCACCGCATCCCCATCCCCATCCCTACCACCACACCACACCAGTGCTCTCCAAACCACAGCCACTGCTTGCTGCAGCGCTGGACAGGACTCCAATGACTTCACTCAGACTAAGCCAAAGGATGGGTCTGAACCTTCCTGTCTAGGGAGGAGGGTCTCCACAGCATGATTTTACCTGACGGATTATCCGTGAATTGCATTTTTTTTGGCCAGTATATCCCAACAACTCATCCCTTTCCTTTTTATTGATAGACAGGGGACATATTCTTTGCTACTGAATTTCTATCAATGATCAAGGTGTCTCCTACAAGCTCTGCTCAAGTCCTTGAAGCCAAAGGGGGAGAAATTAGATCATCTCGCTGCTCCTTTACAAGTTGCTAGTACCACAGCTGGTATGACCATGTGGTATTTTCATGCTAAGGCACGCAGCAGTACTCTTCACCAAATTGCTTGGCTAGCCGGAGGTTAGCCCCGTGAAATGAAGCTGCGTTTTGCACCGCTGCAATGCAGCCAGGCTGGGCTTGCAGGCAGCCACTACAGCACAAGCTGCCCAATGCAGTGAGTGGCTGGGACTGAGGCTGTAGGACAGGCAGAGGTGCCCTAGTACTCTCCTGCAGTGCTGCCCAGCACTTTCAGGTGCCAACACATTGAAAAGATTGGCTTTTCAGAAAAGGCATTCACCTACAGAGGTCTGTCCTTTCTAAAGCTTTAGTCAAACACCCTGACAACACAGACATAAGCATTTCACGTGAGGTCAGAAAAGAAGGAAAGCAGAGAGCAAAGCCTGACACCCTACAGAATGTGCATTTAGAGACACTGTAAAGGGATACGTAGGTATGGGGAGAGAGGAAAAAAAGTGACAGTGATTGTGTCCATAAGTGTAAACCAGACCCCGGCACACCCTGTGTTGCCACATGTGAGGCTGCGGACCCTAGAATCATGGAATGGCTTGGGTTGGAAGGGACACTAAAGACCACCCAGTTCCAAACCCCTGCCATAGGCAGGGACACCTCCCACCAGACCAGGCTGCCCAAAGCCCCATCCAGCCTGGCCCTGAACACCTCCAGGGATGGAGCAGCCACAGCTTCTCTGGGTAACCTGTGCCAGTGCCTCACAGCCCCCTAAGTGAAGATTTTCTTCCTTATATGTACTCTAAATCTTCCCTCTTTTAGTTTAAAACCATTCCCCCTTGTTCTATCTCTACACCCCGTGACACAGAGTCCCCCCCCAGCTTTCGTGTAGGCCCCTTTTAGGCACCGTAGACACTTCTTTAGGTACCCTGATGTTAGTGTTGGGGAGAATCGAATGGATGTTCTATTAATGTTTCTCAGGTGATGGATCATACGGTATAATTAAATATTATTAAATGTACTTACATTATCAAGTAATCTATGTATACTGGAAACCTAGGGAGTACATTGAACATTTAAAGGAATCGTTGAAGGGGAACCCTGGGAGGGAACAGGTACAACCTGACCTTGGATAAGGGCCTGGAGATGATGAAATGAGTTGAAGCAGAACCAAGGAGCGGAGGGAGCATGCGTCGAGTGAGAAAGGTGAAAGAGTTTAGCGGAGAGGAAGACTCCTTACTTCATCTGGACGACCACCTGGACGACCACCAGAGTGCGCCACGCATGTGCAAAGGGGAGGGGAGCTAATTAGAATGAAAAGCGAGGCTGATGTTGCAACCTGTAATGAATATGTATACCTGACGCAATATTGTATGTATAAATAACGGCTGGGAAGTAACGGGACTTGAAGCCAGATTTGGGCACCTGCCCCGGCTTCCAGCGCTGAATAAAGCACCTTCATATAATCACTTGGTGGTTATGTGGTTGCTACGCTAACATTTTGGCGACCCAGATGGGACAGCGTGGGCACTGCTGAGGCGGATCGTGTCTCGGTTTCGCTCCAGCCGGCACCGAGGGATTCTCGGGGAGCAGTCGACCACGACCGACCTCCGCTGCTCACGACGTACCACTGGAGTGGTAAGCAAAGGTGCTTTCAACTTTGGGTATTCGGTACCGATTTGGTTGGGAAAGCCTGCCGGTCAGACGCGGCGAAAGCCACGCTCGGTTGGGCAGGGAGCTCCCGGGGTAAGCCTAGGCGCCGTCCGTTAGACAGAGCGAAAGCTCTGCAGGTTCGGCATTGGTAACTGTATTGGTTTGTGCTGAAGGGTCAGCACCAGGTATTATTGGTATGTAGAAAGCGTGCTGCTGCTGCTCCGGCAGCTTTTTAGCGAAAAGCACGCTGCTGCTCCGGCAGCTTTTGGGAAAGCACACTGCTGCTCCGGCAGCTTCTGGAAAGTGTGCTGTTGCTGCTCCGGCAGCTTTCGGGAGAGTGTGTTGCTGCAGCTTTCGGGAGAGTGTGTTGCTGCAGCTTTCGGGAAAGTGTGTTGTTGCTCCGGTAGCTTTCGGGAGAGTGTGTTGTTGCTCCAGCAGCTTTCGGGAGAGTGTGTTACTGTAGCTTTCGGGAGAGTGTGTTGCTGCAGCTTTCGGGAGAGTGTGTTGTTGCTCCGGCAGCTTTCGGAAGAGTGTGTTGCTGCTCCGGCAGCTTTCGGGAGAGTGTGTTGCTGCTCCGGCAGCTTTCGGGAGAGTGTGTTGCTGCAGCTTTCGGGAGAGTGTGTTGTTGCTCCGGCAGCTTTCGGGAGAGTGTGTTGTTGCTCCGGCAGCTTTCGGAAGAGTGTGTTGCTGCTCCGGCAGCTTTCGGGAGAGTGTGTTGCTGCTCCGGCAGCTTTCGGGAGAGTGTGTTGCTGCAGCTTTCGGGAGAGTGTGTTGTTGCTCCGGCAGCTTTCAGGAGAGTGTGTTGTTGCTCCGGCAGCTTTCGGGAGAGTGTGTTGTTGCTCCAGCAGCTTTCGGGAGAGTGTGTTGTTGCTCCAGCAGCTTTCGGGAGAGTGTGTTGCTGCAGCTTTCGGGAGAGTGTGTTGTTGCTCCGGCAGCTTTCGGGAGAGTGTGTTGTTGCTGCAGCTTTCGGGAGAGTGTGTTGTTGCTCCAGCAGCTTTCGGGAGAGTGTGTTGTTGCTCCAGCAGCTTTCGGGAGAGTGTGTTACTGTAGCTTTCGGGAGAGTGTGTTGCTGCAGCTTTCGGGAGAGTGTGTTGTTGCTCCGGCAGCTTTCGGAAGAGTGTGTTGCTGCTCCGGCAGCTTTCGGGAGAGTGTGTTGCTGCTCCGGCAGCTTTCGGGAGAGTGTGTTGCTGCAGCTTTCGGGAGAGTGTGTTGTTGCTCCGGCAGCTTTCGGGAGAGTGTGTTGTTGCTCCGGCAGCTTTCGGGAGAGTGTGTTGCTGCTCCGGCAGCTTTCGGGAGAGTGTGTTGCTGCAGCTTTCGGGAGAGTGTGTTGTTGCTCCGGCAGCTTTCGGGAGAGTGTGTTGTTGCTCCAGCAGCTTTCGGGAGAGTGTGTTGCTGCAGCTTTCAGGAGAGTGTGTTGTTGCTCCGGCAGCTTTCGGGAGAGTGTGTTGTTGCTGCAGCTTTCGGGAGAGTGTGTTGCTGCTCCGGCAGCTTTCGGGAGAGTGTGTTGCTGCTCCGGCAGCTTTCGGAAGAGTGTGTTGCTGCTCCGGCAGCTTTCGGGAGAGTGTGTTGCTGCTTCGGCAGCTTTCGGGAGAGTGTGTTGCTGCTCCGGCAGCTTTTGGGTCCGTATCATAAGCTCAAAATGAAAAAGATTAAAGAAATTCTGGGAAAAGATGTACCTATCCCGCGGACATCCCCGCTGGGGTGTTTGCTAGCACACTGGAAAGAGGGAGGTTTTGGTCAAGAAATGCGGAAAGGAAAGCTGATTGATTATTGTAATATTTGGTGGCCACAGTATAAACTAGAGGACCAAGAAACTTGGCCTGAGAATGGAACATTGCAATATAATACAATTTTACAATAATGCTATTTTGTAAGTGGGAAGGAAAATATGATGAACTGCCGTATGTGGAATTATTCTTTTATTTGCGCCGAAAGCCTGAATGACAGCATGCTTGTGGAATAATGGTGCTTGAAGTTTAAACTGAGGAACGTTGTTGTGCATGTACTAAGGAGGGACGCTGTATACAGCATCAGGCAATAGAGAATAATAAGTATTATGGGAAATAATATAATATAATAATATAATAATGTATATAATAATATAATAATGTATATAATAATATAATATAATAATATAATAATGGAAATATTGATCTGGAAGTTGCGCCGTCGGCTCCGCCGGAAGAGCCAGGACAGGGAGGGAAAAGAGAAAAGGAAGATAGCAGTAGTGATGGAGAATCCCCGACTTTAGCCTCCCCTGTGTCACATAGGACCCGGCAACAGCGAAGGGCAGGGGAAACTATAAATGAAGAGGGAAGGAAAATAATCGCTCCCCTCAGGCAAGGAGTGGGGACAGAAGGACCGGTATATGTCAAGGTGCCTTTTTCAGCTGGGGATTTAATGATATGGAAGCAAGCAGCCGGCACCTACAGGGAAAACCCAGATAAAGTAGCTAGGATAATGAAAATGATAATTAAAACCCAAAATCCCGATTGGGATGATCTCCAGGTGATCCTGGATACTTTGATGGATTCAACAGAAAAGGACATGGTATTACGGGCAGCCAGAGAGAGAGCCCGAGAAGATATACGTAATGGATTAGTGCTTGGAAATCTAGATCAAAACTTCCCCACCGAGGATCCCCAATGGGATTATAACACAGGGGATGGAATAAGGAGGCTGAAGAGATATCAAGATTGGGTACAAATCGGGGTACAGAATGCCATGCCCCGGACCATAAATTGGTCAAAATTGTATAATGTCAGGCAAGAAAAAGCGGAATCACCTTCCGCCTTTTAGAGAGATTGAAAGAAACTAAAGAGCCCTTGATAAAAATTCAAATAGGAAATAAGGAAGTAAAATTTCTAATTGATACAGGGGCCACATATTCAGTGCTCAATAGATTAAGTGGTAAAATAGGGGAAAAGAAGACTACTATTGTAGGTGTCACCGGGAAGGAGGAAATACGGCCGTTCTTACAACCCCTTGATTTACGGTTTGGAGGCAAAGAAATTACGCATGAATTTTTATATGTACCTGAGTGCCCTATTCCTCTTTTGGGACGGGATTTGCTAACTAAACTAAACGCTACCATAATGTTTGAAGATGGAGAATTGATTATGAAAATCCCGGAATCAAAAGTGGGACAAATATTAATGATTAAAGAGAAGGCTGTTCCTCATATACCAAAAGAGGTAGAAAATGCAGTAATGCCTGCTGTCTGGGAAACAGACGTGCCTGGAAAATCAAAACTAGCCCAGCCAGTAAAAATTGAACTTAAGGAAGGGGCCCGACCGGTACGGATTAAACAGTACCCGTTGAAGCTAGAAGCTAGGCTAGGAATAGTAAAGATTATAGATAAATTTCTTAGCTACCACATTCTGGAGGAATGCAAATCTGAGTATAATACCCCAATTTTCCCAGTAAAGAAACCTAATGGGGAATACAGGCTAGTGCAGGACCTTAGGGCAATAAACGAAATAACAAAAGATATTCACCCAGTGGTGGCTAATCCTTATACATTGTTAACATCTGTAAAAGAGAAATATAAGTGGTTTACGGTAATTGATTTAAAAGACGCCTTCTTCTGCATACCCATTGACAAGGAAAGTAGAAAGCTTTTTGCTTTTGAATGGGAAAATCCACGGAACAGACGAAAGATGCAACTAACCTGGACAAGGTTGCCTCAAGGATTCAAGAATAGCCCGACCCTCTTCGGCAGTCAACTAGCTAAAGAAATAGAAGACTGGATTAACCAAGAACAGATTCAGGTACCAAAGGACCGATACTTGCTGCTACAATATGCGGACGATATATTAATAGCTACCGAAGGAGAGTCAGAATGTATTCAGGTAACTATTGATATTTTGAATCAATTGGGACTAAATGGGTACAAGGTTTCTAAACAAAAGGCACAAATCGCGTGCACAACAGTAATTTATTTGGGATGTGAAATTTCTCAAGGACAAAGAAAATTGGGAGTTAACCGAATACAAGCTATTTGTGAAATCCCCGAGCCGCGAAATCTGCACGAACTACGGGCTTTCCTAGGTATGGCCGGGTGGTGTAGACTGTGGGTAATGGACTATGGACTCATAGCAAAGCCCCTCTATGAAACCCAAAAGGCCTGTACATTTACCTGGGGAAAGCCACAACAAGAGGCCTTTAAGAAATTAAAAAAAAAAAAAAGCCCTGATAAAGGCGCCTGCCTTGGGCTTGCCGGACTTATCAAAGGACTTTCAGCTGTTTGTGCATGAGAGACAACGATTGGCATTAGGAGTACTGACCCAGCGACTTGGGAGCTGGAAAAGACCTGTGGGGTATTTTTCTAAACAATTGGATGCGGTAAGCGCCGGATGGCCCTCGTGTTTAAGGGCCATGGCAGCCACAGTCCTTTTAATACAGGCAAAAGGGGGGCCATTGGCTATCGCCCAGCCGAATGAATCTTAAGAACTACTAACCTATTGAACCCAGCAGTGTTTCTAGGAACAACTGCGGAGGAAGGAGACCTCAGTCATGATTGCGTGGAGATCATCGAACATACCTATGCCAGCAGAACAGACTTAAAAGATCAGCCTCTGGAGAGACCAGATTGGGAACTTTTCACAGATGGAAGCAGCTTCGTGGAAAATGGGACTCGTTATGCAGGATACGCAGTAACTACATCAAAGGTAGTGATCGAGGCAAATTCCCTACCTCCGGGGACTTCAGCCCAACGAGCAGAAATAGTCGCCCTGACGCGGGCCCTGGAACTAAGCGAGGGTAAGAATGTGAATATTTGGACAGATTCAAAATATGCATTCGGGGTAATCCATGTACATGGGGCATTATGGAAAGAAAGGGGAATGCTATCCTCACAAGGGACTAATATAAAATATCAGGAAGAAATATTGAAATTAATAACAGCTGTACAGAAACCCCAACAGGTGGCCATAATGCATTGTAAAGCCCATCAAGGAGGGATGTCAGAGATTGCAGAAGGTAACAGATTGGCAGATTTGACGGCCCGGAAGGTTGCGCGTGAAGTATGGAAAGCAATGGCTCTAATTCCATCGAAGGTAGGCCTCTCTTGTTTTAAATTACCTAAAAACCCAAAGTATTCAGCAGAAGATGAGAGACTTGCAAATTTGATGAAGGCCCAGAAGAATCCTGACGGCTGGTATGTGACTGCGACAGGACAACTTATAATGCCTCCTATAGTAATGCGAGAAATCTTACAAATAAAACATAATGAATGTCACTGGGGTGCAGAAGCAATGGTGACCTATTTGAAACGAGGTGTCATCTCGGTACACATGTTAACAATGGCAAAGTCAGTAATGTCAAAATGTGAGCTTTGCTTAAAGAATAACCCGGTAGCAAGGAAACATGCTGAGATGGGGAGAACTAGAGCTGGAATAGAGCCTGGAGATTACTGGCAAATAGATTTCGTGGAACTGCCTAAAGCAAGAGGTTATAAATACCTATTGGTAGGGGTTGATACTTTTTCAGGATGGCCAGAGGCCCTTCCCTGTCGAACCAACCAAGCTAAAGAAACGGTAAAATGGTTACTACGGGAAATAGTCCCTAGATTTGGTGTACCATTGGGTATTTCTTCAGACAGGGGACCACATTTCATTGCCAATGTGGTTAAGGAGGTTAGTAGGTTACTAGGAATTACCTGGAACTTACATACCCCATGGAGGCCTCAAGCTAGTGGTCAAGTAGAGAGGATGAACCAAACTTTAAAAGGACAATTAAGCAAAATCTGTCAGGAGGCTAAGATACAGTGGCCACAGGCCTTACCGATAGCTTTGCTAAGAATTAGAATAAAGCCAGCCAAGAAGTGGGATGTCAGTAAGTCCCTATGAAATCATGTATGGAAAACCTTATGAGTCTCCTGAACCGAACCCGAATATGCATGTTACCGGTAAACAGGATGTATATAATTATGTTTTAATAGTAATGAAAATACTTGCTCTTGGTATGAGTGAAGTATTTTCAAAGGGGGGAAATGTTAGTGTTGGGGAGAATCGAATGGATGTTCTATTAATGTTTCTCAGGTGATGGATCATACGGTATAATTAAATATTATTAAATGTACTTACATTATCAAGTAATCTATGTATACTGGAAACCTAGGGAGTACATTGAACATTTAAAGGAATCGTTGAAGGGGAACCCTGGGAGGGAACAGGTACAACCTGACCTTGGATAAGGGCCTGGAGATGATGAAATGAGTTGAAGCAGAACCAAGGAGCGGAGGGAGCATGCGTCGAGTGAGAAAGGTGAAAGAGTTTAGCGGAGAGGAAGACTCCTTACTTCATCTGGACGACCACCTGGACGACCACCAGAGTGCGCCACGCATGTGCAAAGGGGAGGGGAGCTAATTAGAATGAAAAGCGAGGCTGATGTTGCAACCTGTAATGAATATGTATACCTGACGCAATATTGTATGTATAAATAACGGCTGGGAAGTAACGGGACTTGAAGCCAGATTTGGGCACCTGCCCCGGCTTCCAGCGCTGAATAAAGCACCTTCATATAATCACTTGGTGGTTATGTGGTTGCTACGCTAACACTGAGACACCTCTTCCTGGAGGATAGAGCTGCCAGTCAGAGCTTCCCTAGTGAATGATCTCCCCCATTTAATGGACTAACCGCTGTTTGCTTGTGCCTTTCTCGTCAATGCGCTGCGCAATGCACTGAGGCTGCTCCTCGCCTGCCCCGGCTGGGTAACCGGGTACCCACCTCCCTCCTCCCGGCTCCCTCGGGGGGGCAGCAGGAGAGGGGCAGGGGGATGGGGCTGAGGTGTTTGAACACTGGGGAGGTGCTGGGGGCAGCAGATGTCACTGGACAGGCCTTTGTTGCTTTGCACTTGCCAGCCTGAGCTGTGGGACCACCTTTTTGTTTTGGTCTCACCATTGTCATTCACCGGGCGGCTTTTCAGGAGTTATCCTCACACACGCTCATCTCTCTCCCACCAGCCCAACAAAATAGGTGAGATTGCCCTCATCCCCTGGTTTCTATTTAGATCACTTTCGGTTTAACATTTAAAAGACCCCGAAAGTTAATGCAAAGCACTTAGAACCACCTTGTGTCTGATTCACCCCAGTGGCTCGCTTGCTGTCCCCCTTGGCGGGACCATTTTGAATCGTAGCCAAGAGAAAGGGGAGGCAGGGTGCAGTGTCAGGCACAGCTCCTGCTCTCCTTTGCCTTGGCTCAGGGGGTGCTCCCTTCTTCAAACCAACCCTGTGCAAGCGGCTGTGTGCTGCATCCATCCTGGGCAGCTGCCAGGCAAAAAGCGCGCTGTGCACAGGCATACACGCATCCCCTCCCTCCTGCCTCCTCCTTCTCGTGCATGGGGATAAATACCTGAAATCCTGCCTGAGCCAGCCAGAGCTGTTTGTTCACCAGCCTGCTGGCAGCATTACCGCCGAAGGTGCACGTAAATGTGTTTCTATCACTGAAATCCCTCGGGAGGGAAATATCAGCTCATGGGATGCCAACAGGACACGTGTACAGAGGCATCCCCTAATCTAAATCTGATCTCTGAAACCCTGTCTGGCAAGAACGTAAGTGTTTGCACTGACAGTCGCTGCGTTTTCCTTGCAGAATACAGCTTCGATCCCACTGCTCGATGTTTCCCCACAGGGCTGTGAAGTGTGCTGGCCAAGTGCACCCCCACTGCCCCCAGCCCCGTGCCACCTGAGGGGAGCAGCAGGCACAGCTGGGGCTCTCTATTCAGACGAGGATGCTGTGGGGCAGTTAAATGCATTTTTTTTTTATTGCTCCATCCAGATTAGTCATGTCACTTCCAAGTGGGAGTGAACTCGGTCCAAAAGTGAATGGCCTCAGTTCTCATCAGCTATGAGGGCACTTATGGCCCGATCCATCAAGGCGCTGGCTGTGTTTGGCTCCTGTCGCAGTCAGCTGCTACCCAGCGGGGACGACTGTTAATTCCCAGCGAGAGAGTTTGATGCTGTAATGACTTACAAATAACATGGGAAACACCCTTTATCCGTTTCTTAGTACCTCAAATATACAACTCCAATGCACTAGGCAGAAACAGCTTGCACCCCATTCATGTATACCAGAGCCTCAAATGATTCCATGATTCTGTGAAATAATTTATTTTCATCCTTTCTGTGAATCTCAAAGTAATAGCCTCAATAATTAGAATAAAACATTTACACATACAAGTTTAATGTGCAAGACAACCAGTACCTTCAGCCACAAGTACAAGTGAAACCCTTCACATGCTCCTTTACAGACAACTCATCACACAATACTGTAGAAGAGTGCTAATATTTAAGGACAAGATATGTGGGGCTTCTTTATGCAGAAGAAAATGCACACAGCTAAAAGCACTACCGAAGATGCACCACTTCATTAAATAACCCTCATTCACAAGAAACAACAAGATTACCTACACGTGAAGCTAACTGCACGTCGTGGCACTCCTAACCCATTCCTAGTCATAACTTGCTTCGTTACAAGCAAGCTGATGATTAAGCAGCTGATGATTTCACCAAATCCAGGATTATTTATGGGGCTGAACCAGCAACGGCTTCACACACAGAATTCACATTTCTGTTGGCTGGGGTTCTGTATGCATGGGAAAAAACACCTCCTTGTGGGCAGGCAGCTGTAATTAAGATTCAGGTCTGCCAGCTATACTTGCTTATTCATATGCTGCCCCAGTGCTGGGTCTTGATATTTTACTAACAAGTAAGTGGTTCTATATTTTTTTTTTCATATTTTCACCATGAAAATAATGAGGACAAAGAAACTTGAGGTACAATAAACCATGTAAAAATTAGTGCAAATCAATATTATATATATATTTATAGATACAGTAACTGCAAGATATAATTAAATGTGCAAGTAATACTTTTTTCTAGTTTTATACTGTATTTAAGGAGATATTAAAGTTGTTAGGCACAAAATACATTTTTATCTTCTGTACTTATGCTCAAAGTCCTCATTAATCCTAGCTGATCTAGGATATTAAAGGAGAACTTTATTATCCCAACGACATCAAACCATCTGCATTAATGAATCAGCTCCAGCAAGGGCTTCTATTACCCCTCCTGGATGCAACAAAACAATCTCAACGACACAGGAACCCCTCGCAGATGAAAACCCCTGCCCACCACACTGCTCATGCAGTGACAGATAGGGGCCTCTGCACCAGTCGTGACACTCCCTATACACAGTGGTCCACCAGCACAGACCTCCAGGTGAGCTTTCACATTGCCAGGGAATGACACATCGTTAAAGATTCTTAATTATTATGGAAATCTTTTGCAAAAATTGGGGTCTAATCAGTTAGGATTTTACACCAAAATTATTTCTTTTCATCTGGGTCAGTTTGTTGGTATGAAAGGACAGGATGTCTAACTTGGAATAGCAATTCCAAGTCTCCAAGTCAGAGTGCAAAAGAAAACCAGTTTTAGGGTCCTAGATTAAATATTCATCCATAGCTAAGAGTAGCTTTTTTATAGAAAGCAAATGTCATTTTCATAAGCAAAGACTTCCCCTTCATGAAAAAGAAATCAATAGAAAGCCTGCACACATCAGTTCTGACCTGCTTGCATATTGCCTGGCCAGTGAGAAAAGGAGGGCGAGGTCTTCCAGCCTTCCCACAAATGAGAAGACATTCCCACGGTCTGGGGAGGGAATTTCACATGCAGAAATCTTTTGGAGTTGAGAAGTCTCAGGACTGTCCATCATACATATCTTAAATTGAAGATTAGGGTAAAGTTTTCCCCCTTCCTAAATGGAGGTACCGCAGGCTTGATTTAAAAACCTTTGTGCCTTGAGACTCAAACAGAAGAGCACATGGGTGGGATCACGTCAACTCCTGGCCTGTGCTGAGCTCAGTGCAAAGCCTCTCTGAGACTGCTGGAGCGCTGGTGACCCACCTAGGAGCTCACTGGTGCTTGGGAACAGCTTCAGGTTTGGTCTTCCCCATACCACTGCTGCAGCCAGAACAGGCTGAGGAAGGGTTGGTGTCACTGACCTGAAGTGGTGTCACTATCCCCAGAGCAATGCCACTGTCCTGGAGTTCCCTGTGGTCAGCTCACCTGGCTCTGTGGCCAAACAGATCTAAATACCCCTGCGCTGCTCCCACCACATTTGCATTTAATTAGGGAGTCATTAAGGAGCTTCCATAATATGGGGAGATAGGCCCTACACCTGCTCATGTGCTGAAACAAACAGGCTAAATTGGCTTTGGTAAACACACTTGCTAAAAAATTCCCTTACATGAGCTTTGGCATGGACAGCAGCAGGCAGTCCGTAGACTGGTGCATTAGAGGTATGGTAACGTCCATCACAGTGATATTCACACATGAAAGGTTCGTGGGAGGTGGCATTCACTCCTGGCTGTGAAAATGAGAGCGCAGGAAGGGGAGGAAGGGTTAGTGCATGTCGGAGTTCACCCCAGCGTGGAGCCAGGGTACCCAGTAAGATAAGCCAGTGCCCTGCGCTTAGAGAGGAGCTTGGGACCCACATCGCGAGGGTAAATGTCACCTCCTGCGGTGTGCACACACATGCACATACACAAATACACACATGAAGCTGGTCCAGGACCCATCCACCTTTGACTAATGAGCAGCATGGCTCTTCATGTGGAAGTGGTAATCCTCCTGCTCGGGGAAGTGCTGGCCGCACAGCGAGCAAGTGCAGCCCTTGTCCCTGCTGTGCGTGCGCCGCATGTGGCTGTCGTGGGCGGCGTGCGAGGCGAAGGCTTTGCCGCAGTGCTTGCACTTGAAGGGCTTCTCTCCAGAGTGCTGGCGGATGTGCGTGCGCAGGATGCTGGAGGCTGTGAATGCCTGAAACACAGCGGGGGGGGTGGGTGGGAAAGCAGGAGAAGTTTAGAGGGCTCTATTTTCTCATAGCTAATTCCCATTTTCAGGTAACCCAGAGCCTGTCGGAAGCACTGCAGAGCCTGAAAAGAAGTCCTCAAATAGCTGACATCATCAGGAAAACGAAAAAGAAAAAAAAAAAAAAGAAGAGTAAAAAAGAAGCTCCCAGCAACAAGGAAGCTGAACAAGTAACAGCTATCACATCCAGCTATACAGATATGGCTAAGCCCATGGAGTTAGACGAAGTTCAGAGAAAGATTTCTCACCACAGACACCAGTAAATATCTTCTACATGTCAAAGGATGAGAAGTCAAGTCAATACTGTCCTAATTAGCTTTGCAGTTCCTTTGTATAGGGGAAAGATAATGCATTTTTTCCCTGCAGTGTTTGTTTTCAAAGTTAAACCCTTTCGTGTTCACATATACTGACTTGGAACTCAGCTGCCAGAATTCATTCATTTGATCCAGCATCCTTTTTCTGGGCTTTCCTCTCCAGCCCATTTCTCCCCCCTTGCTTCACTTTGCCCCCCTCAAAATTTTCTGCATTTGGGGAGAAAACCCTCTCCCTAAGACTTAAGCAGACATACGTTGCTAAATAGCCCTTATTTATTTATTTATTTATTTATTTATTTATCCCCCTGCCTCCCCCAATAGAGGCATTTCCAGGCCCTTTACTATTTGCAGACCACACAAAATCTCTGCGGCTACTACCCCTGCTACTGCCAGCAACATGAGAAAAAAGTGCTACGCTATAAGCTGAAATGCTGTGCACTGGTGTAGCAGGCAGATAAAGTTGTCACACATAACCCATAGAGCCTCTTTAGTGCTGTTATGTTGTTGAACCATCACGAGTTTTCACAGCAAAGAGCAACACATCTCAGGTACCATATGTCCTAGAGGGATCTGTTCACACAGCAACCTGTAAAGCTCTCCAATCTGTTTCTACAATCAGAAGATTAAAGGACGATACTTCATCCTAAACTCTGCCTACGAGTGTTCAGGATGTCTAGGAAATTTTAAAAAAGGAAAAAAAGAAACTTCCAGGGTTTCTTACTATAAGGCACTTCAGATATGTGTTAATCCTGCTATAAACAAGCCGTTTCTCTCTACAAAATCAGGAGCACCTTACTGCACACTTAGAGTGCTTCTGCATGGCATGGACACCAGGGCAGCACACAGCACACAGAGCCACCCCAGCACCCATCCAAAATCAGTATGCATGTCTACTGTCTGCTCAGGATCACCTGAATCATCCCTGGTGTGAGGATCAAAAGCAGCTGAGAAGATTTTTAATCAAAGTTGTGTGGCTTTACTCAATTTCTTTTTGAAACGAAGCCTGTGTCATGCTGCAGTACTATTCCTATAAATTGCCCTGTTACTTCAAGGTAAGCATGCACAAATTCATATCATGAAGGTTCAGTTCTTGGGCCAAACCTGCCCACCACACTCCAGAAGCAGTGTCAGTAAGATCAAAAACTATTTGATGAAAACAGGGAATATTTTACCAGCTGAATGCCTAGGATGGAAACTGAAATATTCTTAAGCATTCCTAGACATTATTCTTGCAGCAGCTCTCTGAGCTGGTAATTAACAAAAATTCTGCATCAGATGGAAAGCAGAAGCACAGAGACCTGACCCTGATTTTTCAGTCTCAACCATTTGTATGAATTAAAAGCATTTTTGTATGAAGAATATGATTCCAGAATTGGGACTGTCATAGAATCATTTTGGTTGGAAAAGACCCGTAAGATGATTAAGTCCAACCATCAACCTAGCACTACTGGGTCTGCTGCCAAATCATGTCCCTTAGGGCCATGCCTGTAAGTCTCTTAAATACCTGCAGGGCTGGCAACCACCACTTCCCTGGGCAGCTCGTCCTCATGCCTAACCACTTTTTCCATTACGAAATTCTTCCTGATGTCCAGTCTAAGCCTCCCCTGGTGCAACTGGAGACCATTTCCATCTGACACAACCCTCTCACTTCATCCCTTACTCCCACCACAACTCACAACTGCGCCTAAATATGCACCCACTCGTCTTGATGGCAACCGAAAGAGAAGACATTTCCTGATTTCTTAGATAGAAAAAGATGATGGAGCATGACAAGAGACACCACCCGGCATGCTGCCGGGCACAGCAGACAACAGACAGTGGGACAGGCTGGGGAGTGAACTGGGGAGTTGCCCGACCTTGTTGCAGTAGACGCATTTGTAGGGGCGCTCCCCAGAGTGAACCCTCATGTGTTTGTTCAGGCTGGAGGACTGAGAGAAGCTCTTCCCGCACACCGAGCACTGAAAAACAAGCAAGAAAGTTAAAAGGAAGCACACAACAGCACAGCTGTAAGGAACGGTTAGCTATGGGGATGACTGTGTATATTTTGCTATGTATATTCACATACAAACATACCAGTAATTTAAGGAGGAACAGATCTGAAATATAGTCAGAATTTTAATGTATTTTTAAGAAAGGATTCTTTTAAAAAAGGGAAATCATGCAAAATTTCAAAAGCTTTTTCTGTGTATATGGTTAAAATAGCTCCATTACAATTGTCTTTCTTCAGAACATTAACATACTAACCAATAATTAAAACCCCAAAATTTCTGTAAAATCCCCATTTATCTTAAAAATGTAATTAAAGCTTCAGTTGCCTTTTACTCAACGAATAAGATAGACAAATTATTTCCCAGCAGATGCTTTAAGGGGACCCCTTAAAATAATCATTCAGAAACGGCAGGTCAGTGGCAGCACTTAGCATCCAGCTTGATCTTTCAGAAGTGCCTCTCCTTAGAACAGTAAAACAAACAGCCCTTCTGATGGGATGAGCTGCTGCTGCCTCTGCCCGGTGCTGCCAGCAGCAGAATAAAGCCCAGTTCTGAGGGCGCTGAAGCCAACTGAGAGACTTACATGGACTCTGGTGGAATTTGTACGAAACCATAAATAATTTATTCTTACAATTGTTTTGAAAGACACAATCATTCTTAAGTTGAAAATAAACTAAGCTATGACCAGTCTTAAAGGAATTTTTACTGATAGTTTCGATCCCTGCTTTTTAAGTTGATCTGTTCCCATTTAAATGCAATATCTATTCAGAACAAGTTTATCGTCCTGCTGTTCTAAAATAGTTCTTTCCTATGGGAAGGGCAGGGAAAGGAAAAAATACATATTTCAAATCTCACATTTTATATAATCATTATACCTCAAATTTGTTAGAAACATATTTTAAACCTGCTACCAAATCCATATTCTGACACTGTAATATTGCTAGCTTAGTTGCAAAACCTTTTCCTGAAAAATCCACTTTATTCCAAGATGTTCTATAAAATAGGTATTTGGAGGATTTTCAAGACTAATTTAACTGTGCCATTTCAAGCACTGTGACTTGCCCTTCCCAAGCCTCTAGGAAAGCCTAATTTTCCCTTCCCAGGGCTCCTGGAGGAAACCAGTGTTACAGAGAATTGTTTGGAGGGGCTGAGGCAAGTATCTCAGCACAGACTTGCTTCTGTCAATTGAAAATCTGCTCCAAGGTGAGCGTGAAACTTTTAACTCCTGCTGTGTCCAACAGCCTCAGTCCTTCACAGGCAGAACTGCCAAGAGTGGGGGAAAAGCAGCATCTTACCTCGGCCAAAAAGCCTCCTTAATTACTCACCCCAGCAGATCTGGGAGCTGCGGACAGCCGGGAGCAGGCTCACCTTGTGAGGTCTGTGCTTCTCGTGAACGTGGAGAATATGGATCCTCAGCCTGTCCCTTTTTTCAAAGGATCGGCTACAAAGGTGGCAAGGAAATTTCCTGTCCCCCTGGTCCACGCAGCGGGTGTACTTGAGGTGCTTGTCCCGGTAGTACTTGTAGGCGAAGACCTTCCCGCACCGCTCGCACTTGAAGCTCTCCCCGGCGTCTGAAGGGAGAGTGCCAGCGCCCCGTTACACCGCAGCAAGGGGGATGAATTTCTAACCTGCTGCCTTTTCAGAGCTGGTGCCCGGACCGACAACTGTAAGCCCCCGGAAGGGTAATACTGCCAGAATGCTTTAAACATTATAATTAACAAAATGCAAGTTGCATCTCAAGCAAACTCAACGCTCCCCTTGCCCATCTATTTCCTTTCTAACGGAGGGGAGCAAACCAGAGCCCCGAGCCCAGTGAAATTATTTTGCTTAGCTACTGACTTCAGCAAAGACCCGATTTCATCCTCGTCTCCGTAAGCAGCGAGAAGATTATACAGAAAAGCAATGCAGATTCCTGCAACGTAAAAAGCTGCCTCCGCGGGGAAACATTGCCAGGTGCTTAGCGATACTGCCCGTCCCATTGCGCTTCCCGTCCCAAAAAGAATAATAAGGCTGCCCACCTCCTCTGTCGGTTTCAAAATGCTACCAAACAGAACCTTGTTTATTTGGTTTTCTTTTGTATTTTAAATTGTTCTTAACCGCTGAATTTAGGAACAATGCAGGAAAATTTTCGATCGTTTAACACATCCTTTTCTGCCTTTAATTAAAGGTAGCAAAGTAACTTAAACCTTGAAAAAAGCAAACAAAAACAAACCAAAAAACAGGGATCTACCAGCTATCAGGACCAGGAACCTTAAGAAAACACCTATAGAAATGTCCATGCCCTTTTTCATGCCAATTTGCCAAATGTCTCTCCCCTTCTCTGCTGCACCCAGCATCCTCCCACCCGCTCCAGCTTTGCTGTATTTGCACAAATCTTTTCTCAATCCGAAGTTTCGCTTAGAAGAGCGCCACGCTTTCTGCACATTACAAAGGCATTTCTCCCCGAATAAGTACATTTGGTATTTCTTTTGCAAGCAATAGCAGCATTATCGGATCGGAACGACTTCACCCTGCCGTTTACCAGGAGTGTTAATCGCGTGAAAATGTCAACAAGTTAAGAGTGCCCAATCGTAGGATTAAAGCAGGACCCAAACAGGAATGCCCGAAAAAGCCCCCGTCCTCCAAAAATACTGTCCCCCTCAAAAGCAGGACTGCTGGGGAGCCAAGGGAAGCTCAGCCCCTCGCTCTGCCTCTCCCCAAAAGGCACCAGATGTTTTACAATCACACATACACACTTTTTGCTCCCAGGGGACACACAAATCGGGAGCAAGCTGCCGGGGCAGAAAGGGGTGCCTGCCTGCCTTTTGCTCCGGACTGGCAGCAGCACTTGGTGCAAAGCCCCAGGCTCGTCGGTACCCAGGGGAAGCTGCTGGTTTGGGATGCTGGAGGCTGCGAGGGACCGGCACTGCAACCCCACAGCATCCCTGGGCGCTCGCCCTGCCACCACGGGGCCGGGGAGATGTTCAGAGCAAGAGGCAGGTGAAAAAGAAAAAGAAAAACAAAAACAAAACAACAACAAAAAAGGCGACGCCAGCGGTCCTTTACCTCCCCTAACGGGAGTCCGATGGTGGCCAGACACGGTCCATGGGAATAAAGGGCTGTGCCCCTCGAGGGGCTGCTCCCGGCTCACCTTCGGGGTGCGGCGGGGGTCTCATCCCCTCCGGCATGCCCTTCAGGCTGATGGGGATGCCCAGGAACTGCACGTAGCAGTCCCCGTACCACACCAGCAGCTCCTCCTTCGGCAAGATTTCCTTGCAGCTCTCATAGAAGATCTGCCCCTGGCACTGGATCGCCGTCAAGTTCTGCTCCTCGGGGAACCTGGCGCAGTTCACCAGGGACATCCAGTTGCCAGAGGCGCCCTTGCCGTCTATGAAGTGGCTCAGCTGCCCGTACTCGAAGATCTGCAGGGCAGAGAGAAGCGGATCAGCCGCCGAGGGGCGTCCTGCTTGCTCCCACCCCACCACCCAGCCAGGGCCGAGGCTCCGGGCGGAGGGGGAGCCCCCAACCCCCCCCCCCCGGCTCTACCTCCCACATCAGCGAGTTGTCGTCGTAAGTCTTGATCTCGGTGGTGTTGACCACTTTGCCTTGGAAAGGGCCGAAGCGGACTCCTTTGGGGATGGGGTCCGTGCAGAAGACTCCGAGGTGGGTGAGGTCCCCGTAGGCCACCCGCAGCACCGCCAGCCCTGCGGGGGGGGGGGGGGGGGGGGACGGGACACAGGCCGGGCTGAGAGGGGCTGAGCCGCGGCGCGGCGAGGGGGGCTCGGGGGGGGCTTCCCCTACCTTCGGGCAGCTGCAGCGAGTCCCTGTCGGGCGGCGGCGGGGCCGACGAGGAGTGGGCAGCACCTGCGGAGAGCAGAGGGACCCCTTCTTCAGCGGCTCCTGCCCCCCGAGCCCCGTCCCTTCCCCTCCGAGGGGTCGGACGGTCCCGGCCGCCCAGCGGGGCCACCCTTACCCGGACTGCCGGGGGGCACCCTGAGCCCCGAGATGGCGTGCAGGCTGCCGGCCAGCTGGCTGCTGCGGAGCGCCCCGTACAGCACGGCGTTCAGCTCCTCCTCGGTGAAGCGGTAGCTGCGGCTCTGCCCCGCCGCCTCGCCGCCCCCCGGCGGCCGGGCTGCCCGGGGAGGGGTGCCCGGCCCCGGGGGGGACCCCTCCGAGGGGACCGAGGGGGCCGAAGGGGGCGGCGGTTTGGAGTAGGGGGGTAGGGGAAGGCCGGGGACGGGCTCGCCGGGCAGCGCGGCCGGCTGGCTGAGGAAAGCGGGGATGCCGAAGGGGGGTAAGGGCGGCGAGGAGGGGAGCAGCCTGCCCAGAGGCTTGAGGGGCTCCAAGAAGTCGGGGGCCGCCTCGAAGTACTGCGCGGGGGGCAGGAAAGGCGGGTAGTAGGCGGCCAGCCCGGCGGGGCTCATCGCCAGAGCGTCTCCGGCCGTCGTGGGGCCCGGCTCGCCGGCCAGGGAAAGCGCCATGCCGGAGGGGCTGCGGCTGCTGGGGGGGTGGGGGTTCAGGGGAAGCCCCCCGGGTGCTGCGGGGCAGGGCCGGGAGCGGGATGGAGGCGAGGGAGCCGCCGCCCGGCGCCGTCGGGGCGAGGGGGCTGGCGGCCGCCGGCCCCCCGCGGCTATATGGGCCCGGGCAGGGGAGGGAGGGCGGGAGGGGGGGGGGGCGGCCCGCCCCGGGGGTCGCGGAGCCCCGGGGGTGGGCGTGGGAGCCTGCCCCGACGGGCGCCCCCAGCCCGGGGAGGAGCCGCGGCTGCTCCGGCCGGCTCAGGGGGCGGAGGGGGGGACCCCCGGGCTGCCGGGCCCTCCTCTGCCCTCAGCCCCCCCGAGCTAGAGCCGTCGGACACGGTGGGGGCGATGCTGGCCTTGGTGCAGCCCAAAAAAGCACCCTCCCCCCCCCACCCCGGTCCTCTGCCGGCCCCGCAGCCCCGGCGGAGTGCGTCGGTGTGCGGGAGTGGGTTTGGGGTGGGAGGTCAGGGAGTGGGTTTGGGGTGGGAGGTCAGGGAACACCTCCAAAAACGGGTCCCCCCTCCCCGGGAAGGTCCCCGCCTCGTTCAGCCTGGGGGATGCTGCGTGGGCAGGCGCGGGGTGTGCTGCAGAGCCGGGGGGGCTTGCAGCCACAGGTCTGGCTCAGAGCAAAGCAGGACGTTTAAATGCCGTTTGCGTGGTTATCGTGCGCGAAAATAAATAAATAAATAAATAAATAAATAAATAAAAGCACCCAATAACTATGCATTCCTGGGTAAAACACTGCCTTCTTCCCGAAGAAGGGATTTATCAGGAATCACCTGAAGAAGCCACTGGCACAGAGACCGCGGCAGTCACTGACTGTGCTAACAGAAGGTGAAGCCATCCTCCAAGTCCTAATTTCTTGTCTGGGTGAAGTACTTTGAAATATAGAGTTTGAGAAAGAATAACCAAATTCCCAGGGGAACGAGGGTGTCCAGAGAGCAGGATCTTGGGCACCATAGTTCTTACCTACCAAAAACGATGGCTCCTACCTACCAAAATTGTTGGTTTTGAAGCTCCCCTCAACTTTTCCCTTAGCACATAAGCACTAAGCAAGCAAACACAACCACACAGCCCAGCTGAGGGGACCCAGCACTGCTCCATCCAGCTCCCAGGTCCTCTTCCGCAGTCAGCCCAGCCCAGCTTTCTCCCAGAACGTGAGCCTGAACGCTGCCGTGCTTTGCATTAAATGCATGGGGCTAATTCTCCCACCTACGACCGCATTCCCCATCCTAACTTTCTGTTTTGCAAGACAAAAGTAACCGAATACACCAGGGGCAGCCAATACGCACGCTAGGCTTAGGGAGGAGGTAAGAATGCAGCCTTCTGAAGCTTGCTTGAGATAGTTTCTTAGCCTGATTTTTTTGTTGTCCATGTTTTCTACTTTCTCCCTGTTGTTCCAGATTTCTGTTTATAAGGCAGAACTGATGCTGTGTTGCTTTAGGGAGTAGTTTTGGGCAGGCAATTTATCCTGTTTTTATTGATGCAGCACCAGTGGTATAAAAGAAGTGCCATAGTTAATCAGGTTTACAGGATGAAGCCTGTGAGCTCTGATGGCAGAGAAAAAGTTTGATTTCCCTTAGAAACAGAGTGCTGCCAGGTATTCTGGACTCCCCGGGCTCCCTTGTACCCAGATGTCACAGCATGGGAAGAAAATGGGCTTGGAGGGGAAGAAGGGGGTTTGCTTGCATCAAAGATTCATAGAAATGAAGACAAAAAAAATGTGACAACTTCAAATTCTCATCATCAGTTGAATTGGTTTCTTTGCCCAATTTCTGCTCTTGTAGACCTGCCCAGAGAGAAATTAAAATATTTCTTTTTGTAGAAGCCTGGTGACACAGAGCACAGAAGGAAAGGGTTTGCACCACAGTTAGGGCAATTTTGCAGTTAATTGCCGGTGACTTCCATTCCCAAAGAGGGTAAATGCACTACCATGAGGCTGGGGCTTGCTGTGACCTGCTGGGAGCGGCTCCCACGGCTGCTGGCACTTAGCGTCTGGCTCGGAGGCACCTCATGGCTGTCCCCCAGACCCACCCAGAGCCTGCAGCTCTCTCCAGCCTCCTGCCTTCACCCGCGCATCGGAGTCAACAGCAGTGACCTGCAACCCATGTGTGTCTGCGGCATATTTTGGCTACTAAAGTGCTGCACAGGTTTTCATTTGGGGCTGGTGTGGTCCAGAAAATATTCTCAGCAGGCTATCTGCCTCCCTCCCCTTAAAGATGTGAGAGGTATTCATTTTCCATGCTGATGCAGGGATGCGTAGTAAAGACAAGCACCAAGGGACAGCCCTGCAGGCTTGCCTGCACAGCACTCAGCATAAGTGGCCTAACACAGAAGTGATTTCCTGGGACTGATTGAGAATTCTTTATAAAAAATGGCATCCCCAGCACTCTGGTTCCCCTCTCTGCTCCCCAGACAAGGACACAAGCTCTTTTGCACAAGTCCAAGTGCAGGGTGCTGCACCTGGGTCAGGGCAATCCCAGACATGAGCACAGACTGGGAGAAGAACTCATTGAGAGCAGCCCTGCAGAGAAGGACTTGGGGGTTCTGGTGGACAGAAGGCTCAATGTGAGCCAGCAGTGTGCGCTTGCAGCCCAGAAGGCCAACTGTATCCTGGGCTGCATCACCAGAGGGGTGGCCAGCAGGGCGAGGGAGGTGACTGTCCCCCTCCTTTGTGAGGCCCCACCTGGAGTGCTGCATCCAGGTCTGGGGCCCCCAGCACAAGAAGGGTGTGGGGCTGTTAGAGTGGGCCCATAGGAGGGCTATAAAGCTGATCAGAGGGCTGGAGCACCTCTCCTGTGAAGAAAGGCTGAGAGAGCTGGGGATGCTCAGCCTGGAGAAGAGAAGGCTCCAGGGAGAACTCATTATGGCCTTTCAATACTTAAAGAGAGGGACTCTTTATTCGGGTAGATAATGATAGGACAAGGGGGAATGGTTTTAAACTAAAAGAGAATAGATTTAGATTAGACATTAGGAAATTATTCACTCAGAGAGTGGTGAGGCACTGGCACAAGTTACCCAGAGAAGCTGTGGATGCCCCATCCCTGGAGGTGTTCAAGGCCAGGCTGGATGGGGCTTTGGGCAACCTGGTCTGGTGGGAGGTGTCCCTGCCCATGGCAGAGGGGTTGAAATTAGATGATATTTAAGGTCTTTTCCAACCGAAGCCGTTCTGTGATTCTGATTCCACTGCTCTTACTCCCACTCGACCTCTTTTTTACTCCAGACTTGAGGTGCTGTGCCTCCCACACAGGTTACACCTGCAAGCAGACCCGCAACCCTCCAAATGCCACAGCATCCCAGACACCACCCACCTGCAGTTCTGCAGCAGCTCCCAGTGCCCAGCTGGGTACCAGTGGGCTCCCTGTGCCCCAGTGCTTATACTGACAACCGCTGCAGCATGGAAGTGGCTTGGTGCCGTATCACCTATTTCTTCTCTCACCCGCCCTCCTGCTTCACTGGGCTATGTGCCAGAAAGAACACCTCGTGTCACCTGTGATTCAGACCACTAGCTATGCTAGCTATGGCTTCCTGAAGGTGGAAAAGGCTGCTCATTTCTGCTCCTGGAGGCAAAGAGGCAAGAGAAGGATACTGCAGGGATATGCTTATCATGACACCTTCTGATGTGGAATAATGGGAACTGCAATTTATATCAGGTCAGAGCAGCAGCAGTGTATCACTATAGTTAGAGGAGAGGACACGGAGCAGCAAAGTGACAGCCTCTGCTGATGTGAACTGCAGCCCTGCAAAGTGCATGCAGGGTTTGTATACACTTGGAGACACTATGCCGAAGACAGCTAGCAGGATGTGAGTCGTGGGTACCTGCTACATGCATGTGGCCAGGCAGCCACTCGAGGCTGGTCTGAATTCTGCTTTCTTCAGCGCAAGAACTAATTCACTTTGGGGGTTACACCATGGCTATTGCTTCAGGAGACGGTGAGGCTGCAGACAAGATGCCCTGGACAGATCAAGACTCTGGACAGAGTGTTTCTTGACTTCCACACTCCCCCATTTGAGATCTTCTGTCTCTCAAAATTAATATTTTTAATCCAAGGATGTGGCAGAAGGACCCTAGTGCCTGACTGAACACAGATCACAGCTATACCTTCATCCGCTCTTGCCCCTTGTGTTTTACTTGATGATGATTTTGGCATGTTTTAGTAATTCTTTACTGGCTTCAGCAACTGAGCAGTAATTAATTTACCATAGCAAACCTCCCTAACTCTTCATTGGGTCTAATTCCAATTCTAAGGGCATTTGTTTTGCTTCATTGGTAGTTATTCTTTCAATTCCAGTTTCTAATTTCTTAAAGCTTAGTTTTAAACAGCACAAAAGCAATTTTACTATTACATAGACAACTACCTTAATTATTAAGAAAATAATAACCCTTTTTACTGTTGGCTTAAAATATTTCTAAACCATCCTCCAATGTTTGGTAACCAACCCCACCAATTAAAAGGCTTTTTTTTTTCCCCCCTCCAGCTGCCTTATGTAAACTGTGTAGGTGGTTTTATATTTGATTTACATCTTTCTCTGTCCATATAGTTGCATTACAGCTCAATTTCCCTATAAACCCACAAGTTGATGGTTGTTGAAAGGGTGTCCTAATGATATGAAGATTCAGGAATTAGAGCAGTACTTTACTTCCAGGCATGTATCTATTGCACCTGAATCTCTGACCAATAAATAAATAAATAAAATAAGCCTCTTCCTGGTCAAGCTATAATTAATTAAATTAATTAAAATTAATTAAATCAATTAATTTAACATGTATGTAAGTTATACAAACCCTAAATTTGTGTGGGCTATTAAAAAAAAAAAAGGAAATCACATATTAATGTGCTTTAACTTTCCATCTGCAGTATCAGCTGTATCTCCAGATATAGCAGCATTTTAATGATGCAGGCTCTAGCGTGGTGACTTCCCTAAAGCCCTTGCCCTCATCCCATTCCAAAATAATGTTGAGAACAAACAACTGAAAAATACACACTGAAGAAAAATTTAGAGCAAGTCAATTCTGTTGTATAGCTTCAGTCATCCCCCTCTTGCTGGTACAGGCCACTGAATGGCCAGATGAGGAAGGCAGGTGTATCTGTTACTCTTTCTGCTGTGCTCCCCGAGCCATTTTTTCCTGTAATTTTCAGGGACCAGAGTAAATTACTCCAGCCAGGTTCACTGCAGGTGCTCCCTGCCTCCTGGGTAATTGTGGTGCAATTAGCGTGCAGTGATGAAGTACACTATAGACTGAAACCAGGGTGGGAGAAGTTTTTTGAGCAATGGTAGAGTGTCCCTGGCTTCTCCTTTAATGTCTTCTCAGGATATTGCCCGTTGAGAAATACATGGGCATGACTCTGAATAACCAGCCCCACCCATGGTTAGGGGCTGTCTCCATTTCAGTTGTTTGACTTCACCTTCTTCATCTTTAAATACCTCAGTCAGTGGTGGTTGGGTCGTTAATCTAAAGTATGTTCTGTATGAAGTTATGGTTTGGTTCTAGCAGTCTGTCCCAAGGACCACCATTCATACAGGTTCATTCATACCATAATTCCAACCCTGACCTTTCCTGACTTAGCTCTCCCATAAGGACTTTATCAAATTGTGATCACTCTTCCCTCTTTTAGCCAACAGTTGGTCTCTGGACTGACCTTTATCAGAAGCTGGCATCCAGCAGTCCACACACACCACAGGAGCCCTTGAACAAAGCCCCAGTAGGAACTTCAAATAGTCCCATACCTTTCTGAGCAGCACCAAGGGGATGTGGCAGGGAGCAGCCTGTGGTCCTGCCAGGTAGAGCAGGATGAGATGCAAGAATCATAGTTACCTAGATAAGGATCTCCAAAAGGCAATATAACTTCTCTTTTTTGTCATTATGCTAGGATAGAGTAACTTGCTAGGCTCTTACTATACATTATACTATACATTTAAACTGATACCAGGAATTGTAGCTAAAAGTTTTGCCATAATCCTCATTCCTTTTTAATGTTAAAAAGTTATAAGGGTTAATCATGTCTATCTTTACAAAGGCAAAGTTCTAATAGGAAACATTTTTTCTCTTCCTATTCACAAGTGTTTTCTCTAGCATTTGTTTCTGACCTCGCTTTGGGAAGAAACATCCTCTTTCCTAGCTTTCCTTAGTGTGTCAATGTGCTTGTCATGTCCAGGGATCGCCATCGTTTTGCTGAAGCCAAACCAAGAGAATTGCAGGATAGGCCCCGTTATTTTGTTGGAATGGTGACAGGATGACAGTATTTGGAGGTCTTGAAAATAACAAATTAGTTTCTAAATTTTTTTATGTACGTAGCTTGTCTCAGTCATTTCCTAGAGAACAGCAGATCATTCTTGTCAACAGCCATTCCTATAGCCGCTTTTATACTTTTTAAAACAACCAACCATACATTTCCAACTGTCTTAAATTAACCTCGTGGCAGAACAAGGGGAACTAGCTCTTACCAATACTCAGTCCTACTTTGTGTCGTTCAAGATTTGCCTTGGCTGAAACCATCATGGAAGACACCCACTTAATGCTGTGATATAAAAAAGTACTCATCATGCATGGTTTTCACATTAAGCTACATGATAAACATTTTCAACAAATACAGAACTATTTAAAAAAAAAAAAGGAAAAAAAGATTTCTGACTTACAGCTAGTTGGAATATATAACATTAAATAGAGAAAGCTTCCTGTCTTTTTAAAAACAGCAGATTCATCTATCCTCTACTACTTTTGCATTACTTCCTACACACTTCTATGAATAAAAGAAGACACAACAGAAACACGTTGAAATCTCTAAAGCCATGTAAAACCCGAAGGCATTAAAATTTATTAAATGATGCAATAACAACAGAATTCTTTATTTACAATAGCATTATTTAACATCAAATAAGCAAATAGCATCAGCAAAGCAATATTAACTTGCATAAATGTATTTAAAATTTCTCTGAATATATCTACCTTTGCATAAACTGCTCACACTAGAAATACAAACATCAATGCAGGTGAACAAAGTGATGTTCAGAGTCAACTCCATTTTGAAAATAAATCACAACCTGAAACACTGTAAGCTTTCTCCTGAAGAACCATAGTTTATATATTGCTTAATTTTACCCTTGTATAATCTTTTCATATACACACATCTCAGATGCAACTTCATGATGAACTGTACAAATAAAACCCACAAATGACATAAAGGGAAAAATTAAATGACAGTAAATGTTTGAAGAAACGTGTCCATCATCTCTACTGAACAACATAAAGATTAAGTGATGATGCACTTATTCCAAAATTGTACACAATTCACTATACAAATATAATACATCAGACAGCTATGTAGGAATATACAAGACTTAAAAACAGATCTAAGGCATTATGCTAGATTTTAGCATTTTGAGGTTCTTGCACATAGCTTTTACCTGTAGTAAGAAACTTAAAAGATTTTGTTTTAGTCTACAAAGAAACACCAGGGAGAAAATTCTAATTAAAATCAAAGCCACTACAGTAAATTTTCTTTTGTGCAGAGAATGCTTTTGCTCTTAGGCAGCATACTACCATACAAATACTAGAAAACTTTTAAATTCACACCAACAATTAATGGCTTAAGTTGCATTTCAAAACTGATTGTGTATCTTTGGGTTCTGCAAGTGGAGCTGTGCCACCCATTTCATCTGTTAAGCCCATATGAATTTCATTTTTAAACAAAGATTAAAAAATGTATTGTATAAACTGCAAAAACATTGCTTTTAATTAATACAGGCCCAAAAGGATACCGGTGTGGGACAATATTTTAAAGATTGAGTACAAATTAATTCATTGTAGCAAAACAGCTCACTTCACTTTTTCAACTTACCACATTACATGAACACTTAACCAGGTCATATGACCATGTATATATGCTTATTTTTCACATTATGCGCCTTTCACATTTAGTAATGTAAATAGAACACTGATTACTTGTTCTGTTAAACATAATCCGAGTACTTTCTCCGACAAATTTACTGTATACAGGATGAAAAATACTGATAATGAAGGGAATTGATTTGGCTTTTTGTTTCTATAGTGATCAATATGATCAGAAGATTCCTTCACTCACATTTCTTTTTCGTTAGTCAGACGACAACTGAAGTCACAATGAACCTAAACTGAGCCAAAGTGATAGGTACAATCTCCTTTCTTCCAAAATGGCAATGGATGATGGAATATCATAATCACTGTGGATGGTAAGGGTTTGCAGGTCTGTCATGAACCAGGACAAATTTAGACTTGTCCACTGTGAAAAAGAATAATCTATTTGAAGAGGTTATGGTCAAGAACAGAAAAAGAAAATTATACAAACAGAATTATTTTAAAACTCATTTACAATTTGCGTTGCATGAAGTTAATTCCTTCAAATTTATACAATTCTTATATAAATAATTTTTTGTCAGATATATAACACAAGTTTAATGCAAATGTCATTGTAATAATGAGGCTGTGGAGCCCAGGGCTGATAGGTTTTTTTGTTGTTTTCCATCAGCACATAAAAGGATGGCTCAGCTGACTAAATAGTCTTTCTGAGTTTGATAGCAAAACAGTGATGGCTGAAAAGTGTTGTTTCCCCAGAATTGTGGCTCAGCCCTCCTTAGAAACCAACAGCACTGTGTATTTCCTTGACTTTCATCAAGGAAATAGACGCCTTTCATAGAAACAACTTATTTCATACCACCTTTATCATATTTCCCCCAGCCTTAATATAGAATAATTGGTATTTTCACTCCCACCTGAAAAACAAAACAAATTAAATGGCAACAGAACAAACCTTACACTCCCAAAGGCATGGCTGACGAGACATTATAAAATGCATTGCATTTTACATGACATCAAAAAATTTGTGTTCAGGTTAGAAAGTTTCTGATTTAGGGGTTAGAGGAAAGAAAACAGAGGTCAAAAACATCAATTTCTTAATATTTCAAGTCCTCAGAAACTGATGTCTACTTAGTAAAAGATTATTCCAACCACAGTGGGCAAGAAAAAAAACACCCTAACAGTGGCCTGCTTAGTAACAGTTAGTTTTTCTAAGACTTGTTACGAAAGAATATAAACATACAAAAATCAAGAATTGGTTCCTACAGTGGCTGCATATAATATATGTTAGATAAATGACATTATGAGCAGAATCACAAGGTTTAGAAAATGAGAAGTCTCAAGCCTACAAATTAGGTCTAATCAAGGCATTGTGATCCTTTACAAAACACTTTTCCAGGAGACACACACGGCTAAGAAGATATCTAATTTAATACTGAAGTACCTCATTTGGAATCAACTTCACAACATGTATATCTCACAAAAATTATACAAGTAAAACACTTAAGTTTTCAACTTAAATTATTGCTTGTTTACATATAAACTGGATTTTATGTACCTTACAAAACGTCCTTATAGTCCACACTGCTTTAAAATAATCAGAAACACACGATAGTGGTGAAGTCTGTAGTGATATCTGCTATTGGTATTACATGAATCGTTATTCTCCCAGCTAAGGGGATGGGAACCAGTAATTATCATGCCTTTAAAGCAGGTATCTTTAGCTCTTTGATATTATGCACCAATTCTGCCACTACCATAATCAGTACATGCATTATCATTGAACATTGCTGTTCAGCAACCGTAACTTGATGTCCAGACTGCTGGAAACACACCTAGGGAAATAAAGGGGTAACATGTTTTTTTATTCTGTTAGAAGAGGAAGATGACAGAAGGAGAGCCAGATAAAAAACACGATTAACTGACTGTTAGGAATTAAATTAAATAAGAACGTAACAAACTTGATTTTTTTTTTGGATTCATGACTTTGCATTATAAATGTTACCAAAAGAAAAACAAAAAACAAAAATCAAAACCACCAACCAAAGCACCCCTTATAAACATGGAAACTATCCTCTCAGGGGATAGTTCTCATCTCTTTTACAATGTTAATCCCATTCAAAATTGGTCTGTGTAGTTTGCTACATCGGTTCATCTTCTCTGACTTGCCGGAGTGGAACGGGCTCGTTAGAGGTCTACGTGTACCAGACGCCGCTTCTAAACCCTCCTCACTCATACTCGTCGCCCCAAAATGCAGGCCTTAGTCTAAAACACCAGTTTTCAGACGGAACTGAATCCTTTGCACCAGACTGAGTAGTAAGCCAGGGAAAACAAAGCCAAAAACCAAGGTCTAGAACTAAACAGAAACAGAACAAGAGCATGGTTGTTTTTTTTTTTTTTCCTTAAATACGTACATTTAAATACATTCAATCTGACATGGTTTATGAAAATTGCCTGTCAACATTTACTTCGCAGGAGAGATCTAAGTTGCACTAAGGTGAATGCAGTGAACAGACTGAGCGAGTGTCTGTACGCTAGCTTCAGACTGTCGAAGAAGAAAGAGGCTGCTCCTCCGGCGACGACCGCCCGAGGCCCCGTGGCGAGGCAGGGCTGCGGCCCACCGGCAGCGGGGAGCCAGGACGGCGGCTTCGCTGGGTCACGACAAACGGATGCAGCTCTTCCAACCGGGAAGGGGTCGGGGCCGTACGCCCGGTCAGCTGAAGAAAGGAGCAACCACAGCACCCTCAGGGTCAGCAATATTTCTGCCAAAAACGGAGAGTGGGGAAAGGTGAGTGAGTTCTTCCCCTCCTGGTTAGTGAAGAAACAGGTGAAGGAGAGCTGGGTGCTGTTCTGCGGCACACAACCTCCCTCCACAACATGCAGGACAGGCTGCAACATGGACACTTCTCTTCACCATCGCTTAATTTCTTATTTCTTTCCATTTTTTGCAGGTACTGTAACAACCCAGGGCCATCTACCACTTGTAGACTCTAGGTAAAGGCACAGCAATACGGTTTTAGAGAAGTCTCATACCTGGCGTGTCTACAAAATTTCTCTGTGTTACTGCTGTACACTCTCAAAGGAAACAACTGTCTTGCTTCACTTTCCCCTCCAAAAAACATAATAGAAAAAGGGAATAAGGAAGTTAAAAAAAACAAACCTTCAACTACCAATCCCTAGGGATGCTCTTTACTTCACATTTATTACAGTGTCCTTACACAAATAGAGTTTAAGCTGTTTTCAGTTGAGTTGATTATCTTGTACTTTCTTATTTAAAAATAAAAATAAAGCCTCAGGATGTGGTTTTCACAGTTGTTTTAAGGCTGTTTCTTCCAGTGACTGCAGTCTGTGCCTCTCTGCAAACTCCTGCTCCCATGTGGCTTTGTGGTCAGTCAGGTCAGAGAGCCAATCCAACTGGAAACCACTTCTTTTCTCCCTAGAGGCTGTTTTTGACTTGTATTCAGAGGCTCCTGCTGTGTAGGAGGACGGACTCACTGCACTGGCAGCTTCCTCACCACTCCATGTGCATGCCACTAGCCCAATCTTCTGGAAGGTGTCCAGGCAATCCTTTGGACTTCACCACCTTTTTCTTTGCAATCACAGAAGGGCTAGAAATGCGCCTTCACTGTCAAATTAAGCCAGCGTTGGAAAACATCCCACCATTCAGGAAAGCAAGGTGCTAGGCTTTGTACATTTACTCCTCCCAGCCTGGCTGGAGCAGCCGGAGCTCTCTGGGGTGGCCGTTCCTGAGCCCGATCTGCCAGCTAACGCATGAGTCCTGCTCCTGCTCCTCCTAACTTCGTCAGGGGACACGGACACCACACTTCCTCCCCTCAAACCCTGATTAACGTGAATGAGCCAAACTTTGGCTCCTCTTTTTGATATGTTGAGAGGCAGTTTGGGACCCTGCTAGTGCTTTCTGATCACAAAGTGCAGAACAGAAGAGAAAAATCAAAATTATTTCCAGAGTGCACACTGAGCAAATATTATCTCTACAGAGATTCTAAATAAATGCTTCCACTATACAGTGATCTGAATAAAATTTGCACACTCTAAATTTTTTAAAGGTCTATTTTGTAGGTGATAAGATATATAAAAGGAAGGAATAATACAAAGAAGGCACAAATGTACCTCTAGGAAAAACTTTTTTTCCTTTTTATTTAGATATAACAAAGACTAAGAGGACTTTAAATAATTTTGTCAAATTATTATTTCCAGGTGGATAAAGAATAGAGGAAAAATTGCTCAGAAACCCTTCCATGACTGATTTATGTAACTTTAACAATTAAAAAAAAAAAAGAAGAAGAAGATAAAACAACCGTTTGTAAAATTTTATAAAGAAGCAATCTGAAAAGCTCAGAGATCACTGTCTATAAGGTTACTGGTATACTGCATTAAGTTAAGATGAATGTCTGTCAAAAACTTCAGATACAAACAGTATTCTCCAGATATTCACTTCTAAATAGGAACAGGTTCAAATTTTTCTTTTACCACATTAAATTATTAAAAAAAGTTTATTTCAATAATCATGTAATAATAACATTGTAAATGTTCCAGTTGCAACTATAGTCAGCTCTGTACGTGAAGTGTACTTTGTGCTTTGAAAGAGACAGAAAATTCTGTCTTCTAGTTACACTAAAAACATATTCTCTGTTAAATATTAGTATCATCTTTGTATATCCTAAAAGCTTTACAAATTTCATCTGTAACATATTAAAACAAACTGAGATAGTATTAGGCAAACAAATTAGAATAGTAAATGTAGAAATTTGACAACTATAGTTGCACAGATTTCAGCAATAGCATGTTAGTTCCTGGTTACTCAGCTCTAAACAGAGCCAATTCCTTTAAATTACAGTTGCTGATATCAAATTTATGAAACAATGAAAAAGAATCTCCCAAATTTGTGTAATGATTTTCTCATTTTCTCATTTTTCAAATGAATTTCTCATCTTTTTTATGTTTATACTACAACTGCCAAGGAAGGAAGCACTTTAATCATCCTTTCAGCTTTCTAATTACACAGCTTGTGCTTTTTTTTTTTTTAAAGTATCTTACATAGGAGCAATTTATAGCACAGATGCACAAAAGTAGTCTCGACCTCTAAATTCAAAGTTCTGTAAAAGATATTTATAGTGCATATGAAACATTATTCATTTATATTTTTCTTGACAGTCAGAACTACATTAGTAGAATAAAACTCAGTGCCATCAGATGTACCCTTACAAAATAATTTAAGAAGTTGATTTTCTCCAGGTGAGACAAAACTGCTGTCATGTCTGGCCACTGTCCATTTCACTGTCAAGGCACTGACTCCGTTATTTTAATTTTAACCACTTCAGTGTCTCGTCTGAACTCCTGCCACTTGTTTCCTTCCACCCGCACTTCAAACCATCTTCCCCGACTTTTTTCCACCCTCTTTTGTACCTCTCCAGATATTTTCTGTCACATCCACTCTCTCTTCAGTCTCTTTTAAAACATTCTTTAGAATTTGCTTCATGTTTCCTCTTTAGCTTTCTTCCCCCTCAACAATTGTCTTCTCCTTTGTTTCCTCAGTGGTACCCTGAATTTTGTTCTCTGACAGCCTGGCTTCTCTTAATGCACAAAGTTTAACATTAGGCAATGTACTGGTGAGGCAATGTACTGGTTAGGGAAATTAAGAACATAACTCCTCAGTATATGATAGCTTCCACTAAGGCAGAACACATTACATCTGTTTGTTAATTACCAAAGTGACCCTGAAACTGCTGCAGAAAGGATTGTCTGTGCACAGATCCTCCATCCCAGAGACAGCCCCTTCTCATGTGAACCAAGGTGTGTCAAGAAGCGGCCTCTGGGAAGTTTCGAACACGTGTGCAAAAAGAGATAGATACAATCAAATACACTACAAATGGCTACTTCTTACTCAGTACTTTGACTTCCTTCATTTTTATTAATCTTAACATATTTGCAGTTAATGAATGATTGTTTTGCTTTACTCTATTATTCATTTTTCCCCCTAATAGTTGAAAACATTAAATTTTGCTTTTTTATTCAACATAAGGGGAAAAATTGTTTACTTAATTCCATCTTTCTGATTCCAGCACTGCTTATTAGAAGATGACAGGAAATAACAATGTAAAGGATGGACTTAAAGCAGGTTTTAAAATGACTTCTGTAGAAATAATAGGATAGATCTGCCACATTGTTTTTGAGGATAACATTTTGCATAGAATGTGGCAGACAGCAGTATAAAAAATAAAAGCAATTTTCCTTATGGTTCTTCTTGTTCAGATCTTTGCTTCTTGCTGCTGATAACCAGCTATTACTCTCCAGTCATTTCCCTTTTATTATCCTATCCGAATCAACTTTGAATAGAAGTTTCCCAACAGGAGAAAAAGGAGAGAATAAATAGATCAGGGCTCCCAGATTAAATATTTGCACAGCACTGTGCACCAAGGATTTCAGGAAATGGACACATTGAAATCAGTGTGTTTTAAAGCCTTACTATCACTTCCCTGAAATGAAGGAGCAGCTGGGGGAGAGGAGCAGGAGCAAGAGGCAGCAGCAAGGGAGCAGCAGCCACTAGATGGTGCTTCCCCCCATGCCCACACTGCTCAGCCCCAAATCCTGCCAGCACTCAGCCGTCTGCTTTGCTGGCACAGGCTCTTCATCCCAAGAATGATATGTATATTATTTTCCAGTGCACAGGTTTCTATGTGAGGCTGCCTCACTGTATAGAAAGGTCATCTTCTTATGTTTGGATGGGTTTGCACAGCTGCAATGCTTGGATCACGCAGGAAAAATATTGTACTCTAGTTTCAAATCACTTCAGGTCTCAAAATACCGTTTGTCACCAAAAAAAAAAATCAAAATCAGCGAAGGTTATTTCCATTAAACAACAAACAAAAAACTTCAACTGAGGAGGGGTACATAAAGAACACCTCGTTTACTTGGCCACCTGCCAAGAACTCTACAAGGTCTGTCCTTTAATACTCTTACTGTCTGGAATAAGAAACACTTTTGACCTGAGCAAAAGCTAATTACACTATTAGCTGGAGATTTGTGTGAAAATTAGTTCTGTATCGCCACTCTTCTCAGAACAAGCAGTGTATAGAAAGTAATAAATTAAATAATTCATAAATTTTTTGCCCTAAGTATAAAGCAACGAGAAGTGGAAAAATACTTAGGCAGGATGAAACATGAAATGGGTTAAACATGCAGCAGTGCAAATATAAATCAACAGTAAGTCTCTCCCATCATCAGCAAATAGTCATGTAATTGCTCTGTAAAAAGCAAATATAATTATAAATAAAAGTCTACTGAACGTGACTGTCTGTTAATTCAATAAAGTATTCTGTTAGTGTAAATATATTCTGTATTATTCACTTCAATTCTGCTAGTGGGATCTAAACAAGAACTTGGTATAGATGACACCTAAAGATGAATTCAAAAAATTAATTGCAAAATACTTTATTACTAGCACCCTGGGTACTTTCAACTTTCTAAGTAAAAAGATACTGTATCCATTCCTGACCACAGTATATTCATAGACCAGCAGCCTCTGTATGCCTCCCTATGTCATCTCTTACCCGTGTTGCATCTCCGTCCTGCTTTATCATATCCATTCCAGGCAGCTGGTTTGGAAATAGATTGCCTCCCCTCATAGCAGGATCATTAACCTATCGGTAACAAGATATTAAAGAGAATGAATTAAAAATGATGTTGGGAAAAGTAGTGGAAGTTAAAGCACTATAAACCACTAAGCTACTTGCATATACCACATTTGAAATGACACAGTCATCAGGAAAGCAGCTATATGGCTGAGCACCCTTCTTGCACAGCGTGTTTGATTTATATTATTCTGCTTTACAGTCAACAAACAAAGATTTAATTCCTGATACTATGACCCCTGTGCATATTTAACAAAACAGGCTCCATAAATTAGGTTGGTATTGTTGTAAGAGGACTTGCCTGCTATGAAAGTCATGAAAGCAGAAACATGTAAACACCTTCCTAACCTCAATGACACACAGCTTTTCTGCTTTTGCAAACCACTATGCAACTTTTCAAAGGCTGATGAGATAATATGCAGGCTGAACTGTATCGACTATTGATTTATTGTTAATGACTTTTTTTTTTTTTTCTCAAAAGCAATGAGAGGAAGATCTCATTAAACACGAAAACCTGCAGCTCCATCCTTTTCTAAGTGGACAGTCTCAAAATTTTTCTGAATGTAGCCGTAGGAAAGTATCCGCACAACCAAAGGGTCTGTCATGCTTAGTTATGTGGAAAGAGCGGCTTGCCAAATGTACAACATTGCTGTCTTAATCAAAGGATTAATCTTATCACGTAGGACCTGATGTAAAACACGAAACACAGCCCTTCAGCAAGGGACTGAAGTATTATAAAATCCTTCCCTTTTAAGTTTTACAGGGAAAAAAAAATCTCCCTAGAGAGTCTTGGCTAACTCAGTTCTCTTTCTTATTTCCCTCAGACTAGGTGTGTGTGATAATAGTGAAGACAGTCCCCTCTAGAATTTGCTGGAAGGAAAAAGCTGTTTTGTGTCACCTGCCCTTTAGGAGATCTTGGTTGCCAAGGAGAGGAGGTTCTGCCACTGCACTACCTCGCTTCAGCTACAGCAACCTGCTGCAGCAGGGGGAGAAGACTGCCTTGAGTTTACCACACCAAAGTCCTCTTGTTTCAGGTCTTCTTGACTGTTATTTCTGTTGCTACTCCCTGATTTTGCAGAGTTGCAAAGTTAAATGCAATAGCATGGCTACAAAGACAGTTTCAGCATGCTGCCAGAGACAAGACTGTGCGGTTCAACAGGAAAGGTTAAAAACTTAAACATTTTTGCCATGGAAATTTCAACTCTAAAGACATTGATTGCTGAAGCACTGCAAGTTTCCTAGTGATTCTTTCCACTTAAAGCAGATGCAGACTTTTTTTTTTTTTAATATTGAATCTGAACATTTAGATCAGAAAGGATGAGAACCACACTATTTTGATGTGAAAGAAAGAAAGCAAACAGTGTCACAGCTTTATCTACATGCATTTGACGAAGCAAAAGAATCCATGTTGTAAAAGTATATTCTGCTACAGATAACATTCATTGGAATGCACAGGCCCAAATGCCTTTTCTATTTTGTTCAGTAGATAAAGGAAGAGAGAGAAAAAAAAGGCAAAAATACGAAATTGTATTTTAGTGAATCAAAAGCAGTTTGGGAACAAAAAGAAGAGTGCATGATTTGCATCGTGGCAGAGTTAGGAGAGTCACGGAAAAGGAAGATGTCTCCCGGCTGCACACTGCAAGAGCAATAACGGCATCAGTGAAGTTCCAATCACTGAATCTCTTTGCAGTGATGATGCAAGAATCCTGACTTGCACAGTAGCAGATGCAAAGAAAATCTCCTGGTTTGCCACATGAAGACATTTGCTTCAGAAGTCCTTGAAACATAAAATATCCCACATGAACTCTTCTGTGGGCAATAACAATTCAATCAGAAAAATAAGAAAAAAGGACAAAGAAATTGATGAGTTTTTATAATTTTCCATGGGCAAGTGGTGTTATTATATATGAAATCTGACTAAAACAAGGCAGGACATGTATTACAACCCCTTTGAATGTAAACACATTACTACGGCTGCCTGCTAATAAAGTAGAATTATTAACAAGATGAATTAGAAGTTTTCTTCCCCTCTACAGCTCCCTTCATCCAGTATGCTGAAGAAAATCAAAATACTAACTCTCAGTAAATGCTATGATAATTTTGACCTCAGCATTACTGCACCTATGCAGATTAATAAACATCTCTTCTGAGTGGGCATCCAGATAGTGGTTTATTTCATATTCTGAAAGTTTCCTCTCTTGCACAGACTTCAAAATGCTTCTCTGACAGTCCAGTAAATCAGTCAGCAGAATTAAAGAAAATACAGTCATTCCGAAAATCACCAGTTACGAGCAAATTTTAGCACAGCCTAGGTAAACTGCTAAATACAGATGCCAAATTGTATAACACTATGTCCTTAAAACAGGAAAAAAACCCTATAAATTGTTAATATATTTATTTATCCCCATCTCTCAGAAAGGAAAATGTGAAGCAGCACGGCAAACATTCCTGAGGACTAGAAAGTAGTGTCTTGTGGCCCAGAAATGGCCCCTCAGCTGCCAGCTGGCCAAATCTGACCTAGATGAAACAAAAACATTAAAAATTTGCTAGCAGTTTGCAGATGACACAGTGCTGGGGTGGTAAATCAGGAGGAAAACAGGTTACTCTTACAGAATGAGACACTGTACCTTGGATAAATAGACTCAATTTAACAAATGCATCTGAATGTATGCAAAAGGAGCGGAATATGTTTGGGTACAAAGAACGCAGGTTTTATTTGTGTGGCACTGAGAAGGATATGGGTGTCATCCTATGGGTTTCAGTATGAGCCCACCAGTGCGACAGTGTCACAAACAGAGCCAAGGCAAATCCTCTTGAAAGAGAAATTACAAGCAAAATTTAACTCTCTAGACAGCTTTTGTGAAATCACTGTGCCCCGTTACTCTGTGCATACTTCTAGAACAATAATGGAGTTTAAAGTAGATTCACAACAGGGACCAAAGGGCTGAAAAACAAATATTGAGATGAATAAAGAAACTCAACCTATTCGGTTTACTGGAAGTTAGGTAAATGCTATCTTGAAACAAGATCTATTAGTTTAACAGGAAGGAAAAGCAGCGCAACAACTGTGCCAGTGGAAACAGTAGTCTGCATGGAAGTCTGAGATAAAATCAGATCTCTTTCTATAATGTATGTGTCTTAGTTCAGGTTCCTGGGGGAAACTGTGTAGCATGTGCATGCTGAGAAATCAGACTGGGCTGTCACCTTCCAATCCCTACTCTCTCTCTCTCTTTTTTTTTTTTTACTATTGTTTTGCTACATTAACATGTTTAACAGTATGTACTTGGAAACTACTACTACTACTAAATAAGTTTGCTGTAGCTGGGAGCTTAGCAACTGGAAATATCAGAGAAGGTGACAGATTTGGCAGTATCAGAATTACTTCAGGTCACCAGTACGCAGCAGCTGTAAAAGACAAATGTGATCTGGGGCTATATCTGTCAGCGTATTCCAAAAGAAATGGGGAAGAACTAGTGTTATGCACATGGCACTGGTGTTTAGGAAACTGTGATTCAAACAGGAACAGGTGCAGAAAAGGAAAAGGAATGCAAAGACTACAAGAAAAGACTGAAACAGCTTGTTTAACTTACCAGAAAACAAAACAACAACAAAAAACAAAGAAACCCAAAAGAAAGCAAAATGAAACAAAACTAAATCCCTGCCCACGGCAGTGGGGTTGGAACTAGATGATCTTAAAGGTCCCTTCCAACCAGAGCCATTCTATGATTCTATCATAAAACAGCAACAAAAAATCATGTTGACAGAATGGCTCTATTTAAAATACAGAAAAAGAGGAAAGAAAAAAATATTTAAACTAAAGGACTATATTGGAAAAGTAAATAGCCTGCTACCAAATTTAGGCTAGAAAAAAGACATTTATTAACAAGTAAATCATATGTCTGTCTTTAAACTCTAATTTTATAATCTCAAAAAAAAAAAAAAAAAAGATTTGCAATACTGTCAACCATAGCAGTAGAAACCGCCTGAAGACACAAGCAGCACTTTCCTGCCAATATTTCTTAGAAAGGTCCATAATTTGAAGTCTGTGCGTTAAATGTACCAAAGTTCAGCTCTCAAACAAACATACAAACCTGTTAATTAAGAGAACCTGTTTGTTAGATATTTTAATGCACTGAGTGATTTTAATGATGAGTCAATAAATGGAAATGTTATTTTCCTTTATCAGATGCTCTCTAATTAGCAGTCTCAAATGCAAACAAGTGTGTAAACCTCTTCTCAGCAGAAAAGAACAGGTTACTTACTTATTGATTTAGCAATCTATTTTATATGCCCTACTTTATGAAAACTGTGGACCTAGGGCTTGCAAAGGTGCCAGCTTGAGAGTTCTTGAAGTTGACTGCCTGGGATCTGATACTACAAGGACAGTGGCAGTAGAAGCATTTTCCACACTGCCCATGCCAGCATATTTCACTCTCACCTCTAGGAAACGGCTGCCTGCCATTCAGTCCTAGCCTCCGCTGCTGAAAACACTACCACAGACACTGGTGACCAACAGCTGTGTTGTGGAAACTTACCTACTGAGAACAGGAGCTAGATCGGCGCGCATTTTCCACCGAAGTCCAGGAGCAACTACACCTGCTAGCTACAGTGGTGCTAGGTCAAAATGGGAAGTGTAGTTGCAAATGGTGTTCTCTACCTAATTAATCACTGGTTATCTGAGTGCAGAGCTAAAAACAAAGCCTTTTAAACACAAACATTTCTTAAAAAATCTAATAGAAGAAACATAATGGCTTACAGCAGTTACAGCCCAACACGGCGGACCTGAAAAACTACTGAAAGTCAAAGAAAATCCTCTAGCTGTCATCTCAAGTCCTTAAATTCTCACCTGCTCAGGACCCATGGAGGACAACCCTGATGTAGGCACAGAGGTCGCTGAGGTCATGCTGATCTGCCCTGTCATCTGGTTCATGTTGTTCATACCACTTGTGTTGGTTGCCATGGATACACTGATGTTCATGTTATTATTGTACATGCTGGTGCTTGCTTGCTGCCCAAAATGTGGTGGGGACTGTTGTGAAAACATGCTATAGCAAGGAATGGAAAAAGCAATGTGTCAGACTCAGAATGCTGAAGCCACTAGGAAACTACTCTCTTTTTAATATATTTTAAGCTAGAACTTGTACATATTGTTGTTTATGCCAACTTCAAAGGAAAGACTAGTTTTCAGCTACATCAGTGTCTAAGGAATAGATTTTCAAAATTTCAGGTCCCATGTCTGTGCACAAAAATGCATGCCTTTGCGTGTGAAACTATGGCAGAGTACAAATCTGTTATGCGTGTGCAATAACAGCCAATTAGCCGCCTAAATATGTCTTCATTTATATTTTAAATATGTTTGGGAAAGTAATTTTTGGAGGGAAAAGAAAACACCTTTTTTCCCCTCATCATTATCAAAGCACAGGACTGTTAGGTTGGTAGTGGATCTGATCTAATAAGCTTTCTTTTTGCAAAAGAGGCCATTTGTACATCTGAATACCAGATTTGCACTTACAATTATGGCAAGCGGGCTCACAAATATAGACATGCAGCTGTGCAGAAATTTATTTACTAAATCTTAGCATCAGGTTTTGAAAATGTGACACTGTAAGAAACAACATAAAGTCTAAGACAATTGCCCTCTATGTTCCTTTAAGGCCATTTCAGAACAGCATAAGAAAAGGTAACTGGAAAATCTCATCCCAGATTTTATTCAAAGGCAAGTATTTTCTGGATAGCATCTTCCTTCCAGTTATATTAAAAGTCATATGACAGGGTTTTTATATTTCCTAAAACACACTCCATTATTTACACATCAGTCTTTTCCACTTTTTAAACATACCTCAACAGTCAATGAAGGAATTATTACTGAAGATGTGTCTGTTTAGAGGATTTGCATTAGAGACTGAAATACTGCGGAAGGACTGTTGCATGTCAGAGGGTACACAGCAGCCGTCTCTAAATCTGCAGCTGACTTTTACTCTTCTGTGAAGCGCTGCTCCCCCAGATGAGGAAATCTTTTCAAGGTTAACTCTCAGCCATGCACTTGGGTACTCCATTATGTTATTGCTGTGCACTGCCCATTGTGAGACTTTCTTTACAGAGGAATGCAACTGCATTCCGGGCTCAGGACCAAACTCTGAAAATCTCACAATCCTCTTGCTTCCATTCCAACTCTTTCCAGGCCACCTAACCCCATTTTTAAGTTGTTATCTGGATGGCTGAAACAGTACACTACAGATCATTGTGAATACTCAGTGGCTTGTGTAAACACATTTGACATGTTCTCCACTGTAGAGCTGCAGTTTAGCAAACCAACCATTAGTCTACCAAGCTGCCCTTGCTGTGGTTTCAGTAGAAGCTGTGGCAGCAGTAGCTATGCCTCCTGCAGATGCTTCACTAAGACAGTGAATAAGAGGCATGGACAAGGACTAGTATGAGGGAGAAATTGGTTGCTTTAAGAGGAACTTTACTTGGATCAGCCTCATCACAGAAATACTGTTTTTCTGGGTTTACTAAAACCATGTCGACAAGCAGGAAGATGATTTGTAGTTGGGCTGGGATAATAAATGCAACCTGAGAGCATCAGGACAACAAAAACACTGTGCTAGAGACCTGTGGGCACTCCAGTCTCAACTGATACAGCTTGGTTACACACCAACCTGACAGATCTACCTGTCTTGCACTGAAAAGCGTAGATCACTGCCATCTGTAAGCTCGTTGCTGCCTACAGACTGTGTTCAACATCCAACCCGTTCAATGTTGACAGACTGATTATTAGAGATACACTGACTGGGGCATAGGCTTCAACTGAAAAGGTGACTGCATGCATGAGGCATTCTACAATGCTCTCAGAGAATGATAGTTATATGCTGCCCCCCCATATATGTGCAAGCACTAATGGATCGAACCTGGTTGTGCTCCAGCATTTGAGGCAGGAGGTGTTATACAGTCACCGTAATTCCAGAGCAGTACAGAATGCACAGGCTACAGCTCAGCTGATCCAACCACGTGGAAAGCAGTGTGGGAGCACAACATTTAAATCATATGCAGAAGAAATGCATCCACACAAACGTTAGGAGCTGGAGCTCACTATGCAATACAGCTGCTTCTAAGGACATACAGTGTTTCATCAGTTATCACAGACAAAGCAATGCATTGTGTGGATGCACGTCTTTTAGCTATGCACTCACTTGGCCTTGTATGAAGACTGTATTTAAATCAATTCGTCAAGCCAAATTGAAAAGAAATCTCTCTTAGGATAGACAGTTAACAGCAAAGAAATACATATAAACAACCCCATAAATAAATGGAGACCATATGAGCACATAGACCCACTAGTCTGTGTGCTCATTTTTGTTTTGTTCTGGATTTACCTGTTTCCACCCATATTCCCTTGTGCCCACCCATTCATCTCCGTAGAGGACTGATAGGCAGGATTAGCCTGAGACTGCTGAATCATGGGGCTTTGAGTATGAGCTAGTCTTGGGGACATCAGTGGACTCTGAGGAGTGGTGGCCCCTGTGAAGCCTGGATCAGGCTGCTGACTAATACCTAAAGAACAAAAAGAGAAATTTAGCCTCTGTACATTCAAAGCTAAAAGATAAACAAACAAACAATAGCTCAAATGTGCAGACATTTCTGTACAGTTCTGCTTATATCACCTGGAACCTATATAACCTTGTGTCTTAATATAGGACCTAGATTAAAAGCAAGACATCATAAACTAAATACTACACATATAACTTTAACATTTTTTTAACTAAAGTATGTTGGCTACTTGTGTGTCATAACTATACGAGCAGTCTCTTCTCACTAAAGATCACAAAGAAAAACACTTAAGTGATATATAAATATATACATATATATTTAACAGAAACTGCATTCAAAGCAACAAACAAACAAACAGTTTGCTTCTGTCTATAAATCCATTTTTGCAAAAGAAGTCACCACCTTTTAACACTCAGGCTATAATATTCAAGTTTTTCTAAACTTCCTAGAGCCTTAGTATCTTGATTTCCATGTCCATGCAAAAACAGACAATGCCATTTTGTGCAAGGATTTAATCATTTTGTAACATAAAAAAAAATCTAGATATACAGAAAACAATTTAAGCTGTAAAATACCAACTACATGAAGAAATTTTGTTTTAAACCAAGTAATTTTGGTATCAACAATAGCATACTCCACAGCAACAATCCACTCTTAATGCTGGTGGTATGAATCAGTTTGTATGAAATCAATTCCTATATTTGCTGTCTGCATGACTTAACTTTTCTGTATTTCAGTCTATGTCATAAAAGGAGAATAATTTAATGTCCCTTTGTTTTCATAAAGCAATTACAAATATGTGGAGAGAAGGTGCTGTTACAACTTAGAATATGGTGTAAAGGATACCAGACCAGAATAGATAGCAAATTTAGAATTGAGTGGAAATAATTTGCTTTGGTTTTATCAGCAGAATTTCATATTATTCATATTTATCAACATTTCATGTTATTCAATATAATGTAACATAACTTTTATAATTCTTAGAAATAAAATCAAGAAGGTCTTTAAAAATAACTGTGTGGAGGTCTAACTTACAAAGCAGTATGCGGTTTTGTAAAGCATACAAACAAAATGGTATTAGCTATCATATTACAAACAGGTTTAAGGATGGTGAAGAAAGTTTCTTAACAGAAACGAATTTTTATTATTTAAGCTCAATAATTATTTGTTAATTTTATGTTAAAATGTACACCAAAGGACTGGCAAGAATTGGGAAGAATATATTTAAGCAATATTTTATTACTAAAATGCAAAAAAAATCCCTACCAACATAAGAATGATTTAAAAGGATCAGCTTGTCTTCTGATCACTTTATGTGGTTTGCCAATATCAGTTCACATTTTTTTCTTCATTTGCACTTTTACTTATATACTGATTTGTTTAGTCAAAATTCAGGGTCTATCAAGCTAGTACACGTATGTATATGTGTACATGTGTGCACATATCTATGCATATAAACAAACACACGTGTTGAACATTTCTGCTATTGCTGAAGAAAGAAGCAGTCCTCAGAGAATTCGTGGTACTTGAGCTAGGGAAGTGGAAAGTAACTTGTCACATTCAAGGACTCCCAAGAGGCCTAAACCTCCACGCTTCCCATCTTTCCTTGGGAGCCAGACAAAGGGCTGTGCGATTGGAGCCTTGGGGAGAAAGGACGGAAAGGACTGCCAAAATAACCAGGGAAGGTAGAACCAGTACCGTAGTTTGGAGGAAACGGAAACTGCTGTGCGTTTGCCTGTGGGATCCGCGGATTGCTCATGGTTGCTGGTATGCCACCGGCGGCCACCATGCTCGGGGTCATGCTCAAGCCCTGCCCTCGCATCATCAGTGTCCGCTGCTGCACCTGCTGCTGCTGCTGCTGCTGCATCTGCCGCTGCCGCAAGTGCTGGCTCAGGATCTCCCGCTGCCTCTGTGCCAGCATCTGCGCATTGATGGGGCCCTGGAGGGAGAAAACCACCGCCACCTATCAATAAATCCTGCAAAGGCAACCTGACCTGCAGAGGCATCACCACTGAAGCAATCGGGAAGATCTCAGCTTTTTTTTTTTCTTCCCCACCACACACCTAACAATAATATTAAATGGGGGAAAAGAATCCTGTTAATAATTCTGCTGGGAAAAATTTCCAACAGTGAAAGTGTCACTAACAGAAATAATAACAGCATTTAATGTTGTAGCAATTTTTAATTGCAAATAGAGTAGCTCATTTTAAAAAATGCATCTTTAGTAAATAAGAAGCCTGGTTAAAAATGCAGTTATATCCATTTCTAGTAAATAACTACCCACCTTATGTAAATATGAGACTCTCAGAAATAAAACAGCAAAATACTTATCATTTAGACTGCATTATTAGTATTCAAGCTTTAACATTTGTTGTATGTATTAACAATATCACATTACTACTGTAGTTTAGACTAATTTGAGGGAGAAACAGGAAAATAAAGTTTTTTTTTTTTTTTTAAGTACTGTTTTCCTCACCTGTGTGGGCACTCCAGGTCTCAATGACAGATTCATGTTGGAGACACTACTGATCTGATTTATCAGTGGCTGCCGATTCTAAAGAGATTTAAAAAAAAAAAAAAAAAAGGAGAGTTCTTAGCATAAACATCTTCCCAATCAGTAGGTTTGAGGACCTAGCTGTACAGATACAAGGAGGTACTAGTTTTCCTTCTGATCCTGTTGTCATTCACATAATCCTACTTCAGAAGGAGGCAATAAATGATACACAAACAACAACACAAACACTAAGCCATTTTCCAAATACCATCTTTATGATTCTTACCCTTTTTCAGTTTGGGACTGGACTGTTGAGGTTTACTCTGAATTAGACCTTATCCTTATGTTTAAGGCAGAAATCATGGAAGCCTAGAATATCCTGAGTTGGAAGGGACCCACAAGGATCATCAAAGTCCAACTCCTGGCTCTGCACAGGACCACCCAAAAAACAGACCATGTGTCTCTGCAAGCATTGTCCAAATGCTTCTTCAACTCCGGCAGCTCGGTGCTGTGACCACTGCCCTGGGGAGCCTGTCCCAGCGCCTGACCACCCTCTGGGTGCAGAACCTTTCCCTAACCCCCAGCCTGACCCTCCCCTGTCCCAGCCCCATGCCGTTCCCTCGGGTCCTGTCGCTGTCCCCAGAGAGCAGAGCTCAGCGCCTGCCCCACCGCTCCCCTCGTGAGGGAGCTGCAGGCCGCCATGAGGCCTCCCCTCAGCCTGCTCTGCTCGGGGCTGAGCAAACCAAGGGACCTCAGCTGCTCCTCACACATCTTGCCCTCTAAAGCCTTCACCATTTTTGTAGCCTTCATTTGGAAGCTCTCTTTTTCACCAGCCTGATGTAACCCCACTTATGGTAAGCCTTTGAGCCTGACCCATCGGCCAATTGTTCACCCACTGTATTGTTTTCATCTAGCTATATGCTGGACATTTTGTCCAGAAGGATACCGTGAGAAACAGTATTGAAAGCTTTACTGAAATCCAAAAAGATTACATCAACTGTCTTCCTTTGGTCAACTAGTTGGGTGACCTTGTCTTAAATGAAAATTAAGTTTATTAAGCAGAACTTCCCCTCGTGAACCTGTGTTGGCTAAGAACAGTGACCGCATTGTCCTTCAGGTGTTTTTCAATAACTCCCAGAATATTTTTCTCCATAAGTTTACCAGGCACTGAAGTGAGACTGAAGTGTGACTGTCAGACCTACAATTATCAGTCTTCTTTCTTGTTCTTCCAGAAAATTAGAACATTTGCCAGCTTCCAGTTAACTGGGACTGACTGAGCTTTGGCCACACAAAGTTTCTCCCTACAGAGGCGAGCAGCATCCCTGTAGTCCTCCCATGTCTCCTAACCTCACTTCCAGCGGCTGTACACTTTCCTTTTTTTTCCACTTAAGCTCTAGAAGAAGATCCCTGCTCAGCCAAGCTGACCTTCTGCCCCACCTGCTTGACTTATGACATTTTGGAATTGCTTGTTCATGTGCTCTTAGGAGGTGGTACTTCAAAATTGACCAGCACTGATGATTTTTCTTCACAGAATCACAGAATGTTAGGGATTGGAAGGGACCTTGAAAGATCATCTAGTCCAATCCTCCTGCTGGAGCAGGAACACCTAGACCTTCCTCCACTAAAAGCATTAGTATCTTTTTGTAACACTGCAAACCTATATATTTAAAAACGAAACAATAAAAATGATCCTCAAAAGTAGATCAAGAAAAAAAAAAAAAGAGACTGATAAAAAGAGAGAATGTATGTAATATCTTACCAACGTAGATAATACCAATGTATATGTACCAATAGATAATGAATGTAGATTACTGGAGGAGTCAAGATATAACAAACAGAAAAAGACCTATGCAACAAAAGGCTCAACAAAAGTGTCAGACAGGCTTAAATACTGGGCACAACCTTGTGCAATATTATAGACAGAGTAAAGGAAAGCAGCAAAAAAGATCAAAAAAGATAAAGTGAAAGGTCAAACCTCATCAAACCTCACTATGGCTAGTGTTTTTAGTTTAAAAGTGGAATTAGACTCTAATGAAGGAGTATACACTTGAACTATCCCGACCAAGCTGATGGTCAACATGTGTGACCCAAGCAAGGTGCCCTCACCCACATTTAGCCGTGCTGGGGTGGCGATGTACCTGCTGTGCCTGGAGCCTGTGTTGCAGCTGGAGCCGCAGCTGGTTGGGCTGGCTCTGGACGATGCTGGCAGGACGGAGGCCAGGACGGGGCTGCATGCGCAGGGCAGCATAGCTGGGACGCTGCCCCATGGGGTGGAAGCTGGGGTCCTGCATGGGTGCGTAGCTGCCCTGTGCCATCTGAGCCTGAGCTGCGTACTGCTGGGAGAAAACCGGAGCCTTCTGCTCCATCAGGATGCTCGACTCCTGGCCAGGGAAAGTCTCTGGATCGACAGCCTGGCTCTGCAGAAATACAGGAAGAACACAAGTGGTTGTTGGGACGTGATTTTTCATAGGATTATATGAGACTACTGCCACCCTGCAAAATCATCATTTCAGAATATGAACATTTTTACATAGAACATGATGTAAATTTTCTCTATTATTTTTTCTTTATATTATTACATTTTTTTATTCTTAAAAAAAAAAAAAAGTAGAATTGTATTTTGGAGTAATAAAACATTCATGAAGACAAATTCCCCTTCCCTTCCCTTCCCTTCCCTTCCCTTCCCTTCCCTTCCCTTCCCTTCCCTTCCCTTCCCTTCCCTTCCCTTCCCTTCCCTTCCCTTCCCTTCCCTTCCCTTCCCTTCCCTTCCCTCAAAGACCCACATTCTTTGTAGTGTTCTTAACATAGCCTTTTTATCATTGTTAACGAATACAAACCCGAAATGACAAATTCTGTAATAAAATCTATAAATAAAGTTTTGCCAGGATATTTTGCCATTGAATCAGAGACAAATTCAAAGACATTACAACTGAATCAGGATATGAAAGTAAATTTTTATCAATTTCTTTAAACAACATAATGACTTGAAATAAAGATGCCTAAAACCATTACAGAAGCTAATGTGAATAAAGTGCCTAATTCTTTCAGGGCACTTTTGCACAAACTGATTACTGTTAGCATAAAAAAGCTAACACAATTCTAAACTCTATTCTAGATGCCTCCTAATATTTGCTCTAGCCAGAATAACTTTATAGCTTATTGCACACTGACCTTGGAAATCAATTTAATCTAAATTTCAGTGCCCTCATGAAAGAAAGAATTTAAGCTCCTGTAAAATGTTTGATGGGTATTTTTAGAACGTTCTAAAATGTGACAGTTCTCTTATCTGCAAAACTCTTTAAATGTTCCCACTGAGATATTAATTAAGTAGAAATATATTTAACACTACGTTTGAAATAAAACATTATTCATTGGGGGATGGTATTCCAAAAGCTATATAATAGTGCACGGAAGTTTCACACTGCAAAATTGAAGTTCACCAATAAATTATATCTCCATCATAACACTTCACTGAGCTTTGTGTTGTACCAAATAGTCTTGGGGATAGTTTTCACATGTCCAGTATTTCATTGGTCCTATTTCATAGTTACAGATGGTGCATGGATGTGAAGAGATAAAAGTGGTGTCTAAAATGCAGAGCTAGTTCAGAAGTTATCCCCAGGATGCTGATGAGTGCCAGGAAATGAAATGAGTATTCTAGGCTTGTCTGAGAATATTAAATCATCATATAGGTGCATATGGCTGTTTTGGAAATACAATTCTGATGTCAGAAACATCAAGCACTAGCTTTTCTCCAAAACCTTTTCTATTTTTTTAAATACATTTTTGCACCATAAAGGACTGAAATGGACCAGAACCAAAGGAAAGCTAATAAAAAAGAATGGTGGTAGAAAAAAAATCAAACAAATTAATGCTGCTAAATATAGAAAAAATGTTTCTATTTAAAAAAATAAAAAATAAAAAAATAGTTTTAAGTGATTGGAATGAAACTCATTCTTTATCTCACATTAGTCAACAAAGAAAAACAACTGTGGGTGAAATTACAGTTTTACTTATCCGAAAGCTTGCTGCCACCATAATACAAAGGTCTTGTACAAAATCTTGCTCCTCTGTTCCTAGGTCTACATATTCTTTTTTTAATTCTTTCCTATGCCCTATTTCTGGCCAAGATCTTACCTTTCTCCCACACAAAGTTGTTCCTCTGATCACCAGATAAGGAGAAGCCTGTTCATTTTTCAGTTTTGGTCAGTTTAGTTGTATAAAGCAAACTGGCTCAGCAAAGGTCAGAAGAAGCAGAGCTAGGCGAGGGTGGCAGGGAAGGAAGTATAAAGCTGGGGCTGAAGCAAGATTTTCAGGTGACATCAAGCTGTTAGAATGACTCCCACTAAAATACATAACTCCATCTTAGCTTGTAAGAAGTGTATTGTAATTCTCTTCTTCAACACACATTAAACCTCCACTTAGACAACATGTCCTTTAACCACAATACCTAATATATGCAATGTAATGTCCACTATACCTGGCTAACCAGTTCTGGTATTCCCAGAGCTCTGTCGATTTCTTCTAAACCATCAAAATTCCTTAGTGCCATATAAAGCTGATCCAGGAGAGCACCCTCATCAGTTGGTGACTCTGATGAAGGATGATTACACAAGAGATCATCTGGTGAGCTGCCAAATGGTTGCCTGTGAAAACATGAATACAGCGATGGTAAACAGCTGTTGGAAAGCAAGAAATAATATCAGAGGATTAGTAGTCAAATTGAACTAACAAGTGGAGACAGAAATTACTTTAATAGCTGTCAATTTTGTTTAGAAACCTATTCTGGATGAAAGTTATGCTTCCCAAAGAAATAGTTAAATAGCATGATTAATGCCTGCCAAGACCCTTCAAGCACTGTGTATCTGACAAGCAAGCAAATATCCTGAAGACATGTCTGAGTACTGATTTCATATTACAGAGAGGAGCATATCAGCATGGAAGTCAGTATAGAATATATTCATTGAACACAGAAGATTAAACTTTTTTTTTTTTTTTAAAGCTAACCGTACCTTTGAATTGTAAATGTTAAATTAAGTATACTGTCACGAGTAGAGAAAGCATTCATTTTCATAGATACTCTTAACTGGTTGTCTAGTAAGCTAAGCAAACTTAAAGGGTCATATCAGGGTCCAAGGACTGCCTGAGCTCTCACAGGCTGAACATCTGGAAGAGCTATCCAGAAGCATGAAAGTGCAGGAAGAGAAGGACATTCCCCTTTTGGTTTGCAGCAAAACACTTTATCAACTCAGCACATCTGACAGAATTGTACACTTGGGTACCAGTTTATGTACTTGGTTATATGCCTCAGAAAAGCATCAGCAAGAATTTGGATACTGCCAGGCTGAGTGTGCTGCCCTAATAATGCTGCGTACCTCACCCCTGAATTCGTACGCAAAGCACACTCACTTTCAAAGGCAGAATAAAGGTTTATTCCAAACCCAAAGGACAAAACTTACCAAGAAATAAACTAAATCTGATGTGAAACCTTATCAGCAGACAAAGGACATGTTTTTGTTTTGCACAGTTCACACACAAGCCCTACTTCACATACAATACTACAAGACTACAAGAGAAAATATAGAGCAAAGCATTCTGCAAGCAAGGGCAGCTACTATGTGCGCATCATGGTAGAATTCCTTTCCAGATAATTACTCAGGGAAAACAAAAGCTGTCACACATGGAGGGAGGAAACAGCTCTATATGTGAACCCTTTTTATATGCCTGTTTGGAAAAACAAAAAAACATGTTTATGTAGTTAGCCTCCATAATGAGATATATGGTTGCCATGGAAGTAAAATCTCTATGCCAAAGCTCAGCAGAAGGGAGGAGATGCATCATTAGGCTATACACCTAAAAAGCCCCAAAAGACAGTAAACAAGAAAACTAATAAGATTATATTATTTTTAACTAGATCCCAGACAGTAAAATATAAGTATGTATATATATGATGTACCTTTAAGACACTGCAAAATTGTTAATCTGTCTCATATATAGAAAAGTTTCTACAACTCTCACGGACAGTATTATAAATCAGCACAGTGGAAGAGCAAAAACAATTCTTCAGTCAAATTGCTTAGAAACTTTAAAGATGACTTATAAATACGATCTGGAAACACAGACAATTAATGGGGCTAGCAAAACAAAACAAAACAAAATGACAAACAAACAAACAGAAAAACAACAACTTCCCAAAATTGTAAATGGGCATGAATAAATATAGTAAGAAAGTGTTTAAAGCATTTGTCAGGTTCTGTACATTAACCAATGACAATTACTTTTTCTTCTTTCTTTTCAATTTCCTTTATATACCGGAATGATAATGTTTAATTTTTGTCTAAACAAATTATTTTAACTCACATTTTGACTTTGTAACAAGTTACATTACATAATACTCAAGGAAACAATTAGATACCAGGCATTAATCCAAAAAGAAGCACCAAACAATTCATCACCTCTACTTGGGGGCTATCAGATGCAGTGCAATGGGATTTTTTTTTCTTTCCACCACCTCTAACTATAAGGAAATTATGAGAAATGCAGAAGTAACAAAACTGGAGAATTACCTGCCTCGCTTGTTGTATTGGGTTTACATGGCAAGGTTTTGGTAGCAGGTGGACTACAGGGGTGGTGTCTATGAGCAGAGCCCAGCAGCTGCCCCATGTCAGATCAGAGCCAGCTCCAGCCGGCTCCAAAAGGGACCTGCTGCTGGCCAGAGCCGAGCCAGGGAGCAATGCTGGCTGGGCCTCTGGGAGAGCAGACTGAAGGAAGAGGGGAAAAAAACCGCTGTGCAACAGCAGCTGGGAGAGAGGAGTGAGAAGCAGCCCTGCAGCCCCCCAGGTCAGTGCAGCAGGAGGGCAGGAGGTGCTCCAGGCATGCAGCAGCAGTTCCCCTGCGGCCTGTGGAGAGGCCCCTGGTGGAGCAGGCTGTCCCCCTGCAGCCCATGGGTCCCACACGGAGCAGATCTCCACGCTGCAGCCCGTGGAGGAGCCCCCGGTGGAGCAGGTGGATGTGGCCTGGAGGAGGCTGCGGCCCATGGAGAGCCCCCGCAGGAGCAGGCCCCGGGCCGGAGCTGCAGCCCGTGGAGAGGAGCCCACGCAGGAGCAGGGGTCTGGGGGGAGCTGCCGCCCGTGGGGGACCCGTGCTGGAGCAGTTTGCTCCTGGGGGATGGACCCCGTGGTACGGAGCCGTGTGGGAGCAGTTCTTGAGGAGCTGCTGCCTGTGGGCAGCCCACATACAATCAATGCTTGGGAGGAGGAGGTGGAAGAGCGTGGATGGGGGAAGGTGTTTGTAGTTTTTTGTTGTTGTTGTTTGCTTATCACTGTTCTAGCTTGTTGTTAGTAATAGGTCATAAATTTTATTAATCTTCCTATGCTGAGTCTGTTTTGCCCGTCACAGTAACTGTTGAGTGATCTCCGTGTCCTTATCACAACCCTTGAGCCTTTTACATTTTATTTTCTCCCCCTTTCCCTTTGAGGTGGAGGAGTGAGAGAGCAGTTGTAGTGGAGCTCGGCAACCCAGCACGGTAAAACCGCTACACTTGCTGATCACAATATGTGGTCCTGTATTTTATCTTAGGGTATCAGTATAAAAGTGAGTAAGGTATGTCTACAGTGCTTTCGGCATATGGACACCCTACCAGAGAGCAAATTAGCATTAAACATTTTGAAAAACTGGAAAAAATTAGAAAAGTAACAGAGAATATGCCACACAGTTAAATTTATGTATAATATTTTAGAACATCCTTTTGGAAAGAAAATTAAGATAACGTAGTCAGAAAATTAAACTTCCTTCAAACAAACTTTTTCCAGCTGCTTCCTCCTCATTTCCTTTTCAGCACTCCTATCTGCTACTGGAAAAGATATCCCAACTCACAAATTCAAAACATCTCAACATTTCCTCTTTATTTGTCTGTCCATTTTGTATTACATATACAGTATGTATCTCTCCAATTTAAGCTGCAAACTTTTTGAAGACATACGTGTCTTTTTAGACAAGCATGCACTGCTTCTCATAGGTGTGACATTATTTAAAAGGCATAATAATAAACAAAGTTAGCATTTTACATGTAGGCTAAAATAAAGTGTGATTAAACAGTGGTGGTTCTGGTTACCTGAGAAAGAACTAACCTCATGCAAGAGGCAGCCTCCATTTCACTTCATTTTTCTTCCCTCACCTTTTACAGAATTTAGGTCAATTAAAAAAACCCAAATAAGAGAGGCGTTGATGAAGTCCTGCACTACTAAAAACACTACCCCAAGGCAGGAAAAGACAGCTATGTTGTAAATACAAAGGCTCTGGCATTTTTCCACACTGAGTTTTAAATACTTTCTATGTACTTAACAGCACTATGCACTGTTAACAAGAACACCACCCAAACCAGACAGAATCATGCCCATATTCATGTATGAGAAGTGAAATTGATGAAACTATCTGCAGCACTGGCAGCATTCACTGTTACACAGAACTTTCAATTCCTCCAACACATTAAATGGCAAGGAGAGCATTTTTAAGTGTTACCAGAACACATATACATTTCATGAGCACAGAATACTACACGTGTTAAATTGATATGCATATGGTGAGTATTTTACATAGGACTTTACTTCCATGAGGCATATATACAGGCCTGTAATCTCTCTCCATGTTTTGATGCATCACTAAGACTTACCTGTTCTGACCACCAAAAGTTGCCTGGTCAATAGGCAAGATGCTGTCTGGCCATGGTGCGGTCTGATTTGGAGGGGCCTGTTGTTGGCTGTACTGAGGTCCTCCTATGTTCATCTCCAATTCGGATGGCCCTAACCAAGGAAAAATAATGACATAAATTTTTCTTCTTTCATGTTAATCCTTTCCATTGAATTATCTATGTTACAATAAAAACATCAAAAACATTAAGAGTTGAGTAACGTTACACTTAAAAGCATTGTGATTTTTGGGGGGTTAAATATCACTTTTAAAATTAGAACAAGTAATGTAAGAACTGTGAAAGGATTCAAAACCATAAAACAGCAAACATGACATCACAGATGCAAAAAAAATAGTAAGAAAAGCATTAAAAAAAGGCAGTAGATAAAGTCAGTGTCATAACAGGAATGTACTTGCTTTGGAACTGGTCAAGTACAATGACAATATTCACAACATTTCCTCTTTAAAAAATCCACAGTCTTTAATGAGCAAGAACAAATTCATATCCTCTTTCTTAGGAAATCCATACCACTATGGAGTTCAAGTGTATCAGGAACTGTTCCTAACAACACATGCATTAAAATTAACATTTTACACACCTTCCTTCCTAGTCCCACAGGAAGCTTTCACTGTGGAATAGAGTTCTCATCAAATCTATAATTGAAGTGAGACTTTTTTTTTTTCTTTCTGCCTTATCTTTGACAATGCAGTGCATGCAAAAAGTCCCAACTCCACAAACTCCGCATACGTGCAGACTTACCCATATTCATGACCTGAGATGGAAGCATCTGCCTTGGGCCAGGCTGGTTGCTGGGTCTCAAGGGGATGCTGGCTGTGGGGTTGCGGATCATGCCTGCTTGCACTGGCCTGTTCATGGCACTAGCTGTGGGTGCACAGGTTACCCTCACAGCAGAAGCCTGGCTTCCCCAGTCTCCAGATGTCATGGCAGGTCGTGGGGCATTGCCGCTGATCATTCCTGCACAAAAGCCAGACAGATTCAGGTGCAGGAACATGACTCAGAGCAGCTTTAGCATTGCAATTGGCTGATGAGCTGAATTTTTAGAGATGAAAATGCAGCAGTTTCACTCAAAGCACATTGTATCACAACTGCTTGTCCAGATGTGCAAGGCTACAGAATGATGCCTTACACTGCTTAGTCAAGGCAGTGGAGATTATTATACATTTTGCATGAGGAAGATCCTTTTATCATTTCTGAAACATTGTTGAGAGTAAGTGTTCCCACGTGTAGTCTGCAACAGGTGCTGAGGGTGTGTGGATAGCCCTAACTTCCTTCCTCAGGAAATGAATCACGTTTGCTGATGTGTGTGTCAGTGCTTTACTTTCCAAGTGCTAAGTGAGAATGAAGACTTGAGTACCAACATGTTATCACTACACATGCTTACAAGTTAGAAGGATTAAATTTAAATTTGCATTCTGCAAACATCTTTTGGTAAGTCCTTTCATTCATAGCCTACAGCCTTCTTAGCTTCAAGGCTTACCCAAGATAATCTTGAACCAATATACAGTGCAGGGAAATTACTCACAGGAACTTTCCGATAGATGCTGAAGTTCATTACCGTTATTTTAGGGGAAGTCCTCCTACATCTACTGTAAACAACTGATACAGTTTATTTACATTTGGAATATACACAGTACTACACTCTGACAGTATTAAAACAAACAAACAACAAACAAAAATCCACACATGTAAAAAACAATAAAACAATGCACACACCCACAGACATATATTCATACCATTTATACATTTTGATTTTATACAGTCTAGAGAGCAGATAAAACATGAATTTCAGATTGGATTACTGCTCTCTCCAGTTGCATTTTGCAACATCCTTAAATGAATGCTAAAAGCCAGCCAAATAATTATTATTCATTAGTTCATTTATTCGATATATAACCAAGGAGAAAAACCCTCTGAAGAGGGTAATTGTTTCATCCGCTGTGCAAAATTTGCTTCAATATTACATCCTCAGGTTTGTTCTGTTTGTGTACATATTCTATCAGCTGAAATATGTGGTGTGCTAGAGCAAATGGCAGGAACACAGATAATACTTGCTAACTTGTATACATAAGATGAATAACATCCTCAAATATGTATACAGAAGATGAAAGTAATAGGACATTTGAAAGACTGCAAGTTGACCTCTAAACTACTCAAATAAGATATTTCAGAGTCTGTCAGTACATCTTCCTTTTTTAACGTTGATGCAAACTAAATGTAAAATTTTGGGAGTGAGTAGCTAGCTGAAAGGACTTAATATACCCATTTACTCAGCTTTCTTAGCAGTTGTTTCACACTTGAACAGTCTTGGACTATGTACTAGTTGAAATAAGTCAGTCAGTCAGACTTATCTTATGAAACCCCCTCCAGTAGCTTCATACAGTATTAAGACAACATGAAGAAATCAATGCACTGCAGACCAGAGACAATCCAGGACAAGGGGTAATACCATTACGAGATCTGATGGTTCCTGAAAACTTTATGTTTCAGCAAATGACAAAAGCATTAGATTTTCTTTCAGTTAAAATGAGAATTAAGGCTACTAAGTGAAGGATAACTGAGGGCAACAGCAGGGTCAGATACACATCATAAGGGCAACAGTAGTGTCCACAATTTTGTTTTTGAAAGGACCTGCACAAAGAAGTGGAATGCTTCATTTATTTACTTTCTTGAGGCAGAAAGATTTGATTTTTACCTAAGCCTCAGCTGAATCTTGAACATTGATGTGAACAGACTCTAACTGCCAATACAATGTGTGCGTCTGGAAATATTAAGGGAAGTGAAAAGTAGTGCAAAAAGAGCATGCCTAAAAATATGCAGAAAGTTCAAAGTAGATATGCCAATAAGTAACAGCACACTACAAATAGGTTTTTTTCCAGACTCTTTGTACACATATGTTCTGTACTTGTTAATAACCCCAACATTAAGTTACTTGTGATGTAGTCTGTTATTCAAGCACATTAAAACAAACAGAAAGACTTCTTACCTGTGCTACTGTTTCCTAAAGTTCCTTGACTTCCTATCATCCCTTCGTTCCTGCCCATCAGTCCCGGCTGAGGTATTACTGAGTATGGGCTACTCGTCCTTATGGGTGGGAAAGCTCCTGCACCTGTTGGGTTCTGCAGTGTGATGTCAAGTGGTAAATTCTGGTTTGGTAATAACCTGCCCAGTTGCCCTGCTCGTGGGTTATTAAAAGCTAGACAGGAGGAGCAAACAAAAAGCAAAGTTACAAGAATGGAAACTTTACTCGTTAAAAAAAAAAAAAAAAAAAGGAACCCAAACACACTTTAAGCTCTTGGGCTGAGCTATTTATTTAATGCTCCATTCTACATCAGTCTGAGAAACATCCCTTCTTGACATTTTCATGTAACTTTCAAAATGGAACTTTCTGACACTGAAACAGTTATGACATATGTTTTTAAAAGCTTAAATGATGCAATTTAACTTACAGAAGAGACACTTCAGGAAAACATACCACTGTGTGATGCGCATACTACTGCCAGTTAATCTCATACCTAGTAGAACTGTAACTGTGTACAGATGTCGTCCTGAGGCAGATTGTAAGGAATTATCTCAGTCTTGAAAGTTATCTAGCATAAGCTGTGTCCTTGAAGAAGTTACCAAAATTAAAGACAGGTTGAGTCTATATCAGATCCTGTAGCACTGTTTCTACATCTCATTCCTATTTTTTAAAATATATTTTTGTCATTAATAGAAATAAATACTTTTAATGATTCAGCAACAAAGAATAAATGGTCCAGATTTAGATCTATAACACCATAATGTTCTGGTAAACAGAACTGTGCTTGATGGTTACTGTCATCTTTATATAACTATTTTCTTCTGTTGAGATGTTCTGTGCTCTTAAAATCAGTCTCTGTAAAGAAAACTGAAGACTGTCTTAGAAAAATGAACTTCAGGACTTGATTGGCAAACATCTGTTTCAGCTGGTCTTTGGAAAATGTTCAAATGCATGAAACTGTCTCCTGTATTCACAAGCAGTTCTCAAACGTCAGCTAAACACTGACCATGTGCCTGTATGACTCAATTTCCATTTATATCAAAAAATACATATATACACATTAACCATTTTTGTAAAGTTCTTATTTGCAATAATTTATGATAGCTTCCACTAGGAGAGTTTCTGACTGAACAGCAAGGCGACTTCTGCATTTTTAAGTTCACCACATTAGAAAGGATTCAAAGAACTTCTTTCTTATTTTAGATCAAAGTAGTAGTGATACTTCTGAATTTGAGAACTTAGACAAGGTTTATTAATCTTGTTTATAAGTACGGAAACATCTTTTTTACAAAGGTCTCTGTTTTTCTTCTTATTCTGTGAAACCAAATTATAGGAATTCTCTCTACATATATAAATTTTCTGTTAGGCGAATTTGCTTGTATGTACGTAGAAGGAATAAATTACATCACATACACCTAATTCCTAACCATGACATCAAAATTTTGTCTTCACTGTCTGTTCAGACAAGCAAAGAAAACTTACTTAGGAGACAAAAATGACTTTCCCAAGTTTAGGGGCACCCTAAAGTCTTGGATTTATCCAAAGCTTATCACTATAGATAATTTCAGAACAGTTTTCCCCAGTAGTTTGAAAAATCACATAGATGAGCAACTTATTGTTATAGGGGTAGCTTTGAAAGCAATCACTGACACTACAAAAAGGAAAGCTGGAAGTGCAGCACAAAATAACAACATGGATGATGAGACGTGATGGTGCTCTACTGTTGGTCAGGAGGCTTTCTTTCTGAAGGAGGCTCTCTGTCCCCCAGGCAACAAACTCTAAGAATCTGGTAAATCTAACAGCTTTCAACAATTAAAAAAATATCTTTGACGGGTCAAAGTATTTAAAGTATTTTCATGTAAAACCTTTACAAAATGAAAGGTAGTTATTTCCCTGGGGGAAAAAAAAAATAAAAAGAATGAAATTGTATATGATTTGACATTCATTCTACATCGCTTTTCTGTGAGCATACAAAAAGCCACTCACTATTTCTATACACCTGTTTTGTGTACGCTCTTCTACTGAAAACAAGGCAGAAAATCCCTATGGGAATTAGGCACAGACACAGGACTATGGAAGCTAGGGGAAAAATTTAATGATTTTAATTTACAAGGGAAACAGGATGCCTCTTTTTTAAAACTGCTGCTACCCACCAAGATGTTCTCATTTATAATCATGCTGTTACTGTATTGTCAGTAGCTTTGAAAGCAGATTTAAAGCCAAAGATGTGAAAATGATTCCAAAGTTCCTTCGTGCTATGTGATACACAGATATAGTCAATAATACTGTGTTTATAGGACAAAATGGAAAACAATTAAAACCAATATCCTATTTGACAGTACTGCACATTAAAAGTTTTGGTACTATGCATCATCTAAATGACTCAACAAAATTTAAAGATTTAGCCCAGCAAACCCTCTGACGAAAGTAGGATGGCAAAAGAGTTCTTTTACATTGTGGTAATAAAGACTGATAAAACATGAAAAAAGACCATCACTGGTCATAAATCTTACTACACGATACCTAAATACATATATATATATATATATATTAATGACAGACTGAGTCGTCTAAAATTCATTGTCTAGCAATGAAGATATTAACATTTTCCTGGGAGAAACTTTAGGAAATGAGCAGTTTACATCCTATTTAAAAAGGATGTGGATAAGAGAAAGGAATATCACAGAATGGCTTTGGTTGGAAATGACCTCCAAAGATCACCTGGTTCCAATCCCCCCGCCATGGACAGGGGCACCTCTTTCCCTGTACAAGTCCCAACTAACCTGCCATTGAACACTTATCAGCCAAAGGAAAGGCTTAACTCAGGAAAGCCAAAAGGAAACAACAGACCTCGCTTCAGAAAGAATACACTAAAGATTTCAGATGACTTATGTGCTGCTACTGTTAGTACTCCCATACTTGCATTCAGTTTCAACAAATAATAATTTAAGGATGTGAAATGGCTTTAGTGTAAATTTAAACATTAATATCTACTTAAACATTTCTAAGAAATAATTTGAGTTCATTTCAAGTGAACTGGTATTATTCTTCAAAGAAAAAATACTTTCATATAATCATATACTATATCATATAATCAAAAATACTTTCAGATAGTAAATTTTTATTAAAAAAATGTATTCTAAACACTTTTATTAAAAAAAAAAGCCAACAAAAAACACACCAGCACTATACATTTAAGGAAGTGAACAGATGCTGCCATCCTAGCCTACAGGGGAAAAAACAATGAAGCAGTGACCTTGTATGCTATTTTCTTCAACATTCATAGCTGATAACACTCTTACTTTGCTTGCTTGCCACTATTTTATGGTGGCATACTAACATTTCAATCCCGATTTGCAAGTTAATTGATAAAGTTAAGGAACACGGTCAGCTGGAAGTGACTCAATTAAAAGCCACAATTTCAGATTAAATTTATGCATTCATCTTAATCATATTTCTTTCTATTTATCCTGTGGTTTTAGAAGAATATTTTCTTTCATCCTTTGGAAAGCCTCACTTATCCCTTTTACCGAAAGAACTGCTGAAAAAGAGCAATCTACGTCAACACAAAAAGCAAATGCTCATGGGGCCAAGAACACTACAATAGCAGCATCACCCATAACCCATAACCCATGCGGCAGGGGAATTACGTTCCGACAGAAACATTTAATTTATTTTGAAATCATCCCTTATATCTCCTCAAAAGGGCACCAACTTGCAGAGCACCGTGTGAATTAGATGTAATCTCCAAACGTGTTTCAAAATGAGACGACCGCAGATGGCGCTAGGTCATCACACAAGACTAAGGAAAGGCTGAGAAACTGCCTTGGTTCCTTGCCTGGCTTGACAGGGGAGGAACAGACACCGCAGCCCCCGCGCTTTGGGGCTTCACAAGCTTTTCCTACACGCGCGCAAGCTGGACTCACTGCTCTGTGAAATCCTCATTGCTGGTTTCTGGGTGGCCACAGCCGCGCCGGGGCTGCCGTCACTGGTGAGCTGCATGAGGTCATTGATGATGGCTTGCTTGTCGACCGAGCCTGCTGGCGCGCCTGGGCGGCTATCTGGGAAAAGCTGTGGTAACTGGCTGTTCTGCAGGTCATCCAGAATCTCCTCCAAGTTATCCAGCTCACTGCCTGGCTGCAAGCAAAGAAAACATGGCACACGTTGCTGCTCGCCTGCTGTCGGTGTCCTGCTCACGCACTGTTGCACCTGCACGGGCTCGAGATGTTCCCTCCAAGAAGCCCAGTGCAAAGCTCACAAAGTTGTCAAAAAGGGACTGTGCAGGCTTCCCTGGGCTCATCTAGCTTGCTCTTGGAGAGCCTGGCATCGCAGGCATTACTGGCACCCCTTCAAGACCTTGGCATGGGTACATACAAAGAGCCACACGATACGTACCTCACGCCAAAGGGAACCAGGAGGCTTCTTGTCATGATCAGTGCAGGCAGTACATGTAATTTGGCAGCGAAAGAAATCCCACAGTGATGAAGATGGGGATTTATGTAGGTATAGCAAATATTTCTTTCAGCACAGTCGTATTTCTAGTCTCTTTATGATTTGATTAAAAGCATACGATGGAAAAGTTGCTTCATGGCTAAAACAATTCCCCGCATGTATTTTCTTTGTTAGATTAAAAACCATAACAATGAAGAAGTGTATAGAAGTTAACTGGCAAGAAACACACATTTCAATGAAGCTCTATAAATTAACAACCGTCAACTAGTTACTAGATTTAAAAACTTATTTTGATCACAACTTTTAAAATCTGTGAAAATAACCTCTCTACAGCAAGAAAAAAGAGAAATCTAGTTATGTACCCCTCAATAAAAATTTAACGTGAAATGAAGATGGCAAAAAAGATTAAGTTCATCCTATACTAACATAAATATTGACCCGCATATATTTTTCAAAGTTGATTTTCACCAGTAATGTTTTTCCCAACCTATTTGTCTGTAAACACTCAGAATTAAAATCTTTTGCTTACTGAAAGTTGGAAATTATTACAAGTATATATTGTCCAATTTTAAAACTTTAAATAGGCAAGGCTTTTCCAACTTTTTGGTGTAATAGTTACAAATAAGCAGTACAGTCTCGGTTACCACTAAGTTTCACAGGAAACATTTTTTGACAGTATTTATAACAAAAATCAACCCCAAATCAGTACCTTCTTTAAAAAACCTTCAAACATAGAAGAGAAGCAGTGAGCGAGCAGACAGACTCAACAGATGGGGACCAGAGAAACAACAATACAAACACGCACACGCTGTGATACCATTCTTCCTGTTCTTTTTTGTCTCACCACCACATCATGAACATGAACACTTATTCACAGCATGCTTGCACTGCAGTCACCAGGCAATAGAGAAATACCTGAGATGAAATACCTTCAAACTACCTACCAAGGCACTCAGCCTAGCTAAGATGCAGTGTGCTAATGCTGTATTAAACTGCTGCTGCCACCACTAACCTGCAGAGGTAGCTAAGATGTCACAAGGTTACATCTCTACATACCTTTTTTGGATGATTTGCTGCAAATAAACATGGTATTACACTTTACTCCTTCCACATGACCTTGTACACCTATAGATCAAGACATATAGTGCAGAGAGGGAAGAGTTTACTCTGTTAAAAAACAGCACGTGGGTGATTTGGAGGCTGGTGTTAGTGGAAAAGTGGTAGGAAATCACAGAACCAAGAGGACTGGAAGAAATGTAAAACCTCAAGGCAGAAAATCAGTGTCTGCCATTTCCAACAGAAGTTGATATAACCTCTTGTTAAAGACAGGCAGTGACAGAAAATCCACAGCTTCCCAAGGGAATTTCTTTCAGCACTCTGCCATCCCTACTGTTCAAGTTTTTTTTTTTTTCTTTTTTTCCTCAGTGTCAACACAAAACCTCCCCCACTGGAATTTAGTCCCTTCCTTCCTGTCGTATTTTGAATCTGGAGAACAAATTGTGTTCCCCTTTCTTTTAATCTTTTCTGTATTTGAAAGCTGCTTTGTACTTGTGTTTTGGGGTTTCAGGCTAAAATGAAGTAATCTCAACTTTTCAAATTTTCTTCATCGTATAGCCTATTTTCAAGACCTCTTACAATTCTTGATGCTCCTGTAGCCTGCCTTCAGATGGTCCACACTCTTGTTGCAGTGCATTGTCCAGAACAGTACTTAAGAGGAAGCCTTGCAACTGCTGAGTAAAGCAGAAAGTTTACACATTTGATGGAATGTTCCAGAAAAGCCTGTGATTTTTTTTTTTCATTACATGACATTAGTGATTCTCGTTTATCATTATTGCATTTGTTCATCCTGAATATTCTCCTAAGAATTTTCCAACATATCTCCTAGTTGCAAATAAGTTGAATTCCTCCAAATAAAGTTGTCCTCCAAAGTATTTGCAGGCATGCAAGTATCACCTGCAGCCTTACTAAGTGCACTAGTATTCTAGCATCAGGTCATTTAGGTTAACAAAAATACTGAATACCTCCAGATGCTGCCCAAACTTCTGCAGTACCTCCATTATGACAGTGAATCCTTAAATAACTACTTTGTGTGTAAGGATTTCCAGGCAGCTTCCTACCCACTCACAGCAGTTTCATCTTGACCATGCATCTCTGATCTGCTTACGAGAATACCACGTGTAACAGTGCCAAAAAGCTTTGCTAAAATCAAGACACATAGCATACACTGCTTCTCTTCAGCCAAAAAGCCTGTTACCCTGTTGCAGAAGGAAAATAAATGGGTCTGACATTGCCTGCTCTTGACAAATCCCTACGCTGCCTCGCTACCTTCCAGGCTTGCACAAGCAGTTTGGTTGACACAGCACACCAACAGAAAAGGTCGAGCCAGGAGGAATTGAATGTCATTAGAAGAAGCCTAAATCATTAAGCAGACAGGTGATAAGCAGATTCAAAAAGGCACTCCAAGAGACAGTCAAGAGATGTTTACAGAAGCTGCATTTTGAGCACTGGGAGAGCTGGTAAAAGAAGCTTGCAAGAGCCAGTAGAGGAGACTGATGTAGAGTATCATGAATTATAAAAGGATGATTCAATACTCTTTGGGGGAATTAAGACATATGGCCTTCATTAAACATATTTTAGAAAACAGTGAGGGAAGTTTTTATATGTTGCAGGGTTTTTTCCTTTGGTTATGTGCGGGACTTTGTGTCTCTTTTTTTTAAACATTCTGGCTACTGCATTTATTTCTTTAAACATCAGACATAAAAAAAAAAACAAACCAACAAACAAACAGAGAAGAACATATTGATCCAAATGTGTCAGAAAACTGCAATCCCCAAGATGCTTTTAATTCCCCTCAGGAAGTGCCAAAGAAAGGCCAAATAAAACAGATGTATTTTAACAATTTTAACAACAACAAAAAAACATAACTTTTTTTTTTACTTTAATATAATCAATATCAAATATTTTATTTATTTTTTGATGAGATGAGGGTTCTCAACAGTTGCAAAAGCTCCAAGTTAGTTTTAGCTATGATGTTAGCCTAAGACTTTCCAGACCCACCCTCAGATGGCACCATATGTGCAGAAACTAGTGCTAAAATCCGTACTTGGTTAGTTTCATGGGATTTTTCTTTTATTTATACACTATATTTATTTTGCTAATGGCCTAAATTGAACTTTATGTAAATAAAAGGCACACCCTAAACTCCCTCTAAAACAATTATTTGTCATGAATTAAAATATATATATATTTCTGATAAAGTGCAAAGGAGCACAAGAACGTTCTTGTGCTAACTCTAAGCAACACAATTATTACAATCTCAGTAGAACTGAGAAACTAAGTCCTAGAATACATTAGACAAATCGTGCTTGAAAATATTTTTCTATTTGAAAAATTGCCGACTTTTGAAGTGCTTATCACCATCACGGAGAGGAGGTGGAATCAAATATTAATAAAATTCTTTCAGCACTACTGACGTACAGTTACACCTAGGCATGAAGTTTGGTTTCCAAATGTTGCCATGTGAGAGTCTAGATTCCACTGAGGGGATCTTTCCATGGATTTAGGCCTGGATGTGTCCTAAACCCTGCACCCTCTGGAGAGCTCTTTTGCACCATGGGCAATGCCCAAGGCTTGCACCGAGGCTTTATTCCAAACTTCATACATGTATACACTTCCCTTAGAACCACACACGATAGAGGCCCCTTGGACTTTTTCCTTACAACTGGATGACTTTAGGTGGGGACACAAGTTGGGGATTATATAAGGCAAGTTGGGGATTATATAAGGCAAGTATAGTTTCAAATTAGCTCATTAGCTACCTCCTCGGCACGGGCAAAACATTTGGCCATGAAAGAAAAACAAAAACCTAATCTCTGCTCCCAATTGGCCACAAATTAAAGGATTAAAAAGAGGGAAATGTAAGTCAGAAGTGAAACCAATCTAGTCTCTTTCTCCCTGCTGACTGCAGTAAACATACAGTTGGCTAGACATCCTGTTTTATTATAAGGATAATCTACTTCTAACTTATGGAAACTGTTTTCTAGAACTCTAATTAGAAGCTATCCAGAAAATGAAAGCCCCGTTCTAGGGTTTTGATAGAATTTCAAGAAGAAACACGTGTCCATCATTAATACAATGTATTCTGGACATTAAGAAATAGCTTTTTGGATGATAAGGATGTGTGTAAAGAAAATATTTTAGTATTGGGAAGATACTAGTTTCCACATAAAACAAGAGGACTGCAGTGTTGACAAGATGCGTGAGGAACACCAGAACAGTTTCTGAATCTGGGGAGAAAAAGGTACATGCTTATGAAGATTTCTGGAATAGCACCGGTGGAGACAGTAGCGTTACAAAGTTCTTTTCAGACAAACAGGTTGTCTATATTGTCTGCTGGCTAAATGAGTGGCAAATACATTTAGAGATAAGGATTTAATTTTATGCTATGCCAAGTGCTTTCTCGGAGAGTAAGTCATGTCAAGTTTCTACGTCTTGGTTTCTTTATCTGAAACATGAATGTAAATGCACACCCAATTTTACAAAAGGGTTTTGCAGCACAAAATAATACAGCAAAGCAGAATGTTTCTTTTGCAAGGTAACACACAACATTGTCCAGTACGGGATATTTCTGTGATGCTCCCCTATGCTTTCACTCTGCTGCCCTCAGAGCTGTCAGCCAGTCCCAGCAGATCTGACAAAGAACAGCAGCCTCAGATAAACCAGGTTTCTCAACTGTTTCCTAAAGTCTGTGATGGAGTAGATGAAAGAGATCCAGTTATTGCGACCGCTAAGGTAAGGGGCAAGGAGAGCCCCTCGATAGCAGCAGTCCTGCTCCTGCCAGTGCCTCCCCGGCAGGTCTCTCTCTTGTCCTCTCTCCTCCACAGCGGCCTGAACTGGAATAACAATCAGCCTGATAGAGCTCGATAACCATCACCACTCCGAGGAAGGGAAAAAGGTGCAGAGGCACTGGAAATATTCTCTGCCATTTGAGAAAGGCTTCCTGTCAGTTGCTGGTCTCTGCAGAAGTGTATGTTTAAACACGCTACCTAGAAGGCTGCTATTTTTAGGTCGGTGGTGCACTTCAAAGCATTTCCTGTTCAGAAAGTCACACCAAAAGTAAAAGGAGAAAACGTAATGGCTCTTCTGCCCCCGAACGGCCCTTGCAGAGGCCATCCCAGTGCCGTTCCACGGCAGTTTCCAGAGAAACTGAACATTCAAGTGACTAATTACTTAAAAATACAACATTCCTCGGGGAGAAGAAGTCTTAAATAAACCTGCAAAATAGGTAACACAAGCACACAGCTAATTTTTACATATGGGAGGAAGAAGGGGGGGAGGGAAAAGGACACAGGAGGATGGAAGAATTTAGCACAAGAATCTGTGTTCTAGTCTTGTACTAAATAGTTCCAGCTTTGATCTAAATTTAGGCAATGAGCACTTCCTGTGGGAGACCGTCTTCCAAAGCCGAAGAGTTTTTGATGCTAAATATTTTCAGTGATTTTATAATTGGAGTAAAGTGGTTATTTGTTTAAAGGCCTGGCCTTCAGCTAGATAAATGCTTACATTATTTTATATTCCCCACCATTTCCTCTCCTACTCCATGTTGGATTTCTCTTGTTTATTCAGCTCCAGGTTTCACTGCATTTTAAGTAGGTTTAAAAACTCTATTTAAAACCAACAGGAACAACAAAAGCCCCTCTGTCATTATCCAGCAGCCTTACAAGGCAGCTGCGGAACTGGCTTCTCCTTGCCTCAACACTGGGGAAGCCCCAGCTCTCCAGCCCTCACCACTCCAGCGCGTCTCCTGCAGGGCTTCATGTTTTCCTTAACAGCTCTTGGCCCTTCCAGCACCTCCAGTCCCTTCTCTCCTGGGAGAAAACCTCGGTCTTCAGACTTTAAGAAAAGGCAATGCATCCACAGTCCATACTCCAGCCCCCTCAAATCCCTCCCTCGACCTCAGAAACACGAAGTCTAAAAATAAAAAAGGAACAGACTATTCATTTTAAAAAGTTCGTAAAGTTGGGCATCCAGTTTTCAAATGTTTGAGGTTGGCAATACTTGAAGAAACTGAAGCCTCTTTCTTTAAAGTTAGTCTTTACAGTTACCCGTTTACATTTAGGGTGAGACACAACCTGCCTGTCTTTGGTCACTAAAAAGTAAGGCAGCTCGTTTAAACCAGCTGTCTAGGCTACCAGTAGTAAATAGAAACGTCACTAGACAGCAGCTTACCTTCACTGTTTTAAATGCCTATCAGGAAAACATAATGCTGCCCCACCAAGTATTTATGTACTTTTTCACCAGCCATAAGAGAAGCTTGTAGGACTAGCTTAAACTAAATTGTAGATAGCTACTTTCCAGAGGGGATAAAACCTGCCCATTAGGAATGGGTTCACAGCTAAGCTATTGTTGGTCTACTCTACAGAGATCATGAGAGAGAAGATTGTAATTCTTTAAAAATTTTTATTTTATTTATTTATTTTATTTTATTTTATTTTATTTATTTTATTTTATTTATTTTATTTTATTTTTATTCTCAATTACTTAAATAGAAGTAATTTTTTTGGTGACTACTAAATTCTACATTCTCGTGCAGTATCAGACACTGAGGACTGTCTCAAAAGCTTATTCTAGCCAGTTTAGCTGTGAATTTCCTGATATCACTTTTTTCTAGCCTAGCAAAGTATAAATTCTCACTGAAAAGCTGTGCCCTCCCTCTGCAGGCAGCAACAAAATACTAGCTGTATTCAGAACTAAATTAATATCCAGGCTTGAGGATTAATCCCTGCAGAAATTACCGTAATTTGACTCATTTTCCCCCTAAAGCATAGGAAGAATTTAAAAACCACAATTGCTCCTACATAATGGCAATACCTGTTAAATTCTATAGAAAAGGAAGAATTAAAGCAACCTTAGAGAACGCTTGGATAACTAAAATTTTAACAATGCTTCGTCCACACTGCAGTGGCATGTTTGGCCTTTATGTTTTGTGATTATGAGCATTGTTGAAAGAACTGCCCACTGGTTAGAGACTGCTGCAAGGGAAAAGTAAAAACAAACAAAACCAACCAAACAGGCAAACAAAAACACCCCAGAAAATCCAATGCTGTGATATAGGGCTAAGAAAGTTTTGTATATCCCTCCTCAGCCTCAAGATGCAATATAGAAAATATTAACAATTAGGTATTTATATACACAAATAATAAAAATAAAATATATTCACAAAAATGTCCAAGCCCAGACCTATTCCGCACATTAAAAATACATAATATTTTAAAAGTGAAGGATGTGTCCACAAATGAGAGTCATGAAACGTTTACACAGTGTGTGATCTGATCATGATTTAAGAACGAAGGATTCATGCACGCGGCACTGCCTAGGGATTAATGACCAACTGGGAGTTGATAGTGTAGGACAAAGCTAAGGAACATTAATTCTAGCTAGTTATAAACTCCCCAGAAAATGCCTTATACTAAAATTGGTAATCTAATTACCCGTTTTATAAATAAAACAGCAATATTGAAGTGGCAAATTGCTTCTGCAGCGTCACTTTTCCCTGCAAAGCTCTGAAAACGGGAGCATTCCTGGTGACGTGAACATGGTGCTTTTTGGAAGTGAAGTCTGCACGGGCTATGAGATGACACATTTTAGAACAGGCCCTAACGACATACAGTTTATTATTATGTTGGTTGGCACAGTAGCAAGAAATCTTGCACAGAGCCCTAAAAAATTCTGGAAGCAACATGAAATATACTGAGAGACATGATACTGGCACTGAACAACTAACCATCCACGGGGGCTGGGGTTGAATATAAAACTTCTTAAGTAAACAAAACACACCACCATCACCACCACAAAAAAATTGGCATAGAAACAAGGGAAGCCTATTTCACTTGATTTTAATTTGCAGGTCAACTATAGTACAAGGACCAGGAATACGAAGGTGGTACCAGCCCTTTCAAACAGCTCCCTGCTTTGCATGGGAGATGTGTAGTTATTACGCTGGGCTTGGCCACGAGTGCATCTAGCTGTTCAACAACAGCCTGTGGGAAAAGCTGTCGATAATTTAGCATCAACCAACAATTGCCAGTATTTTCTCTTCGTATGACTACCAGCTGGGAAAAGTTGCCCAGTTTTCAGTGCCTGTGTCATCCGTCTCCTCCCAGGCATAGTCTGTCAATCACACAACTGGTCTGCTCTTTTAGACAGAGTAGTGACCACAACTTATTAACATAAATTGGAAAATGAAGTGAAGATCAGATTTCAAAAGACAGGTAGCAGTTTGCTTATCAACAGCCCTGAATGTCAAGAAATTACTGCCAGAGGAAGTCTGGAAAAAAATAAGATAGAAGGAACACAGACCATGAACACCTGATTTACACACAACACAAAGATTTGCTTACCTGTTCATTAGGCTCAAAGCTTATCTCTTCTTTTTCCGTCCTCATAGCTATCAACTTTGTGCTACCTGAAGGGTCCGTCTTACTGTCCAACCTCTCCAGTTTTGGGGGTATGTCTGGTAAACCAATATCTTTAGTATCATCTTTATCTAGCAAGTAGCGAAGTAGTGCATTATTATTCTTCTTAGGACTCGCTGGCTCCTGTTTAACAGTCACCTCTGAACCAGGAGCTGTGCTACTGGACTCCTGGTTCAGTTCTTTTCCTGTGGCCTCTGCTGTGAGCTTGGCCAAATCTACAGGAGAACTACTGTCCTGCAATAGTCTGTGCAAAATTTTATGCTTCTCCTTGAGCGAGGTTCCATGTGCCGAACCAGACCCAGGCAACCCTCCCGTGGAGTCCTTGTTGACATCTCCCATGGTACTGGACAAAGGCGAAGGCTCCATCTGATCCGATTTGGTGGTCAGCAACTGTAAGAGCTTTGTCTGGCTTTTCCCGTCATGCAGCTTATTCTGTCCATCAGGTCTCTCGCCACTGACAACCGGTGGCATGCTGCTCTCACTGTTATCCTTCTGTTCTCCTGAATGGCAGCTGCTCTCTGCTTGTCCAGTTGTACCTTCCGATTGCTCCCCATAGAGTCCAAAGCAGTCTTTAGAGTCCAGGCTTCCCATCTTGCTTAGCTGGGGAGGATTCATATTCACAGGGGAATTTTGTAAATTTCCCATTTTTAGGTCAGGTGAAGCCAACGATGATCCTAGAGAAACTCCATGGCCCTCACTGAGGGCCTGAAGCGCATTCAGGGAACTGTTGGTGTAGTTATGGCTATTTCCTGTGCTGCTGCAAACTCCCACGGGCGAATGCAAGCTTCCTGCAGGGGAGAACTGACTAGGTGGGATTCGAGGACTGCCTGCCACTCCAGGGCTCACACGATGCCTTGGGGAAAGCATTGAGTTTGGCTGCCCTGGGTTCATGCCGGGGCTGCTTTGTGAGGGGCTATTCATTTTTAGTGCATAGTTACTACCCTGAGGAGTGGATGCTTGTATGCTTGACACATGGTTCATTCCCCCTGAACCACCAAACCTGCCTGCTGGCATGCCCATTTGTTCCTTTGGGCCATTTATGGCAAAATTTATATTGCTACTGATGGTCATATCCTGACCTGGGTTCCCACTGCACATGGCCTGATGGGCAGGGCTGCTGGAGCTAATGGGGTTCAATATCTTTCCCATTCCTTGTCCAGTCAAATCCTGATTCATTCCACAGACATTCTGCTCTCTATGTGGCAAGGGGAAGAAAAACAACCCATTAGCTAAAATGACAGTGGCCAACTTGCAATTACATTACAGAAAAAGAAGCAAAACCCCAAACCTCACTTGAAAATAACACAACAAACCTACGATTAAAAACAAATTGACAATTTGACAAAAGTGATATGCAACTACTAACATGGCTGAGCATTAACAGTATGGTTTTTCAGTAGCTCATTAACAAATCAGTAGAATAGAGGAAAAACAAAATTAGATCTCATCTAAATGACAGTCATTAGAAATGCAGATAGGTTATAATTTCAGACTCTCTCCCTTTAATGTATATCTTTCCTCTACAATTCGGCAAGAGCTAACTTTCATAACAGAGAAATCTCATCTTAAACCCTAACAAATGTGTGTTTTACAAGACAGCTGTAGACAGCTGTTCAATGGAGCATTGAAAGTCTATGATCTAGCCCCACCACAAGAGTGGATTGGGCTATTTGTCCACCAAGCTCATAGCCAAAAGAAAGTTTAAAAAGTCACATTCCTATACTGCCAGAGTATTTTGATGATGCTCCAAAAAACTATGTGAGCCAAGAGAACTACTGGATACTACTCCAGAATGGGAATAATCTGTTAGCAATCCAGTCCTGCACAGACAGTTCGAAAAAGAGAAGAAAACCACCATACATATACAAGCTGAAACTCAGATCTTAGAGCTGAAGGCTGTAAGATGGAAGAAAAAAAAAGGCATATATACAGAAAAAAATCTTGCGAGAGCAGCTAGAGATCACTTCTCTTTTCCCCAGGAGATTTTAATCAGTGTATGGAAGGATGCAATATACTTTTTGCTTCTGTGCTAAAACTTAAATCAGAAAAATAAGGCATATTCCCAAATGCTAAAAGCTATAAAAGAGCCATAGTCAAGTAGATTAGGAAGAAAAAAAATTAGGTTCTGAGAAAAATCAAATCAACTCTGGACTTCCAAAAACAAATGCTAATGGAACATTCCTAATATATATTTTCGATTAGATTAAAAACATTCCTACTTGCACAAGATAAGTGCAGATAAAGCTTCCCATTTTGCTAAAGCATGACAAGTGGAAGAACTGAAGCACACCAAGTAGTGGAGCTTGTTACTCTGTATTTGTTAGCTTAGGTATAAAGGCAAAGATGAACAACGTTAACAGTAAATAGAGAGGTAGATCTTTAAAACCTTACTACAATTTAGATATTATCAGTGCCCTGTTAAAAAAAAAAAAAAAAAAAGAGCACAAGGAAGTCTATTTTATTTGTAAGTATAAGTTTTAACTTAATAGTGCATTTTTAAACTTCAAATTTAGCACTTCATGAAATATCATATATTTTCACTAATCCAGACTAAACAAATTTCAGGCAGCTTTTGGTTTTCCAAATATACAATCTCTGTAAAATGGTTTCAGTTTTAATTATGTTTAGAAATGTTTTCTTCCTTTTAAAAAAATTGATAGTGTGGATATAGGGAAACAGCATTGCAATTATAATCAGCAAATAAAATTTGAAATAAAATCTGACACAAGTGTACTGGTACATGCAATAACCTCATTTTACATTGAAATTCTGAGGTCTGTGATTACTTATCCTTGACTTTAACATATTATTGCCTGTGCTTTTTGTTTTTATTTTTTCTTATTTATTTTAACTGATAGTGGTGGCATTTCACAGAATTGTATGCGTGTACCAGAAAAGAGAAGGAATGAAGAGAGACAAGGAGTTAAAATATGCAGTTTGTCTAAAATGCAGTTTTAATAGTCATAATATATTCATTAAAGAGACCCAAGCCCAACATCTAACTGATTCTGAACTACAGGACTTTAATCCACCAAAGTTTTTGAGATTTAATTACATCCAGAAAATTTCTTGTGCCTACTATGAAAAATACAGGAAATTAAAATACTGAAATTAAGAACGTGAGATTAAAGAAAATTTTGTATGTTTAATGGAAGATCTTAATGTGAAAATCCAGCATGCTGCTTGTAATACTGAAATATTTTCCTGCTGTAGTACTGAAATAAGTCTTTTCCTGTGGTAAGCGTTGATTAAAAAAATTATTTTGTTTTCATGCTATCAGTTCTAGGTCAACTGAAACGTCCATCAGCCTAAACCAATCTATTTGCTTTGGCAATTTTGTACTTTTGTTCCACCCGCACTCTGCAGGAGGAGAAAGAGCTGGTGAGAATTACCTGTGAAGCATATGCAGGGAGATGACAAGCTGAGGTTCACTAGTAGTCTGGGAACGGATGAGCTTGCTCTTCGTTTGGGCAGAAACTATAGTGCCATCAGACAAGGAAAACCGATAAACAGGACTGAACGCTAGTCCCTGCCTCAGCACTGCAAGCAAGCAAAACAACAGAATTAATGAGAAACTCTAATACAGATAGCTTAGTCACTCAGTGTCTGATGTTCTAAATCCATCAGCACTGATACCACAGACACCGCACAATTTTTCAGAAAAACAGAAGAATAATTTTGGAAATAAATAGAGGTGATGATGCATATAAAATAAAGGAACTCACATACTGTAGGGTGATCAAAAGAAAACATATGAGAAGTGACAGTAATAATAGGGCAGATATTATGAAATACAAATTATTTCAGGAGTGGGTCAAGAAGCCCTTGATGTCCATATCACTTTTCATCTAACTCCTTTGTTGCTCATACATTTTTCATCTGTATCACCTACATCAAGATGATTAATATAAATGCCTTTAGTTTCTAGATCATCTTTTTCCATTAGTGTCTACCTTCTACTCCTTATTGCTTGCTTACATTATCTTATAGCAGTTACTCTCAATAACTCTTTAATTTAAAAAGTACATAAATCTCTTACATAGAAACAATTAGAAATAAGAACAGCTGGAGTAACAAATTACTACTTTTTAAAGAACAAATACAAAAATATACAGCTCAAACAAATTACCTAAACTAAAACTGTGTCTGTGCTACCTTCCTCCAGTATTAGATGTGACTGCATGTCAGGTTTGGGGCTTATTTCACTGCACATATTCTGCAGCCCTTAAGTTCTCAGTGTAAATCTGAACTTCACCAAATCGAGTTATTTAACTCCTGTAACCCCCAGCAACATTTCTTTCATTAAAATGGAAAATCATGTTAGGAAAAAGCTAATCTTCAAACGTTGATTCTACTGTTGAAACCTTGCCATCAGTGAAACAAGCCTGAACATTTTCAAAGTCCAAAGGCTATTACATTAGGACTGAAGGTATGGCAGGAGGCAAATACTTCATTTCAGAATGTCCATGTAATTGTTTAGGGGAAAAAATAGAAATAAAACACTACAAATACTTTTATTTTTCATGTTTCCTCTTTTTCTTTTTCTTTCTTTTTTTATTATTATTATTATCTGATCTTCATTTTGTTGCCTTTTCTGGTTTGTTTATGTTATTTTTTTCCTGTAATAATGAAATGACTGTTTTCCAAGCGTGGCTTTATTAAACAGCCTCCACTACTGAGCTACCAGATTTTTAGACTTGCAGGACTGGCTATGATTGCTTTCCTTCCCTGTCCCCCCACTGTTATATATTGTTCTGCAAGGTTTTAAAGTATTATTTAGGCAGTGAGAAAACAGGAAGCACAATTTAAACAACCAGAGGGGGTTTTCAGAGTAAAAATGTAAAGAAAAACAAAAACCTACAACTGTGAAACAATACAAAGCGAAATTTCACTGTTAGGTATGTCATTGTTTCAGTTTAACCTTTGGGCACCAGAAGGTCCAAAGCTCTTAACTTTAGCATATACCACATCAGGAAATTCCAATACTCAATGCCAACAGGATACAAGTGAAATCTCTACTTAAATCATTTTCCAAACTAATTCTTTAAGCAAACAAGAATGTTTCCGTATTCCTCTTGAGGAAATGCTATTTTTCTGACTGTGGCCAATAAAAACTTGCCATATATTTTGCACTTTATATGGAGAGTTAATTCAAAAGATTTGTTGTTGTTGTTGTTTTTTGTTTGTCAAGCTAACGCCATTTTTTTCCCACTGTATCACTGCATTACATGTAGGAGACTTCTACTTAATTTGCTTCTATTCCCAAACCATAATAAAAACCTAAGTGACTTAAAAAATGCAAGGGGTTCCTCTGTCAAATGCAAAGATGCTACTGCTCAAGATATGCCTTGTTTTTCTTCTCCATACCACAGGATGGAAACATTTCAGCCATTATTCATCTCTAGTACTGGATCCTTTGCAGCAAAGCAATTCCACAGGTTTTTCCTCATCCTCTTATCACTTACTCTCTTCACTTCCACAAGAAGAGCCCCCTCATTTCAACCAACTTCACAGTTTATATGCCTATCCTAAGCCTCTCCTGAAAAATGATACAGTTAAAACCTCCAAACATGTATATTTTTATCAGTTCACACATAGCTGAGAGAAGAGGCACTCAAGCCTCAGCACTGAGTGCAAGAGCTGCTAATTTGGTCAGGAATCCTTCGAAGAGGACTGAAGTAACACATGGCTGGATGCCACAACAGAAACACCTAAATCACACCTGTGCAGAACGATCCTTACCTGAAACTGCTCTCTCTCTAAATCCCTACTGCAACTTGAATTGCATACTACCCTCCTTCAGCTGTCTGAAATCACAGCATAAGGTTGTGAGCTTTTAGCACTGCTCCTGTATATACCCCAAAAGCTGTTATATTAAACACCACAGTACTTTTGTGCCCCCAAATTCCCAACATGAAGGTTTCATGAAGGCAGGATATATTAAAGAATTAAAAACATATTAACAAATATTGAACGAAAACTGCATGATTAAAGGTGTGTGTGTGCTTGTATGTATATTTGGCGGAATCCTTTGAGACTCCAACTACAATTTAGTATCCCAGACAGCATGCCAGTTGTTTAATGGCTGTTACAACCACCTGTAAATCCTGTTCTACAAATATGAACCAAAGACTAATGCTCCTTCACTGGAAATGTTCTGGTTATTCTCAACTGATTTTGAAAGTACTTTCCAGTGGTTTATAAAGGGTTATTTGTTTTTAGTAATTTGGACCTGTTTTATTAGAATTAACAGTAACAGGGGTTAATGAAAAGAAAAATCCCCACCCAGTCACTACCACAAAAACCTCATGGGGAACCTTTCACAATGCAGTAGTTTCCTACAGCTTACCTTCCATAATCTTGACTGAGTAGAAGTGCTTGTGGTGAATCCTATAACACTTATCTGCTAGATACAGTACAACAATGTAGGGTTGCTGATAGCATGAGTGCTGCATCTTTGATAATTCACAGAGAGTGTTTCTCACAGGAAATGTGACAGTAAAAGTCCATTCTTTTTGCAGAGAAATGGAATGCAGGTCAATGAACTCAATGTGTAAGCTGAGATTCTGAAGAATACCGTGTAATGAACGTATGGGGAGACAACATGCAAAGGTCTTGCTTTCTAAAATAACTGCAGTAATTTCAAGATTTAAAGCAACCTCCAATATAGCACAGTTATAACAAGAAGGCTAAAACAAACAGGGAGAATGGTGTAAAACCTCTCTAGAGAGACCCATCAGTGCGTTAGGGAAATCAGCTTAAAGAAGTGATTGTCAGTAGTCTGTAAGTGTTCCATGTAGACATAACAAAGAGAACACAACCAATAGATACAAATGACAAACAGTTTAAATATAGAAAGTGCTAAAAATATGAAACCTAACCTTCCTGGTGATGCCTCTTGGCAAAAGATATTTCTCCCTCATGCTGCGAATGGAACCTCTGAATACATCTTCTTACCAAATCCTCCCAGCCAGGTTTCATAGCTGCTCGCATGCTACTTGTGTCCAGTGAAGTTATTTTGCCTGAGATTAGATAAAACAGTTGTTACAGCAATTTCCCCCTTGGGGAAACAAGCAAACAAACAAAACCCAACAAAGGTATTAAAAAAAAAAATGTCTTTCACAATACCTTGTAGATCCTGGCGAGTAGTAAAGCTCTCTGATGAAGGAAGAAGTGGTCTTTCCTTCATTGGAGCTCTTCTTGCAACACAAATCAAGCAAGACTGCAAATCTTAAACAAAAATGTTACTTTAGTAATTTGTATAGATAAGGAAGGTTTTGTTTCCAAAAATAATTCAGAAATATTTTTAGTACACTGTTTAATTCTTTTTGGACCAAAAATAATACTTCATACCAATAAAAGGATACATAGAGCTCAGTGCTTTTACATCTTCACTATTTCCTATAACATTAAACATCACAGGAGAGATGTGTTTGTTTTCTTTCAAAGAGGAAAAATTATTCAAGGACTCCACCATGACCCATAGTTATTGGCATGTGTTTATGCGTATACCTGTAGTAGCTCAACCTCTTGAAAAATAAATAATAAAAAGGAATACAGTGCATGCACAGAGATCAAGTTTCTTCAACATTCACTGCTTTGTAACTTCTAAGCCACATTTCTTAAACATGACCCAAATGCTTGCTGTCCCTGGGGAAGCAGCTTCATAATAAACCATTTTTACTTATCTGAATGCTTGAAATACAATCTAAGGAAATTTACCTGCTGAAGTAGTAAAATGGTAAAGGAAATGGTGAATCACAATTGTCTTTGCATTCTCAGATTGCCAATTTAAACTTTTCTCCCAGTCTGTGACATTCTTCTTACAATTACAGGGGTATAAAATCAGGATATCTCATTTAGGTAAATGGAGTTACTCTCAAACCATTATAACAGAACAAATTGGGTATATGTTAGTGAATGTATTCATAATCCAACATGAAAACAAACTTCTACAGTCAAATGAAAAAGGGAAAACTTGCACCTTACACCTTTTTATTTTTTCAGAATTCAGAGGCCATTTTATCAACCAGAACTGCCATCATGTAACTATTTGAGATAGCAAGGAAAGAGAAAGTAATAACACAAACGGAAAGTGGTAATTACCTTCACCGTCCTCCTTGAAGGAATTTGGTTGAGAAACAGCAAAGCACTGCATAGTTTCATATTTCTGATGTGCTTCCTGGTTATCATGGCCTTCTTCAGAATCAGCAAGAGGTTTTACCAGCATCCGACAATTAAAGGTATGGCTGTTACGCCTAGGAGTGTCACCAGACCAAGATCCCCCATTCACTGAACAAAGCAAAGATCATACAGTGAGATAAATCTGGTAGCAATCATTTCTACGGCTCATCCATGGGAAATTAACCAAGGTGCTTTGCAAACTGATCAGAAATCAAGCTAATTTAATAACAACGATCTATTTTTAATATTAGAGCTCAAACCAGCACATAACAAGGTAATTTGTAACATTCTATGTTTTAAAAACATTGATGTCTAATTTGTTCAGCCACTGTGTCTTTTTTAAGCAACTTATAATGGCAGCAGTAGAAAAGCAGAGTAAAATTCTAAATATTGGTTTTATGTAAAGGTGATGGAGGTACAGTGAAAACCCTACTGGGTAGAGATAGGTTAACTTATGTGCCTAGAAGAAAAAAGGCAATATGTAGAATCTGTCCATTGAATTAAAAACTGATTAATACAAAAGAGACAACAACAGTGTGTAAAAGTCTGTGTCCAGATTAGAAATAGAAAGATAATAAACTGATATGGATTTTATAAAACAAAAAGCAATGCAATCAGGAATATATTGAAACACAGAGTCCCAGCTGCAATGGGAAAGACTGAAGGGATGACAATGACCTGGGTGGATAAAACTAAACCCTAACACAGTGCTTAAGATAAGTAAAAAAGGAAACAAAATCCTGCCATGCACAAATATAGGTAGTGGACATCAGTCAGAGCAAATTAATGTAACACCACATAAAGAAATAGAAGGGTCATATTTAAAATACTCTTCACTTGCCCTCTTCAGTCATAAAATGCAATAAAGGCAGTAAATTATGGGGCTTAGCCATTAAAAGTGTTACATTTTCAATTCTTCAGGGGTTTATACACAAAGTCATAAAATGCTAAAGTGAATTACATAATACTTTTTAAACTGCTGTGAGTAAATGAGGAGTTCTGTATTGACTTTCGTTTTCTTTGCACCTCTTCTAAAAATAATGACTTTAAAACCAGTATTAATATGAATGCAAAAATGGCTGCAACTAAAATGTTTTTTGAAAGAGAAGGGTAAATATTGGTAAGACAAAAAACACAGAAAAAAAATAGCATAAGGAGCTTTCTGATTTTGCATAAGATATCCCCATCCTTTTTAGACATTTTTAGAATAACCAGCCTAGAAGACTGACAGCTAACAGAGCTAAATGCTGTCTTTTACTGATTCACTCTAAAGATCCATTTAAAATATCAGTTAACAAATAAGACAAGACTGAAAAGTGGAGGATGCTTTTCAGAAAAATATAAATCATTCATACAGCTGATATAATGCATTAAAAATAAATAGAATATGATGAAACCATAAGCAGTGGAAGGGCTTTAACTAAAGTTATGGAAATGCTGATTTATGAAACCAAAGTTAAATAAATAAAGGTGTAAGAGGAAAACATATATACCTAAAGATTTTGGCAGCAGGATTTTGACAAATTCATTGTGGTCCCCTACATGCAGGATGCTATATATGCTTGTGTTCATCAGCTCTTCTTGGTTGTACCTTAGGTACTGTGTCACATTCTCAGAAACAAACATAACATTGCCTTCTGGGTTCACTACGAAGAAGAACCCATCCAGGGCCTGAGGGGAAAAACAAAAAGGCGATGGGGGGAGAAACAAAAAGATATCCAATAAATAAACTCACACTTCAGAAGTTATTTCTGAATCTTTCTGCATCCATTCCAGTTCTTATATTCTTGTCATAGCAAAGTCCACAATTCATATTGAACATCATATCTTACTTATATCAAACCAGTTTAAAAGCACAGAAAGATGCACACCTTGCAAAATGATGAAATCCGTAGATGGAAACAAACATAAAAATCCAGCACCAACAACAATAACAGTAATAAATTTTGAAAAGGGAAGAGGCTGCTACCTATCTGCCTGCCTATGAAGCAGGAAACCTGGACTAGAAGGCAGTTCTGCTAAACACAGAGCCTGTTCACTCCTCCTTTCACCACAGGGAGACTGATCCTGGAGCCCAGGAAAACATTATAGGATTTCCTACAAGAAAGGCTCTCTCTGCATCCCAGCATGCATCTTGACCCCATGCAGCCAGGAATGTGAGAACCTCAGGGTTACAAAGGAGGGAGGGGAAAGGCAGCCCAGCCTGCCCTAAGGCTGAGGGCAGGCAGCAAGCAGGGCAGCAGCGAGGTGTGCAGAGGATCCTGCAGCTTTAGTCCCTGCTCACAGGGCTGTTTTCATTTCCTTATTTGACACCAGTTTAATTTCACCTTTTCATCTCAGCTCCATGGTATTCTAAAGGACTTACAACTTTTGCAAGGAAGTATTTAAATTAGGCATTTCTTAAATTATGCTGATGGTTTCCCCTATTATCTCTTATGACAGAGACAACACGGCTAAAGGATTCTTTCAGCTACCTGCTGTACGCTATCTGAAACCTAAGCCAAATATTACACTACTTCTACGTGATCAGCATAAAGTAAAAATCTGAGCATCAGTAAAACTTCTCATGCAAACTTTCTTTTTCTTAAGATGTAAGCATGATTGTGCAAGCTAGAAATATTTCAGAGTACATCCCTCTGTCTATATGTCATATGAGCAGATAAGGAGGATTTAAACTTAAAGCACCAAAGCTTTTGATCTAACCATTCAATTAAGAATTAACCCCTGCAGACTTCTGCAGCTTTGCCTGATTTATTCACCTCTCTCCAAAGGGTGGTGGGAAATCACTGAAACAGTTGTTAGTTTGCATTTCAGTCTCAAACCAGAACCTACTATATTGTGCCTCCAGGAACAGAGGCAAATCAGAAAAACTGGTAACACATGATTTAACAGATTTAAAAGCGAATGGATCCGTACTAAGCCTGAACTCAAACAGCTTTACAAGGAGAAGCTGCCACAGCAAGCATATACAGGCACGTGGCATTTTTTGATATGACCAAACTTGCGTTCAATGCGACTTACATGTTGGTGTTAACAGGCAGCTGTCAAGGACTCAGGCTACAGATACATATTAAAAATGCTGCACACTACTGAGCAGTTGGCAGACCCAGACGGTGCAAAAGAGGAGGCCAAGCAGAGATGGTATTTCTCTCCTCGGCCACCTACCGGGGGCATAAAGAGAGGTTCACAGGGGAAGGACAAGACAGAACAGCCACAGGCTGCACCTCAGGAAACTTCATGGAGATCTAAGTTTAAAAAAAAATTAAAAATCGCCATGAAGGTGGTCACATGTGGGAAGGGGCTGCCCAAAGATGCTGTGAAATCTCCTCCCCTGGAGACATTCAAAACGGGGCTGGCCTCAACCCCGGGCCACCTGCTCGGGACCTGCTCTGCGTGGGAGGTGGGACCCCGCAATCCCCAGGAGTCCTCCCCAGGCTAAATCAGGTACCTTTGCTGTTCCAGGGAGCAGTGGTGGACACACAGCGTTAAGAGCAGAGTGCCTGGGCTAATGATTGCCAAATGCTCTGTGCGCGCTGTTTGTAAATTACAAAATAATAAAAGCATAAATAAATGCACAAGAACATACTTTTCATGACTGCCTTTAAACAAAGATAATCTAGATCATTTTTCTCCTGTTAATTATCACAAATTCTAATCCCTGGCTTTTCTTTTCTGTTTTCTTTTCTGTTTTCTTTTCTGTTTTCTTTTCTGTTTTCTTTTCTGTTTTCTTTTCTATTTTCTTTTCTGTTTTCTTTTCTTTTCTGTTTTCTTTTCTTTTCTGTTTTCTTTTCTTTTCTGTTTTCTTTTCTTTTCTTTTCTTTTCTTTTCTTTTCTTTTCTTTTCTTTTCTTTTCTTTTCTTTTCTTTTCTTTTCTTTTCTTTTCTTTTCTTTTCTTTTCTTTTCTTTTCTTTTCTTTTCTTTTCTTTTCTTTTCTGTTTTCTCTTCTCTTCTCTCCTCTTCTCTCCTCTCCTCTCTCCTCCTTCCTTCCTTCCTCTTTCTTTCTTTTTCTTCCTTTCTTCCTTTCTCTCTCTCTCTCTCTTTCTTTCTTATCATTGCTTCTTTTTGTTTCTGGTCATTCTTGGTTCCTCCTGCTAATTAATTACTGTAGCAAGCTCTCTCCTTCCCATGTGCTTTCAGGACATCCATGCCATTTTCCTGGTGACTAGTATTTAGTTTAACTAAGAACAATTTACAAGATTCAATTAATTGAGGCTCTCAAGTTAATTTCTATCAGCATCTCTGCTATGGATTGCTGTGTTAAACTGCATTTCACCACTGCTTGAAGCCAATGTAAGCACAGCCTCTTTGGTTTAGTCCCCTCCACACCACAACAACTCCCTCTTCTCAGCAGCATTTCTGAGGATATAAAGAGCTAGACCAGGCAGATGAGCTGACCGAAAACTAATGTAAGAAAAAAAATGAGATGCTAGCCACATCAGTCACCCGAACTGGCCTGCTGTGGAACCACAGGGCTTTTAAAGCTGGCAGAAGGGTGTGGGTTTGGCTGAACCGTTCTGTTTGGCCACAGTCCACGCTTACATCAATTCAAAGGGATTGCAAAACCAAAGCCATAGCAGATGTTTATCGCAGTCCTAAGAAGACTTTCAAAGGCAGAGAGGGCAGGCAAGAGATTATTAGCGTTACTGGCATCCCACAATAATCTTCAGTTTTCCCTACTGTTTCCTACTACAGCAACTTAATTTGGCAAGGAATAGCTCTGGGCTGCTTCCTCACAACTGCTTCTTGGGTTGACCACAGAAATGGTCATCTGAGCTTAGAGTAATACAGACAGAGGAACATGCCTTATAGGCCGGTCTCCCATTTCTTTCTATTCAGAGGCAAAAGCCATAATAAAATAGTATTTTAGGTAAGCAGAAGGCTTTTGAGCAAGTTAATGCACCAAGCCACTTAAATCTCTTAGAAGCTTCCACTTTTGCAATGATTTCTTAATTCTGTTCCCAGACGTATTCCACCACAATAAACAACTAGAACAATAATGAAGGCCTGCACACTTTTCCTCAGAGCTATTGGTACAATGGGGGAACAAATAATGGGCAACATGCTGAAAGAGTAAACAAGAACAGATATTATTTTTGATGATATATTGGAACAGAAAATAAATCTGTGTTCATTCTGAACTCTTGCCAGCTCTCTCTTGACTATTTTTTATGCTCCCTCTATATCTACTTTTCTGCTTTAACCAAGAAATATGTTAAAATATTCCTCAGAGGCAGCTGCATGATGAATTTTACTCAGTTTCTTCAGCTGGAAACACTTGCTAGTTTGAGGATTCTTCAGTTTTATTCTTTAATAAAAACAGACAATTACGTTTCTAAACCAAATCAAGTCAGAAAGCGTTCATCAGCATTGCCATTTTTATTACTATTTGGCAATGTAAAAAGAGTAGATTTTTTAAGAGGTTGTATAAAGGGCTTTTGTAAAGATGAAATAACTTAATTGCATTTCCTTAAAGAGATAAAGACACAAAGAAAGTATCTGTAGTCTTTTCACAGTAAATTTGTACCAACTTTCAGTCCTTTTAAGTTTCTTGTTGCAAGAGGACCACAGTTTATTAATTTAGTTCCACAATCTTTCATTGTTAATATGCAATGCTATTCATTTCTTCCATACTGTGAAGGAAAAATAAACTAAACGGAATAACGGAACAGACTGGTGATTTTACATGTCATGTTTGCTGCGGTGGCTAATCATCCAAGACAAGCTAGGAATAAAAAATCTTATCCTTATTTTCCCTGTGACTAAAATAGGTCCTTACAATTAAATTAATAGGAACTAAAAGATAAGTTTTAACATAGCCGTAAAAGAGGTGGATGTTTAACTTTGACAGCAAAAACAACAACATTCAATTCAGTGAGCATGTATAATAAATATTAAATTAAATCAATTAATTTGTTACCCCAGCTTTTCAAAGCAGAATGTTTTCACTCCAACCTGTCTAATCTTCCTTATGTTTAGTAGTATGCCTTTGGAGCCTTTATTTCATACATGGTACTGAAAATTATGTTTTCATTAATACTTAAAACTGATACAACATGCATCTTGTTACGGCAGCATTCAGAAATGACAGAATAGTTATGCTTCAGCCAAAGTTGGTTCCTTTAGCTAGATTTAGGGATTGTGTTTTATTTTGTCTGAAGCAACATTTATTCTTCCTTACAGGTAAAGCCCACTGCCAGAACAGGAATAAACAATTTGCAAGTGAGTTTATGCAGATAGAACAGTAGCGCCAAAGGACAGTAGCATACGACATCAGGATCCCAAATAAAATACCTACACAACATTACTATTACTGCATTTAGAAGCTAGGTTTTAATCATGCAGCCTTTCTGGATATCAGGATAACAGCTAGAATCAGGCAGAAACCTTAACTGAAAAAAATGAAATATGTATCTTGAAAAGCTCTGCTGGATTCCTTACATATTCTAGAGGGAAAAGAGTAAAGCTGGAAATGCTGAAATAATAAATCATTAAAACTGTATAGCAATGACACACAATTTTAAAGGAAGCATTATTCATGTGTGCACTACTGCATCTGTCAGTTAATTGTAAGGTACAGCAGCTCTTCCAAATCTGTCATGGTTTAACACAAATAAAACATGCACGTATAGACACACAAGACTGTGTAATAAAGCAGCTGAATTCTCTCTTCCTGTGTCTCTCTGTCTCCCCCCTCATCCCCCCTAAGATAAAGAGAGTTTCAACACCAAACCCAACAGAAATGTGCTGCCCACTCATAAATGCCATAATCCTAAATTGCCAGGGTGGCTTGTATTGCTTGACCATTCGCTTATAGAAACCTCCAACTGCACTTTTTCACTTCATTTCATCCATAGGGGCACAGAACTGGCTTAAATAAAGGAGTTTTGTGCTCTTCACCTCAAGCATCATTGGTCCAAGTGCGTCCTTGTCGATGACACTCTGACCCGTAGATGATACATCTGCCTTTTGCACTTCATCTTCATTAGCTGCTGCTGCTTTTTCTGCAGTAAAGAAAACTATGTATTAAATGACAGAGCAGTGCTCATTAAGTGACACAGTAAGAGATCACGGAGTATCGAGACTAGCTATGAAACAGTTACAGTGCAACAATACTGTAAATGAGATCAAAAAACCTCCCTTAATGACTCAACAGAAACATAACTAGTATATTTGCTTCTTGGTTGTGAAGTTTGAAGACACAAATGAAATCATTTCTGCTTTTTCTCTGCTAGACACTTTAATACACTACAAAACATATCTCTGGACAAAGACAAGGGACTCCTTACAAAGGTGCGGTGAGTAATGGCCAGGATCAAGGCGTGTGAAGAGACTGAGCTAACAGAGCACGCAAAGCTCACAGCTGCACAACTTTTCCATGATCTCTGTATTTAAAAGGAAAAACACAAGCCCGCAATCTGCTTGAAACAGTACTGAGAAACAGTGGGCTCGTTTCTGTTCCAAGGGCTCTGGGAGCACATTTTTACTATCACATGATTTTCATACTGTCTTATTTACCAGTAAATAAGATCATACAAATTAAAATAATTTGATAGAAATAAATACACTAGAAATACTGATAACCCCTTCCTCTGCCACTTCAACTATCAGTAAATTAAAAGTATATACAGTTTCAAGTGCTGTGTTTGAAAATTACAGGCAAGAATGATTTAAGGTTTCTGGAGTTACATATTGCAATATATTATAGCATAGAGTATCCCAGTATACACAACTCCAAAGGTAAGGGGCATTCACACATCCTGGAACTTTCAAATCAAGAGGGTTTACAATTCCTATCAGGTAATGGACTATATTATTTTTTCTATTCAGTGAATGATATTTGTGTTTAAGGAAGAACTAATGAAAATAATAATAACACTATATAAAATACATATTCTACATTTTAAGTTAATGAAACGAACAATTTTTTGTTACAAGTTCTATACAGAGAACAACATTCTTTAATTATTTTTCAAGTAAGTATGCAAATGTTGGGTCTATACTGCAATCTTTTTAAAAAAACTTTGAATATTACACAATAGATTATTTTAATAAACATGAAATCTCATTTCAATTATTATAACAGGAATTTGTTCCTTCTACAACGATAAATCAGAAGATGACTCATTGTAGGAATTAATGAAAGTACCACGTGCAGGTAGACCAACATGGTCTTGCAAATTCACTGTTAGTGAAAATTAAAGTATCAGTTGTAAAAATTAAAATGTACCCAAATGTACAGGATCTTCCACTGTCTGCAGATCTGCAATTCTGCAGTCAAATTTCCTCTGAACTCTTTCCTTGGTAGAGGTTATAAGGTCAATGATATTATACAGTGCTTAGACATAAAGCAAAGGAACTGCTCCTGAGAACCCCTGGGTGTTTTTCCTATCTGTGGCCACCCGCTGGCAATGAGCCTTTGGTCACTTGGACTGTCTCATCCTTGATTTCTGGCATTTCTTGCTTTCACGAGAAAAGAGTCAGGAAAATCTTAGGTGCCTTCTTATAGTGTGTTCGTACATGATATGACACCATTGTGAATAATGACGAAACAAAACTGTTCTGGAAAGGGACTGTTAAAGAGTATTGGATAGGTTAAATCATTTAGATTAAAATAATCTGATAGAAATAAATGCACTAGAAATATTGATAACCCCCTTTCCTCTGCCACTTAAACTCACCAGAATCTGTATTTCTGAGGACTGCAGTAGGCCTCCCCTCCCCACTCTATTCCACCCCCACCTTCTTTTTTCTTTTGGCAAACGGCAGAGATTAGGTGTAAGGAAAAAAAATAAGTAAAAAACAGTCCTTCACATATTACAGTGTAGCAGAGCTGGTACCACATGATGATACAGTACTGAAAACATAGTCTAAAAATTGTAAATGAATTCTAAAAATAGGGTTGAGCTTTTAATAAAGTCAGCAATGATACTCGTTTCCCATCTGTTCCTGGTATCATAAAGTGATCCCTGGTTTCACACTGCAAACTACTATAATGGGTACGGATACCATCTTCCTGCTTTCGTCCCCTCACTGCTGTAGCCAGTGATAGCATCTTGACTATCAGGGAACGTGGGATTACACTCCGTGCGCCAGAGCTGCAGGGACAGCAGATGCGCTACAGCGATGGCGTGCAAGCATGTTCACCGCATGACGTCCTGGTTTTATGGATTTACAAGGGCGACTTTTTCTGATTATTTCTCACATAATGCAGAAGATTTGCTGAAGATTTTTTTTTCAACTGTTACAGCCACGGAGTTCAGGCAAATCACCAATAACACATCGATATATCAAAAACCCCTCTCTCTCTAAAAAAAATAAAATAAAATAAATCAAGTGCTCTCTTTTATGCACAGAGATGCAAGGTTTTACTCATATAAAAATGAAAAAGGTTTTCATGACTATAATGGTAATTAACACAGAAACTGCAAGACCAGGTCAGACCAAGGATCCACCAAGCCTCATACCCAGTCTCTGAAAGCGGCTGCTTTCCCCTCCAGTTCCCCATTTCTTTGTTTTGACCTCTTGATCCCTGACCACTTCTGTTGTATCATCAGCTGTCCCTCAAAACCATTTGACTTCCCCATTTTCCTTTCCCTTCACCACCTTTTCCACAGAAGTCCCAACCCTAAATGATCAACAAACACACCACTTGCTATAGGAAATGCTACAACAAATGTAAAAATATGAAAATGCTATTTAGATATTATCTATTAGTGACAACGACAACACATACTCCATTACATTTGTTTAGGCATTACAGAAAGCATCATAAATCACAAGTGCTACCAAATGATGGACTTTATAATTGGATCTGTAACTTAATTGCGTAAGAAGTTAAGTGGCCAGAGAGCTTAGAATAGGCTACACATTCAGGCCACTGGTTCCTGTACATTTATTTAAGCAGCATTGTATAGGAAGCCATGGCCTCAGACAGCCTCATAAAAGCAGGTCCAGAGGTAACTTATGTTGATGTTATAAACTGCAGCTCCTGATAACGTTCAGCAGTGCAATAAATTAGCCAATTTTGACAGAAGTACAAAGCCCCTCTTGAAGACTCGATCAGCACGTACAGGAACAGTGCGTGCAAGGACTGTCAGCAGTGTGGCCCTGGTGGCAAGCACAAGGAAGAACTTGAAATGCAAATATTTTCTTCAGCAATACAGCACGTGGGGCTAATTGAGAACAAAAATTTATTGCAGGAAGGTTGGAAAAAAAATAAATGATGCGTGAATTTCTAGCGCTGAATATACTCGTGTTTAGTCACAAGTTTGTATTTTTTGCTTTTCTCAACAGTTCTAGCTTCTGGAGTTAAGTAGCAGTGTAAAAATGTAAAATTTGCTTTTCCGATTTTTACTCCTATCTTTTCTAGGTTCACTGGGGGCCCTACAAACAAACAAAAAAAAAGCGCAGAAAGTTTATTATTTCTGCACTAGATGAATGATTTTTGAATGCTAGGGGTTAGGAAAATAGCTGCAGAGGCCCAACCTTGCAAAGCCTCTTGGAAACCCTTTTTCCAGCTCCATGGGGATTGGTGGCATTACCCTGCGACTAGCCCTGGCCTCTATTTTTCCACTGCAGCCACGTAACGTGGAGAATGGGAGCTGGTTCCCTGATCGGGCACTGTCTGGCCATGCTGCCTGCTGCACCAGCTCTGCCCCTGTTGTAAAACACCGGGAAAACATTACCAGGCATCCCAGGAGCAAGGCAGCACAACAGAGTGGAGATTCGGTATGGAAAGAAATACAGCCTTAATGTCGGTAGAGGAAGAGAGAGGGGCAGCAAGGGGCTCCTCTGCAAAGGGACTTCTCTGCTGGAGGTTGAGCTGCAGCACCCACCCCGAGGGTTTCAGCAGAGAGGAAGTGTAAATTAGAAACAGGATCCATCCTTATGAATGCCGCTACCAGGGATCGAGTGTGTTTTATCTAAATTACAGCCGAATAAACTTCACGCACATGAAATAATTATTAGCTCCGCTCAGTTAAGAATTTAGCCTAGAGAGCAAAAGAAATTTAAATAAAATAGAAGTACCCTTGAGAGAGATACTACAAAGAATATATACATCCAATTATGTAGCATTTTAGCGATGTGTGTAATTTAGACTTTAAACTGTGGATATGTTTACAATTGTATAAGTAGTAATATACTAAAATATGTATTAATATCTTCAATTGGATATTTTCCTAGTTTTTTTTTTTTCTGTGTTATTATAGAGAAGGAAGATGTGAAAAAAAATCCAAAACCTTCACAAACATTTTCTGGCAAATTTATCAGCGGGAATGCCTGAAGCCTTATTTGAATCTCCTTCCAGATTCTGAAAGCAAACCTTTGTGAAATCACATTAGTTTAACAGAAATTCCTAACTCGGTGAAAGAGAAGCCAAAAGCAATAGTTTGAAATCTCCTGCTACATGTAAACTTAGGAAGCCTTCCTCATTTACTATCGTTCGGTTGCCTCCCAGCTGAGGCTCTCAGCTCCGTCTGCATTTCTGACAGCAGACTCTGAAGTGCTACTGATGGGCATCACCTCCTCTTGGTTGTGTTTCAAACCCTCCCTTCCTACAGGTGGGTAATCAGGCATGGCAGAACTACCCAAAAAGTTCTCTTTGTCTTTATCCATGCCCTGCTCCAACTTCCTTAATGAAACCAGCCACAGAAATATTTCCCCCTTGACACTCTGCAAAACCAAAACTCATTTTCAAAGTAAGAACAAAACTGTAGCCCCTTTAAGTACTGTGAAAAGACGAAGCGTACTCTGAAAGAGAGAATTTGCATCTACACATATTTGTCAGAGGAGAAACACTTCAGGTTCTTCACAGAACAAGAGGAGCAAAAGTGAAATGTCAGTGAAACATTGGAGAGGGCAGGACCCATGTTCTACAAACTGCTGAGGAAAGAGGTGAAGAGAAAAAAAAATGGAGTGGGCAGAAGCAAATTTATTATCCAATACTGTTTAAAACAGGTTTTCTCAGATGCCTCATATAATTCATGTTCTTCATAATTTTCTGGAATTACTATTGAAATGTCATACCCATCTAAAATTATATACTCTCCCTTTATAGTAATAGGTAAAAAATATAAGCAAAGAGATTTATTATAAGGGGTACTATAAAGTTCAGATCTGCACATTAGAAAATCACATGAATGAAAAAAGACCCTTATAATTTACAACGGTAACAGCAGCATCACTTGAAAGTGACTGTGTATGCTATATAATGTTTAAACATGCAATTAAATTTTACAGTGCGACTCTCTTGAAAACAACTCATCTTCGCCATTTTTTCTATGCATTAGCCAACTACTTTTGCCTCGCCTCATTCATGTTTGTGAACAGGTTTAGGCTGTGTGATCCTCCTGACCTCTCCTGAGCTGCTGGCAAAAACAAAATGCAAACAATCATGGAAACTGTAAAAGTATATAACTGGCCAAACACAAAGTCAGATACAGTATTAAAAAGTAATGTTAAAATAAGAAAGAAAGAATAATACTTGGGCAAACTGCTAAGTTTTAGTTGATGTTAACTTTGTAAATATTAGATTTAATAATGTCTATGATGATTGCTAAGGAATAATATTGACGGTGGTTGTGGACAGTCGGTTTTCCACAGGAATAGGGCTATACAAAAGTGAAAAAAACACAAAAACACACACACACACAAAGAACAAAAACAACAAACAAACGAAGAAAAGCAAGCTTGTATTTGGTAACGTGAGTGGTTTTGGATCATGACACGTGATGAAGCAAAGCAATGAAGGACGTGTAAGTTATTCTGATGCTTGGTTAACCACAGGGAAAGCAGCTCTGCCTCATAGCTGTGCAATTCACGCTGCTGCAGCCCATGGCTCACAAGGCACTCAATATCTGCGTGCACATTTCTTAGCTGGTTCCCATTGCCTCAACACAAGTTGTTTTTTCTTCCTGAAACCAAGCCATTTTTCAAAAGACCACTGTCTAAGAAACAGCAACTATTTCAGTAATCAATTTTAAGACCAGCTTATCCTATGCCTATGAATAAAGTTAGCTACTATTTTAGGGCAGTGATTATGCAGTGAGGTTGCTCTTTCATCACACAGCACACATCTGTCCAGAGCAAAGCCGCCATTAGACTCCCGAATACATTTTTCACTCTGAAACTATAGATCGAGTCTTACAGGAAAAACTATGCAACATCTCAGGAAGGTTTTAGGAGGTAAAACAAGGGAGAATTATGCATCTGCACCAAACTAAAATTAGAAAAGCTGCCATATGGCTCTGTGAAGCCAGCAGCACGTTCTTATTCATTAGGAAGCATTCTGCTAACATAAAAACACAAGGCCTTCCTGTGCTCTCCAAATGTGTTTATCTTTTCAACATTAATGCACGATATATCATCAGGCTGCTGAAATCTCCTGCAGTGCATATTAAAAAAGCACAGCTGCACTTTTTCTCAGCACATTTATTCAGCGCGAGCCATCTAAGAGCAGAGCTTTGCCCAGATCCCCGACACACAGCCCTCTTGTTACAGCGGGGCTCGGCTCCCCTTCGCGTGGACGGGGTCCAGCCCAGCGTGCCTCCCTGGGCCCCAGTCGTCACACCCACAGGGTTGAGCCTCACGGTTCCTACCGCTGGTGGAAGCAGGCTTACATGGCAAATGACCCTGCGGATTAAGCTGGAAGAGGCTGGGAAGCTGTAAGCTCAATTACTCGCTCAGGAGTAATAGCACTTACAGCGCCGTGCCTTGCCCTTTGCAGGATTTGCTGCAGACACCTGCCCTGTGTTCCCGTGGCAAAGAAGCATCAGGAAGACGCTGGCTCTGAGGAAAGCTTTGTGTTCCCTCAAAAACACCAAATATAGGAAAACGTTCCTGAAGCTTTTTAAGCTTTGAGTGAAGTCCGATCTTAGAAAACTTAGAAACAGCAGCCAGTGCCACAACACTGCCACAACACCAAAAGTAAATTAAGGACTGAAAAAGCACGATGGATTTAGGAATAGAAACAAACTGAACTAATAACACAGAAAGTCAGTAAGTTTTCTTTCTGCTGATAATTTTGACCATTCTCTATCATTCTTTTTTGTTCAAATCAGCATTTTTTTTTCACCCTGTACAACTTCCATTGGAAGTGCTGTCTGTGAAATAATCCCCCTCAGCTCAGTTAAACTTGGAGGTATTCAGGACATCAAGGACAAAAATCATGAAATTCAACTCACCAAGAACAATACTTAACTACTGGACAGAAAGAAGCCAAGTACCTCTGTATGTATTTTTGCTGAATACTTTAATGTGTATTTTACTACAATTACTTTTTTCTTCTCTTCGTTATTCTCAATCTGTCTCATTTATTTTCTGCCATCCCCTTACGATCCCTTTTTTCTCTCATTATTACAAAACTTAATGGACTACTTCTTGCAATTTGAAGAAAAAGAAAAAAAAAAAAAGCAGAAAAGCTTTTTTGCAATTCCAGGCATTACCTTGCAAGAGTAACTTGGTCCCCTGTCCACCCATCCAGGCAGGTGCGATTTGCTGGGGCAGCAGTTGCAGCGTCCCCCGGCTCTGCAGCCGGCTGCTGTGGTTGGGACACCGCAGTGCCACGCTCCCAGCACAGTGCTCGCTCTATTCAGAGCACTGAGCCTGAGTCTCACCCTCTATAAATACACTTAAATACCTTCTCTGAAGATCACTAACTCTTTGATTTAACAGCAAATACCATAAGTGACATTTTTTACAGAAATAGCATTATTTGCAAAAATACGCACCTACTATTCCCACGCTTGTCCACTGTTTAATGCAGCAGCAAGGATTATTAAAAATCTGGGATGATCAGGAGGTCACTGGTTTCAGTTAAGTGCTTCCAGGATTGGGAACTGAAGTAAAACCCAGAATTACAACCCACTTGCTGTTGCTAAAAGTGGAGTTGAAGAATAAACAGTCACAGCCAGGACCCCAAATCCTCAATGATTTGCTCCATCCCCAACACACAATAAAAATACAAAAGAACACAGCAAGTAAAATAATTTCGCTGCTGAAATTATTTCTAGTAAGCTTATTTATCAGTAAAGACACAGAAAGACAAAAGTCATCCTGCTATTTCCGTGAAATCTAAACCAAGCCTTAAAGTAGCCCTGGATTCAGAAGCTATTTCTCACCCAGCACCTCATTTTAAACTGTGATGATGTTTCAAACTACCACACGGTGAGTGGAAAGTTGTTTTGTTTTTCATAAAGATCTCTTGAATGTGGAATTAAGCTTCCATCACAACCTTCATCTGGATCTGCTGCAACATTGACCTTTTCCACTAAGTTTAAAAAAAAAAAAAGGGAATGCAACAGGATGCAGCTTTACTCTGCAGAATTTTCAGACAGTTCTTAGCTTATTAAAATATTTGTGTACTTTCAATATATGCTTTTAAATAACATCAAAAGGGTGTGCTTCACTCGCAAACTGACAAATCAAATGTGTGTGTGTATTCCTATGTTTTTAAGCAACATTCTTTCTCTTTTCTCCAAAAAGACCACTAACACTAACCTTCCAGCGCGTACTGTGTATCCAGAGAAAGAGCATAAATAAATTAATCATCAAAGGTGTTGTCTGCCCAGGAGACTTCCCTATCAAAAGGCCAAAATCCAGGATAGTGCTGAGGATTTATAATTTTTACTGGTTTAAAATGCTGTTTTAATTTTTTTTTTCCCTGAATTTACACTTCCTAGGAACATGAAGTAACTAGTGTAGGCTTGGATCCCTGATTGTTTGTGATGCAACTTTTGAATATTTTAGAAATGCCTAGAATACAGCACTTAGACAACTAAGGACTACACATCGTAGCCCAAATACATTGGCCATTAGTGCCTTACACCAAAGTGCCCTCACTTTAATCAGTCACTGATAAACTCTAGAATCATATAAGCAGATTCAAATACAAGTAGCCGTAGTTGTATACATAGACAAACTCATATATTCAGGAAACACTTTTGTCTCTTAGTATTTAGCTACTTCAAAACACTCATCTAAACTACTCGCCTGTACATACTAACAAATGCTGTGCATCCATCAATGTTGACTTATAATCTGTTACATTAATACGGATTAATTTCAAAAGAAAAGGCCTAGCCAAATGACCTATGCACTGAAATATCGGATACAAATATTTGGCATCACCCAGTTTAACAGAGTAATTATTTTCTTTGGTATACACTGAATTAGGACAGAAAATGTTACTGTACTTTTTGGCATTAAAATTTTTGTAAGGCTAGTTATTTACTTAATGAATAACCTCATCTTGTTTTGATAATTCATCTCTAAAAACAGTATTAATATGAAATATCTAAATGGTGGGAGCCCAATGTTCTTTAACATTTTGGCTGAGCTGATGTTTTGAAAGACAAGAAATATGGCAGGATCTGCAAATTTAGTTCAAAACAGGGCTCCATCGCTGTCTCAGAAACAATGTATTGCTTTCACAAAAGTTAACAGCCCTCCACTTAGCTATTGGAAACATAAAAACCACAGGCAAGATTTTGAAAACAGATATTCAAGGGTTAACACTCTTTAGACTAGAATATGCAGATATAATTGCCAAGCTAATTAAACCTATAGGTTTCCAAAACTTAGGCCAAAATAGCATACTGTTAAGGAATACTAATCTAGCCAGACTCCATTTCTCGAAGCCTTATTCTTACGTACTCAACCAACTGTTAAAAGGAAACAGATGACTCCCTTTCTTTGAATGCCACATCACCATGATTACAAAATATCTTCTTTATTTTAGGATGCTGATGATAAATCTTTGTGACATACCAGATCATTCGCAGTGACATGTAAAGAGTTTTTTGCTTTTATAAATTGCCATAGATGACTGCAAAAGTTTTCAAGAGACCCAATATGGCGCACCGAAAAAAAATATGAAGGATCTTGGGCTCCCTGTGATCTTTGTGAGGAAAAAAGTTTCCGTAATGAAGTGTAGGCCAAAATGGAGCACAGATAATTGAAGACAGCTAAGGAAGAACAGAAACAAGTTTAATTTAATGTGCCCATGCTAACATGGAGAACAAGGCTCCTACTGCTTCTAATAGTACAGATTATAGGAGATAAATCTTTTATGAAAAAGCTCTAAATCATTAAGGACAAGTAAAGTTTTCTTCCTATAATAGCTCAGTGTTCAGAAATAGACACTGGGGCCCCTTCTCTTGCTTGTCTTACCCATCATCACAGGCCTGAGCCAAATGTTTAAGTGAGTTTAGACAGCAACGTTCCTATAACCGCAAGGAAAGCATAAAGAAAAACAAAAGCTTCCTAAAAGAACCTCTTTTCTTCTGCATGATAGTTACTTAAAATTTAAAATCCAAATCCGTTATGAAACTGTGTGTAAGATTCATTTCATATATTTCAACATTGACTATATCGCTTCAGGTATGTCAATGGCATGGTTTTGGCTGGGATAGAGTTAATTTCCTTCAGAGAGGATCATATGATGCTGTGGTTTGGATTTTTTTATGAGACTAGTGGTGATAACGCACTGATGTTTTAGTTGCTGCAGAGCAGTGCTTACACAGAGCCAAGGACTCTTCCACTTCTCACGCTGCCCTGCCAGCGAGGAGGCTGGGGGTGCACGAGGGGCTGGGAGGGGACAGAACCAGGATGGGTGATGCCAATGACCAAAGGGATGGCCCACACCATGTGGCGTCATGCTTGCTCAGCAATAAAAGCTAGGGTAAAGAAAGAGGAAGCAGGGGGGCGTTCAGAGTGATGGTATTTGCCTTCCCAAGAAACCATTACATGTGATGAGCCCTGCTCTCCTGGGAATGGCTGAACACAGTATCATGTGAGATATTCTCTAAAATGATTCTTTTTTTTCCCATCATCCTAGAAAAGTTTGGCTTATCTTGTTGCTAAGATTTACATCCAGACAAAGTCACTTTTAATCTCAATGAATGTTCAATCTACATTAATTTGTTCTGTCAGATTTTAAAATGTCTGCTAATAGAACTGATAGTTACAAATGGGCTCCCTTCAATAGACGGAACCATTCTTACAACATAATTAATTAGACGTTATCATTTCTTGCTCTCTGTTTCACAGTCATGAAGGATCTGCACCCAGTCTTAACTGGCACTATAATCCAGTATATTAATTCAAAAACAGAAAAATAATTAAAACCAAGTAGTATTGCTTTCTCAGTTTTCTTAGAGAGCTTTGTCAACTCTCCTCTGAGAATAAATTTTGACCTGCCTTAAAAGCAAATGGTTCCCTTAACCATGGATAACCAGGAGCTCATGGAAAAGGATGCTCCATGTCATGGGTATGGATGGTACCATACCAGGCTGGGAGGGAGGTGCCTCCATTTGGTGACAGCATGCTGAACAAAACGAGGCATCAGCCAGGAAATGTTGAAGCGTTAGGTCTGACTCCACTCACAACCCTCCTTTACACCAAGGCTGGTAATGCTGGTCTACAGCAAAGCCCATGTATCAGATCAGAAGTCATAATCCCGAAACTTTTCCTCAAGTCAGCAATTTACTTACTGTCATGCAAAAGGAAACTTGGGTAGCTGCTCCTCACTTCACCCATGTATGCTCCAACAGGTGAGCCTTTTTAAATTTGTTACTTCCACAGGACACTGGGTCTGCCCCAGCTTAAACATTTAAGGATGATCTTTTTTAATCTGTAAATCTGAATTCTAAACACTTTTTTAGACCTGGGTTAAAGTCCTTATAAAAAACAACAACAACGACAACACAAATCTTTGGAAAGGTTTTAAGCTCTTAAGATAAAGGATATATGCCCCTTGTTTGAGCTTCAAAGAAAGAAAGAATGACAATGTCCCCGACCATTACGGAATCAGGCAAAGTTTTTTTTTACACTGCAACTCACAATGAACCTGAGTAAGCCAATATTCTCCCTCAATTATATTTAATAAAGGTTTTATGGATTGGCTTCTCAACCTGTATCACTGATACACAGCAAGCAAGAAAATAGCTTACTGGGCATCTTTACAGTTTAGATTGCCAACTGCAAACACATAATTATATTTTGAACATTAAGTATAACAGCCCAACAAGCTGTTTTATAAATGTCCAGTTAAAATCAGCATCTCTAGCAGTTAGACAGATGGTGACCACTTAGAAGCTTAATAGCAATTACAGTAATCCTTGGTATCGATCACTGTAACACTCAACAATTTATTAGTAAATTTTGTCACATTTCTTAAACTATTTAATATTTCTTACTGCAGCACTAAGAGAAAAAATACAACAATAAAAAAAAAAAAAACAAAAAAACAAATAAACCAAGAAAAACAGTGTCAGAGAGACAAAAGTGAAAGGAATAACGCCATCACAGGTATGGTAATGCTGGACCCCAAATTAAAACTACAGTGAAAGCATGAATCAGTGTAACCGGGGAAGAATTAAAAAGAAAATGCAGAATTATTAAAGATGAGAGAAAATAAAGCAACAAAAGCTGAAAAATAGAGCCTTTCAAGAGCAAAAGGGAGAAACAAGGATAGATGAAGAAAATCCATTCTACAAAAATACCGATTTTCTGTCAGCTAGTCACTGGCAGCATTGCATTCAGGAAAGTCATGGGAGATATATATAAAAAGGTAACTAAATATAGAAAAATAACATTCAAATATTTCCTCCAAGCTAAGGGGGTAAAAGGTTTTCTAGAAGTGAAGGAAGACAGGAAAAATATTGTGTTATTGGCACAAAATAGCTTTATATTTTTCCGCGCAACACCGAAACAAACAAAACAAGAAAAATCTAAATGAGGGTCCCTCTGAGTTTTCCAGTCTATAATTAGAATTTACAACCTTGACACCTCTTCCTCCTCTTTTTTCATTTCCAAGTGAATCAATTGTTATATTTAAGCACACTTCCTCTTCCATGTTGAACATAGGCCCAGACCTAATCTGACATAAAATAACCCGTCTCTGGAAGACGTCTCTCTCAGAAGGATCATGGGAACTGCAGGTTGTTCCAAGTCTTTCTAGGAAATTGTGCCTCAGAAGAAAAAATAACCAGTAAAAGGTTAGTTCTCTTCATACTCACACATCTTCAGATGACAAGGGACCACTATACCTGCCTAGCCAAATCTCCCTAATGCAACCCAAAATGTTTCACCATGCGATTATTGCATCATGCCAAGAACTTCCCTGTGTTACAATATGTATTTCAAAAGATATGCAAATCTGATTGGGAGGACTGATGAAACCCACCAAATTGTCCATTAAGTTGCTTCATATTTCAAATAACATTCTACTCAGAATCTGTGCCTCTTGTATGAGTTGACTTTGGCCACAGATTCCAGCTATTAGGCCATGTACTGCCTCTTGCCTGTTAAAGAGTCCTCTGTGGCAGGCAGAGCGCATAGCTCCATTTTGCCTTGTGTCAGTAACCAAGGCAAGGTTTGTAGGGAAATGCCTTTCTGCTTCAAGATGAATGGAGCCTAAATCAACAGAGGTACCATACTGCTGCTTGTTCTAGAGGGACACATGGATACTGTTTCAGATAATACAGCAATATCTGGAACACATCCAGGTCCAGAGTATCTGCAGTTATTTCTACTCTGAAATTTTTCAACTTCAGCAGAAGTTAAATTTATTTATGTACTCTCCTCTCTCCATCTCCTTATATTTGCTCTCAACTTAAAAGAGTTGTCATGAGTGGATTGCTTTCAGAGGGAAGAGAGAGAGTGTGTGTGTGTGCATGTGTGTAGTGCACACACTAGAGCACCCGTTGCCTTGTAAAATACATACAGATGTGCCAACACAGTTTAATGATAAAAGGAAACAGAAGGCATGTGTGTCTTGGCTCTCTAACCATCTGTCTAAGGACATTCACTAGGAGCTCAATGGTGTATATCACAGAACAAGTAAATGATCATTTGCCATATCATCTTTCAAATTTCAGTCTTTCTATATTTTTCCCCCATTGCACACTGTGGGTTTTCATAAAAGAAACTGAAACCTGAAGTGTTAGCTGTTTTTCATATCTTCAGTCATTTCATTTGCATGGACCCTTATTTCTAACTAACCGTGCAGTTGTCCATATACAGAATCTTTGCAGCAATATGAAAAGGCGTGACTTAGAACTGATGCAATTATCTTGGTTCCAGTTTGAACACAGAGCCTTTGATCAATACGTCTTTAATGTGCTGCGAATCCACAGGTTTTCAGGATTCAAACACTGTATGAAAGGCATTGCACCCTATTGTGAGTAAATATTATATTATCACTTTTCAGTCTGCATTCTTTAAAAATAAAAGATAAACGCTGTGTAACAAAAGCTAGGTTCCTTATAATAGATGATTTTATTTTGACTGAAGTATCATCACTACTCTCAGTAAATTAATTTGCTATTCCTTAAATTAAGCTCCACAGACAAAAATCAATGTAACGTGAAGCCTCCTCCTTCATTTACTTGCTTTACATGTTGCTGAGATTAGAACCTTGCACACACTAATCTAAAGCACGCAGCAAACCGTGGTGGCCTGGAGTCAGTACCTGTTACACTACATATTCCAGCAATAACAGAGACTACAAACACTAAGATCCTAATCAGCAGCTCCTAATTCTTTTTTACTGCCTAGAATTAGCGTTTCTTATTGACCAGGCACCTCTGAAGATTATGCAGCTGGTGGGTAACTCTAGGCTCAAAAACTTAGTTCAAATATGGAGTTCTGGATATGAGTCTAAATTTCTGTATTCTTTCCCAAATTTAAAATGCTAAAATACATTTATGTTGTGTATTCAGTTCATAAGAGATTGCAAGAAAAACTGTAAATGGAAAATTGTAAAGTTTTGAACTTTAAACTGCTCAGTGACTATTTATATTTAAAGTAACAAAACCAAAACTTTAATGAAAATACTCCTGCAAGAAACAAGAGGGAACACTTTAGCCATATCTCCCAAAGCATGTGAAATATAGCAGACCCACCTTAATCCTCTATAGCATTCCACAACATCAGTATTCTGGACCTGCAACCATCTCTGCAGATACAGAATATAAAATTAACAATAATGCTACACTAGTTTTGAATGATTTTCTACCTTGGTCACTTAAAAGTTATGAAAGAAAGCAAAATAAAGATCAAAGAAAAGCCACATTCAAGTAGGATGCAAAACAAACAAGTTTTCCCGTAACACCTGCCAGTGATTAATATTCCTACTTGAAAAAAGACCTGTTAGGATTGAACACCCAGTTCCTCTTCAACTTTGAGTCACACTCCTCCACAACTCGGAGTCAAAGCTGAGATTTCCGGTCTAAAACTTCAAGAAAATTATCCCTAGAACTGAAGTCATCCACCACGAACAAAGGTGAAGCCTATGGACAGGGCATACAGTTTGTTGTTAAGTGGAAGACATTGCCGACGGTCTGCAATGCCAACGCTTCAAAGACAGCTGTAGACAGACCATGGCTCAGTCACTGCAGGTTCTTGGTCTGTTGGCAGGCTTGTACCGGGGGTCCCACCAAGGCCTTGCTGGGAAACAGCTCCTCTCCTCCCTCAGCAGACCAGCCAAATCAAAAATGCTCCTCAAACTCACCACACAACTGCATAAATGCTAATGCCAGGGTAAGGGAGGGAATAGGAACTTGCAGCAAAGATGAGGGCTGACACGGGTGGAAAATGCACTTCCAACAGATGCCTCATTTCCCATGGATTGGTCTCCAGCCTGCACATCAGCATCCTCAGGACCACTCTATCATTGCTATTAGTAAAAATAAATAACAACAAATTTGACCTAAATCTCCTAATCAGATAACAAGTAAACAGTCTCATTAACTTGGGGGAACAAGGCTATGTTTATTCTAAACCAGCAGATACAACAACTTTAGTCATGACTAAGGGAGCAAAACCCAACAACAAACAACACTAAAATTCTTTTACGTGTGTAGATGTCACACAATTTCACTATTTTTATTAAATGTGGTGATTATTTTTGCCTGTTTTCCTGAAGCAATAGTTTGGGCCCACTGTCAACGAGCTATATCTCACAAAGGTGTTTTCAGCTACTCTAACATAAGTCATACTAGGGAAATTACAACACCACTTCCACAGAAAACTATCAGTTGAAATGTCGCAACTTGTGTGTAGATAAGGCTTATATCAACTAGTCTGCATGACATGCAACTCTGTTAAAATAAGCAAACCCCAGGAAATTTCACACTTGGTGAATCTGCTGTCTAATGACTACTTTTCATCAGAGCCAGAAAAGAAACTGACGTTCTGCATTACCTATAGATCTGCATTACCTAAATTCTTCACTGAATCAGCAGTTCTCTGGAGGCGTGCAAGTATTAAAGTCAACATAACTGGATATTTAGCCAAAACGCTTTACAATCTACAGAGGAAGATCAAAGCCATTTTCAGTGCATCACTCTCAGCCGTAGGAAGTAGAGACACCAAAACAAATTCTGTACTAGATTTTTTTTGTAAATGTTCTGCATAAATTGCTCAACTTCACAGTACAAATTCCTCTGACACTTAACACAGATTAAAACCCTATCAAGCTGGAAATAGAGCATATGTAAACAATAATAGCCATACAGAACTCCTTCAAAAAAAGATTCAAAAAGTATAAATTAATGTGTATGATGGCATCAGTTTTAAATCTCCTGACATCTCAAATGCAATTATTTACAGTAATTAAGAATTACAGTAAAATTGACCAGCTGAAATATTTGAACAAACAAACAAACAACAACAAACAAAACCCTGTACATACTGTCTGTATATACTCTCATAATGGCCTGATATGGCAAGATATTTATGCACATAACTTTAAACACACAAGCAGTTCCACTGACTTAACAAGGATTACTCATGTGCTTAAAGTTAGGTAGTTGCTTAAATACCTTGTGAAATATGAATCCAAATTCAGATCTGATAAATTCAAAGTAGCAGCAGCCAAAGTAACACCTCATTACACCTTTAAGATCATGCTGTTTTTCTTTAGCAAGAAATTTTACTTGCATGCTGGTGCTGGAGGCAACGAGAGAGTATCTGCTGGAGTGAACCTGTGATTACAAAGTAGTACTGCCATAGGGAAGTTAAAACTGTTTTTGCTATCAAATGTGAAACCAGAAAAAGAAGATATATGTGATTAACAACAAGCCTTCTTTTTTTGTATCATACAGATCCCATAGCTCTTGCATGTCTCTTTTCATTAACTACTATTCCTTCTCCCAATGTTGTTCAGCTTTCACATGGTGATTCATTCAGTCCAAGGTCTGTCTTGTAAGGCTAGTCTGAAAACAAGATTTGACAACTCAAAAGTACACATTAACAGCTAGACTGATAACCACCACCCTGATGCCCCTTCACTGTACTACTGAAAATCTGATACACAGAACACAAAACCTCTTCAGAAAATAGGGAAACATGAAAGCTGGGCTATGCGAGGAAATGGAGTTGACATATCAAAATTGCATTGGGGGATACTTTGGTACAGTAGGTTATATCCCACTGCACATGAATCTAAATAACACAAGTGGATGTCATCCTAAAAAAAAAGGCTGCTGAAAATAGAAAGGCATGGAGAGTAGAGGGAGAAAAATATGAGATGCAGACCTGGAATTTAATAAAAGCTACAAACGGGAATTGAGAAAAAAAAAAAGGCAAAACAAAAACATACATTGTACTCAATATCGGGACACATTCTCCAGCAATCCCACTGAAGGGGGCAGAGAAGACTACTTAGCTAGAGAAACTGCTGAGGAAGCTTGAGGTGGTCTTCAGTATCCTCTGGAACCTAGTGCACTTCGGATACCCAGAGGAGAGGGTAAAAGCACAACTAGATAATGAAGACAAGGAGGTTTCAAAGACTGAACCAGCAGATGCTCAAGCAGTGAAATGTAATGAATAGTCTCTGCTTGGAAATGTGAGCTATTTACCTCCTGCGAGTGAGGTTAGCATGATGGATAAAAAGAGCTTTAAACTAAGAACAAAGATTTAATTTTGATAGCCTGTTCAATAGGGAAAAAAATACCTAGAGGAGGATGTAGCAACTAAAAACAATAATGAGAAGGAAAAATGAGAGGAGAGAGTCAGAGGATACAATTCAAGGAAAAGGCCTGCTATAGGTATGAGATTTAATAAGACTGATGTGAAACAGTTCAACTGATTATAAACTAATGAAAGCTAATTATAGCTTCTAGGCTGTCTGGCATATAAAGGAACATTTATCCCCAGTGGTCTTTACTCTTCCCTAAAACAAGCTTCTTAAATTAAGCATGTTCAAATATGAACTTAATGTGCTTGTACACACACACTATGAACACATCTGCAACATATATAACTACTATTCTTTCAAAGTAATGTAGCATAGACTGCATATAGCAGGAGAAATTACACTTTCATGACCATATAACACAACTATAATACCTTTGCATATCAATTTTATGCTATAAAAGACAAAATGATATATTTTTTTTCCAAGCAAAAGTCTCAAATCTCTAGTAGAAATATCCTAAATCACCTAAGATTTACATTAATACAGCTTCTGTTTTATCCTTATATTAGAATCACAAGTTTTAATCTGCACTGGACAAGCACAAATGTCTATGAGATCACTGTAAGATAATATAGAAAGAGTCCCCTGAAGGAAATTAAGCTTTTTAAAGAAACTTCATTCTCCCAAGTACTTAAAACATTTCAAAACCCAGAGTAAAACCTCCATTCAATGGTTATATCTTCCAAATATCTTTAATTCATCTAATGAATTCAGTTACAAGCATGTACTCTTGCTTCCAAATTGTAATAAAATGAATTTCTAACATACCACACCTAAAGAATCTTTGAGTATATACTGTGAGAAATGATATAACGATAACAGATAAAGTATTGCAAACATATATTTGCATATAAAATATATCAGGATAATAATGTACTAAATTATATAGTATAACTGTGGAAAAAAAAAAATTATTATTTTTTTTCAGTTACCAGCCCAGCAAGCTTGACATAGGAAATGAATATCAGTCTGTACTCTTTCCTTCCTCATTTTCATTCCCAGAACTTAGAATAAAGTCTCCTTGTCAAATCTCAGTTGCAGCTATAAAACTTGTTGCTTTCAGTGGCTTTACAAGGTATTTATAAATGACTGTGCTTTGTAAGTAATTAGACCCTAATGCGTTATTCTATTCATAGACAGAGAAGAAAATTTGTGTTGAAGAATTTTTAGGATACATTTTTAAAAAAATCCAAAGTCTTTAGTAAAACTTCTATAAAATAAGTTTTCACAAATCTAATCAGTCTTTGAACAAATGCACAATAGACCCACTGTGCAAAAACTGAGCCACCTTAATTTGTCCAGATTAGTGTAGAATCACTCAGAACCTCCAATTTAAGTTTCCTGCTACAGGTATTCAGTGTAACCCTAAAAGTAATAAAATTAAAAACAAAATCAACAAAATAACTGTAAGAAAATATGATTTTTAACCTGAGTCTCATGGCACTTTATATAAGTATAGTATTATTTTTATTATTTTGTTTTAGAAATAGGTACTATTAAGATAATGGGAGTGTTTCACCATTGTAAAGGCACAGCATGCAGAAGATGTCATCAGACTGATTTGGAACAACATAAAACATGTATTTATATTCCTCATTTAAATACATTAAGAGCAGGATTTCAAATGTGAAGTGATAAAACCTCTGCAAAATATGAGGCAGTAATAATAACATTTTCATTATCTCTTCAATATGTTTTCCTTGATTAGGTCAGGCACAAGAGAAGTATAGGTACACTCTATTGTTAATGCCATTTGAATGTTTATTATATGTGAGTCATATTTGTTAACAAAATGTGTTAACAAGAACCTGTTTGAGAACAATGCTGCATTTCTGAATATGCTGTCATTTGAATTTTTATTAAAAGGAAAATCACCTTAAATTTGCTGTAACAGCAAACAGATGTAGCTTCTATATAGAAATTGGCATCAAACTGTCAATTAATTTAAGGGATTAACTTGAAGCTTCACAGTCTTTGTTTCTAGATGCTATTATAATGACCACCTTGAAAGTCTGAATGTTTTGCAATGCTCCTTAGAGAGGATTAAAGTCCAGTCTGTACCAGCTATAACTTATATGTAAAGATCCAAAGACTTATCAGTCTAATTGTTCTCAGCTGAAGAACCTTGTATAACAGATCAACATCATAAAGAGTAATTTAATATCTTTATGGCTCAAGGGTTGCAAACTACTTCTACTTGTTGAAATAAACTGCATTCGTAGCTTTTTTAGCTTACCTTTTGAATTTTACTTTCAATAGTTTTTGCAGTAAAACTTTATGAGCTTAGAAAATGAAGTGCACATTCAGCTTTGGTAAAATTCTGGCATTATTGTTAGCCCATGATGACTTAAATAATGTAAATGTAACCTAGTCTGATGAGTGTAAACATTTTATAACAATATGAAAACTGCTCTTAAGATACTGGTATTGAACAACAAAACCCTGCCTTTGCCAGAGTGAGCATGAGTTAGTGCCGAATTTTCACACTAGATTTTCTAGAGCTTTTTAGAGAATTATCAAGGGGACTAACAGATTTCTCTCTGTGCACTCACTTCCCAAGAAAACACAGTTTTGTTGTCATTAGGAAAAGCTTCTTCCTTATGCCATATCCATAAAGATAAGGGGAATGTGTCTCCTGATGACAGCAATAAATAAATAAATCCAAAATTGAAAGTGAGAAAAGGAAGAGCGAAAAAGATAAGGAAAAATTTAAATCCCAAGTCAGAAAGATGCAAAATTGATGGACACTGTGCCAGCATAAGAAGTATACTTTTATCATGAAGCATGGCAACTTGACCATCATTATCAGTTAAAAAAATATGGAAACATAATAGCATTAAGAAGAGAACTAAGGCATAGAAACATCCCTAATGATTAACCAAAACCAGACACTTTGGAGCCATTTGAAATAATTTGACACTTTACACTTTCCATTTAGTTTTGAACAGGCTAATGTCTGGAACTACACTACTTATCTATTTGTTTTAGAAATGTCTAAAGTATGCAATACATAAGCTCCAGTTTTATAAATTCACTTATGCAATACGGAAAAAGAAGCATTGCTTTGAAAAATAAAGGAATTATTCTAAACGCAGTTTATAAAGAAATTCCATTCTTCTTCTAAATGAAAGGAAAACTAATGCGTACACACTTTAAGACTTTGAATCTGCCCCAGACACCTTCAGTGCTATTCAGGCCTGTCCAGATAGATCCATAACATGAGAAAAAAACCTTCTAAAATTTTTAAGTTCTTAAAAGATTTTTTGCTTTAAATAAGAAATATATCAAAAGAAAAAAAAAGTAATCTTCTAGACAAAGAACAGGAAGAAAACTGTCACGTTCTCTGGTTTACATTTATAACAGGACCCTATCTGGAGATTAGAATAGCTCCAGATCTATTGTAGTTCAGGATGTGATGTCAGAATTTAGGGGACACAGATCATTTAGGCCACAATATCTATTCATATGAACAAAAGAAAGCAAGAGGGGGAATGAAGAATACTTTTGTACCCCATGCTCTCCTGGATTATTCCTGTTTTATGTGGAGTCATCATCCATGGAAGAGTATATAAGTACTCTTTTTTTTTTTTTTTCCCCAAACCATCCTGCTAGTTTAACTTTTGTAAAGGTGCAACTGATTACAATTCCATTAGATGCACACATCGGACTGATCGACTTTCCCTCACAGGCAATTCCTGAATTTTTTTGAAGGTTATTTTTAAAATGTTGAACATGATAATTAACACACTCCATACACATTGCATTACAATATCTTTCACTATTGATTAAAAAAAAAAAAGGAAACTTGCTAAAGAAAAGTTGAAGAGACTATTTGGGTTTGCCAAAAGTAATAATAAACCTGCAAAATATTCAAAGTCAATTAATTAGTCTTCTTACCTTGTTCTTTTATCTGACGAATTTGCTTCACAGTTTCTTTCAAGATTGCACATTTGTCAGGTTTAAAGTTAAAGTTGTCAATATCATTAAAATTTGCAAATATCAGCTCTGCAAGTTCCTCTATGTATTTATTCTCTTGCTCACGATTGCGTTTCTCAGTGCTTCGTTTAGGGCTGGAAAAGGAGTTTAAAAAAATGTTGTATTTAATGTCAGTTTGTTTGCCATCTGGTCAAAGATGATTTTTAAATGCTTTGAGAGAACTTTCCCCTCTTGCTACAAAGATATACTACAAGTTTCTCAAACAGAAAGGTTTCTTCTTGAACATGAAAAGTGTCATTAAAAAAAAAAAAAAAAGACATTATTTTTCCCAGTAGTCGTGTTTTGTTTCAAAAGAGATTTGGGATATGAAGTTCAAAACAGAGGATTAACTGGGGCGGTGGTGACATCTGAACATTTACAAGTCTGCTTCCTCATGTTGAGAATCCAAGGAATATCAAGCAGTGTACAAGGAAATAAAACAGCTTAGAAAGCTAAACCAAACAATCCAGACTCCTCATGCCGCCTTCTGAAATTGTGCAAGACAGTCATAAGAAAAAAATGCTGAATCAGCTGTTGCATTTTAAGAATTATTTCAGTGTTGGTCATGCAAATGTTATAAAACAGTAAAATATTTTTCAATTCTTTGATAATAATGTACAAGAGAGGTGGTAAAACAAACAAACAAACAAACAAACAGACTTGTAGACTGCCAGTATGAGTGTCCGAAGACTCTTTGCAATGATTGGCCAAAAAAGATTTTTACACAGCTGTCATATTGTCACCCAAATTGTATATTTTGCACTACAGAGGATTAAAAAAAAAAAAAGGCAAAAAAAATAATAAATCCCAATCCCTACTCTCTATCCACAACAACACAGAATTACCAAATCAGTTTAATACTGACTCCTCCTAGCTAGAATGTCAAGTTTGTCATTTCCTAAGATTCATGAAAAACACATGAACATTTAACATATTTTCTAAGTCTTTGTCTTTTGACATCCTCAGACTTAAGTGGTCTAACCTGGGTCCAAGCTGATCAGGATCCTTGCGCTTTCTTGACTCTGCCCTGGATGGGTCAGAGGTATTTTCTCCCATTCCACTCATCTTGAACACATATCAGCAACTGAAAGGAAGAAAGAGAAGGGAAAGGGTTATGGTGGAAAAGTTATGAATTCTTCTGTTTGTATTTCTAATTTTCTTGTTCCATACTCAACTCAGTTTTTACTGTGCAAATCCATCATTAGAAATAGAGTTTATTTGAAAGGCACCAATAAAAATACCATGTTTATGACCCCACAAAATGCTACACAAAACTCCTCCAGAACAAAATCTGTGATGGGCAAGCCAAGCATTCTCATCTCTTTCATTGTTACCAATTATGTAAGAACAGATAAGTACATTTTGTGCCTGGGTTGCTGAATTTTCATGGCAATCTTGCAAGGTTGAATGCAGAAAGACAAAGGAAAATCCATAATGCCACACAACAAGAAAAACACAACCGAACTGAAATACGTGAAATGAAAAGTATCCCAGCTACACAAAAAGGTAGCACATACAGCTTTACTTTAAAATCAAAACATGATGTTTGCACAAGTGCATGCACAACGTAGTAGAAGCAGAACATCTGTCAACACTAGAGATCACTGAGGAACTGATAAATATTTTGTATATTTAATCTACCTCATAAGGAAAATAACTTGTCAAGCTATCACGTGTTAAAACAAAACAGGCTTATTACAATTTGTGCAATAAACAGGCCAGGGAAATCCTGCCCCGCTCCTGGCCCCTATTGTCTTGTACACCTTATGAACACACATGGAAGTCATCTTACACACTCCTCAATAAATAGCAATATCCCAGAGACAGAAAACACTACAAAAAGGGCATAGCGAGGTGATGCAGGTGATCAAAAAGACCATCTAATGCAGGACAGTCCTCAGTCACCATCTGTCCAGTTGCTGCCAGCTTTGTGAATAAGATGGCAGAGGGGCACTTCCAGACATTTCAGAGAGACCCTGCATTGTTTGGGATGAGCAGAAAAATAAACAGGAGGGCCATCATGGAGGAGATGAGCATCTCCAGGATATGATTCAAACCATGTTAAAATGAGTGCTGGAGGCTAGTGCCACTTCATACTGTCATGAACTGGAAAACTTGGTCAGTTATCAAAACTGTGGGTCCACCACCTCCTCTGAGCCCCACATTTTTGCCAACTCCCTTCCCTTTGCTGACCCCATCAGCCACACACTGAACTCACAGAGGGAGCTGGTGTGGGTTAAAACTGCAGTCTCCTCCTTTTCATTTTATCTGTTCAAAATCTAGCAACCAGACTGTGTTGGTAATAAATGTGTTGGCTCATACTATAAATCTTAGTTTTCCCAATGAGCTGGCTGACTGAATATACTCGTGCAAACAGTCTGGAGACTGAGATCCAGGCAGTTCTGCAGAGATGTTGGGAAAGGCCACTTGCTTAAACTTGAGCAAGCAAATGAAAACACAGAGCCTTCTCAGATTCACAACTGAACATCATCTAAACATTTTTTCTGAGTTAAAAAAAAAAAAATCCTTTATTTTTAGTGAAAAAAAACCACACAAAAACAAAACAAAAAAACACACAAGATAACAGAGAGAAGAAAGCAGAGTAATTTTCCTTTTTCTAGGTATATGAACTGTATAGCTCCCAATCTTAAAAAACCTCACAGTCTTATATATGGATGGTACCAGATTCTGTTTGAAAAAAGTATTTGGATTATCTTTTTCTCTATTATGTCTATACATGCATAAGTATACATCCATGTACGCATATACTATCAACCTGTTGACCACAACCTGTCACCTTGCACTGCCTGGGGGGACTCCCAGGGGCTGTACTCAGGGCATTCCCAACGCCACACCAACGCTGACCTTGCTGCAGAGTACGAAGCATCTGCTGCAGCCTCCAATGTGTCCTGTGGCATAATGTCTGCTCCCTGACAACGACATGTCTTAGCTGACTGTAGACAGTCATTCACATCATCCTACTTACGTAAATATAAAAGTAGACATACACATTTGTCTAAATGGCTAAAAGCTAAGCACTTTCTTGAAAATGTGCAGTTTCACAAGTATGCAACAGTAGAGAGCCAAGGAAGAGGAAATACACTCTTAAGAAAATTGTGACAACGATTACAGAGAAGTTATGAGGAGACCGCAGTCCCACGTGTCTGGCAGTGGAGAGCTGGAGAGCTTCAGGCCATGCTTCAAAGACTAGACTTTTCACTGACCAGTAAAAAAAAATCATCAGCGTGATGAAAGCTGTACATTCCAGAGATCATCTCTGAGCAAGACTCAGATGGTGGCCTAAAGTTCAGAAGAAAAATTAGGCTGGGGAATCCCTTCCTTTCTTATGCTTCCTAAGTAATACCTGAGAAATGTAGATCAGTTGGGTGTTTTTCTAGAGAAAAGCAAGCACAGAGATCCATGAAAACCTATCAAATATTCAATCACGTTTAGGGGAAACATCTCCCTCCACTCCTCCTTCCTCCCTAGGAAAGGGTACAGGAATATATATTCATTTTTTCTACCCAATCGTTTGGGCTTACTTCAAAGCAAACTTTATTTTTGCAGGAACCAAAGTTTCACTGGTAGATCCACCAAGGCATAGCTCAATTCTCCTTCCATTCACACTGATGCTGTTCTGTAGGTATTCCCCTAGGATGCTTACTATCAACCTTCAGAGGATACATTAAAACTAACCTGCCACCATAAACATCTAAACTCCATCTTTCTGTATTTTAAGGGAACAAAATTGGTGCCATTACTATGAAATTAGTATCTTCTTCTCCCCATATTAAACACAGTAAATGGTTCCAAGCAGTTTTTATTATTTGTATTTTATTATTTCCTTTATTATTATTATTTGCATTTACGGGCCATAACATCTTTTTCTCAGCAGCATTGTCAGTTTGCTCTTAGAATGAATTACCTTTTCCTTTTTACTCATCATAAAGTTTTTCTGGAAATCTACCACCTACTACAATGTTTGTTTTCTCCTCTCCTGATGTCTACATTAAAAATCACATTCAATACCTCAAAGATAGGCTCTACAACGCCTGTATTTTAGATGCCTGTGCTCTGGAGCAGTGTGCAAAATCCAGAGTTATGTACCTTGGAAAGTGGAGAGCTAGATACTGATGATACTGGGCAGTCTAAAAAAAATCTCACAAGCCAAAATGAAAGTCACTTAGCACTATCCAGTACTAAAATCAAAGGGATGTGCACGCAAAACATACCTTCCTAGGGAGATTAGGGTCTGACTGAGATACACATATTTCTGCTGCTTTCTTGGTATTCAAAAATCAAAATCCTCTCTTGAGTTAGAACAAATGGGGAAGAATCGTCTTTTAAAAGCTGTGGATAGATAATCTGCTGCCTTGCTCGTCCATAATAGTTTGTACTGACTAGAACAGAGATGAAGATTCAGTTCCCTCTTTGCAGAGGGGTTTCAAGCCTCTATGTTTAATCATGCAGAACAGCCTCAGAGGTGGTAGCTTAACTGCTTGCTGAAGCTGGAAGCAAAGACGTTACTTAACTCTTAGGAATCTTTAGACATGTATTCAACTAAACTGACAGGTAAGTAGTACAAAGTTTGTCTTAATTAGCAAGGGACTGAAGTTTGAACCCCTTGGGCTGAGGAGGGTGGCCATCCTGTCTCCCTTCTCAAGAATGATGCTAACAAGTCAAGTAGAGCCAAAGAGATGAGCGCCCACCCAGATTCCTCACGTGTTTTGAAAAGAAAGCAGCTATTTCAGTTTTTTCTTCAAGAACTAATTCATATTCCATATCCATGCATACTACTAGATGAAGATCTCTGGAGGGTCTGGGTATCTCCATGACTTCAATGAAGTGTAAGCAAGGAACTCAACCCACATTTTCTGGGAGAGATTACTTCTGGGCACATGTAGAACCAGAAGAGAAGGCATCTAGGAAATTTTCAAGTGAAAAGGGAAAAAGTCTAAAGAATTTAAATATTAAGGGCCTAAACATACAAAAATATATATATATATCTGTGTATCAGGAACAGCTAAATTGCCTATAGTGGTTTTAATGTTCTGCTCCCTCTCCACACACATTAATTTACCCATCCTGAACTTTCTTGATTACTCATTATTAGAAATAGCATTGTAATAGACAAAAATTCATAACATTACATAACTTTAGACTTTAACAGCATGATTTAGTAACTTTTAAGGTTGTTCTAAACATTCTTAGTTTCCTGAACCACATGGAGAGTTTCTCGGACAGGAAAACAAACTCCCAAACTTGAAATCTAACCTTTTCCAGGAAACGTCTCAATTCAAAACTGAAGCTGCTGAGAGTAGAATGACAAGTTAAAGGCTCAAAGTTTTATTCCAGTATACCTCCCCTGTAGGGAACTACCTTGGACTGGAAAGCAACATTGATCACGCTCCTCTGATCTTTTTATACATCTCTGCAGGAATTTCCAGAAAGACGTAAAGAAATTGAATAGTTCAGTTCATCTAGTGTTTTAGAAGAAACTGAAATGAAATATCATCTCTTTCACATGTTTTCTGAAACAATTTGCAGCAAAAATGAAGAAAAAAAATGGTAAGGCTTATTTAGCTTGGTATAGACTAGGAAAAGAATTAACCAAACCAGATGAGTAAAAATAAAACCAACAGTAATCACTAAATTGAGGAGAGACAGACAGAGAAATCCTTTTGTTAAGGAAAAAAATGACAGGAAGGTATGTCAGATAATGAACTAAAACAATGTTTATTTGCAAGAAAATGTCTTACAAAGGTGAATTAAAATGAATGTCATGCAGAATTAACTGTCATGCAAGATCAGGCATTCCTTTTATTTTGTAAGTTATCTGGGAGTGGTACTGTACTCCAAGATGCAAACATAATATCCCACTGTGGGATTAGTATTTTGCCTTCAATGGTGGTAGCAACTATATATATATAGTTGAAAAATATGTATACACTTTTCCATTTGTGCTACCAAAAAAGACTGCAACAATAAGTAAGTAAGAGCTCAACTTCTAACACTGGCTCAGATGCCACTCAAGCTTCAATTCCACTGGGCATCAGTGAGGAACAACTGAGCAATGGAAAGATTGCACTCACTGCAGCATTTTTATAGAAGGAAGGAGATAATTAGAGAAACGGTACTGTTATTACTAAAAATAGCTAAAGAACTAATTCTAGGCTCCAGCAGATGCCCTGTACCAACAGGACATCTCAGGTAATTAATTTCTTACTTTGCATTTATATTTAAAAATAAAGATGTATTTTTCTGCTCTCTCTGTTTCACTAAGCATCCAAAATACCTGCGTATTTCTGCCTATTTTTTTTCCCAATTGTTAAATGTAAATCACAATTCAGAAAATTAAATGAATAATCTCTTGGACAGTGCACGTTAGTAATGACAGTCATTGAGACCTATTCAGTTACTACCAGATGTTGGGAGATTGAAAAGACAGAGCCTGAAAGAGGTTTCAATTCATTTTTTTCATGTTATCAGTAACAAAACAAAAATTTCTGCTCTCATTGTGACAGCACATCCGCCTTCACAACCCCCACCAGCAACTGCTCTAAGTTAGAAACACAGAGAGAATTTTTAACCTAACTATGAAGCAATAGCAAACATGGTATTTTACAAGACAGTTGTCTTTCAAGAGGAAAGAAATAAAACAATGTAAACCCCAAAATAAAACATGTGAGGCAATAAAATAAGTAGAGGCCTCATGAAGGACGAGACAAAGAAATCTAGCACAAATCGGTTGCATGAATTTGTAACGTCTCCTCCACTTCTCAAATGCCACCAAGGAACATGGTGTATTGGAGTAAACCTTCCAGCACTGATCCTCAGCATCAATGAATCCAGTTAATCATCCAGAGTTAATGCAGAATAAGATAATGTGCATTTTATCTCTTATCAGTGTAGGCCATCTTCCAAACAAGGCCTGTTAAACTGTCAGATTTATTATAAGCCCAACAAATGCAGTTAAAGAATAAATGTGGATTACACCTTCAAAGCTGCTATTTCAGTCTGAAAAGTAGCAAACAAAAGGTAACATACCATATAGCAGAGAATCAGGTAGCTGTACCACACTGCTACCCTTCCAGCACACACGCAGTTAGTGTAGGTACAAGTGCTAAATATAGAAGCAATATGTTCAAGTTACTGTTTTGGTGAGTAATAAACAGCAAAGAATTATCTGGTTTCCTTGAAAGAAAAAATATTACAATTTAATGAAAATTTTGGCTAAAATTTTCTCTAACCGCCCAGTTTACCAATATAAACAGCTCACATTTCTGTGGTTAATTACAAAGTCAAACATACATCCATTATAATTCATTTTTTTTTCCTGTGAAATTCTTATGATTAGAAGCTTTCAGTCTCAGTTTCAAAATTACTGAGGCACCCTGTGTAACACTAATTCTGGTACAAGCCAGAGTGAAGTTGGAAGTCACATGTAACTTGTGATTCTTCAAGTTTTTTCTTGCTTATGAACTCTTTTTCATTGGGTTCGTTTTTATATCTGAAAATATTTAACAGTGGTATATGCTGTAATCCACAGCTCCTTTGAAGAAGGCAATAATGGCAAGCACTTGATAGCAACTTTCCCAGGCCTGAAAAGGAAATCACTGTCAGAGACAGGATAAGATCCTATCCCAGAGACTGCGGCCACTGTAGCCTAAGGACTATCTGTTAGTCGTGACCAGCAGCAGTTCATGGAGATAGTTTGAAATACGCTTCAATTCCCAGCATTTGCCACTGAGAAAGTGTCAGAATTCCCAGAAGCTGAGGGATCCGGCCTGTGCCTGTGCAGCTCCCTGTGTGGCTGGGGATGCTCAGGTTCCTTGGGTTTCCCTTGCACTGGTGTTCGGACAAATCAAGGGACACATGGATAAGGGTTTGCAAATGAGTAAAAAGTAGAGTAGAAAATTCAGGAAACGAAAGGAGCAAATGAAAAGTGATTGCACTGTCTGCTAATATTAAACTAAGGCAAGATAAAGGCACCACTAAAAAGGTTGATGGGGAAAAAAATAGTGATATTAAACCATCATCCTGTATACACGCCCTGGTGTAAGTAAGGAACAAGCTCTACAACCAACTTCTTATATCTATCCATAATCACCCAACACATGGAGCTGGGACGTACCCCAAAAGAAACAAAATCATTCTGTCAAACAAGTAAAATGTCCAGCACCTAAGTTGGCAAAGTTAATCTCATATTAAAAATCCAAATTATGTTATCCAAGGGTATGTTCCTTTGTTTTCCTCAAATCCACCACTAATTTCACTGCAGATGAAACCGCCTAAAATCTTTGTCACCCTGCAATGGTCACACAGTATAAAGTGAAAACAGAAAACAAAGTTTCTATGAGGAAGGTAGCAGTAATAAGTTAAAAAAACTCTAAAGTCATCTTTAAAGGGCTTGTATTGAAATCTGATGTGCACCCATGGTTCATCTGGCAGTAGCCTTTTCTATCTGAAAATAGCACTCACTACTTCAAAGATACAATTTCATTTGAAAGTGAGACTATTAGAGGTAACATCAAAACAAGATTTATGGTAATTTTTACTAAATTCTACTTCATGCTTGAACTCCACAAACTAGAACTAAGAAAAGATACATAATTTATTAGAAAACATAACTATAAGAGAATTGAACACTGGCTCCGACACCTACCTCCCGCTCGTATTTTTGCTCTATCTACAAAAAGGCCTAATAGACTATAAACAAATGTTTAAACTGAAGGCTCCTTCCTCAACAATATCTTTTCTCTTACTTCTGTGTAATGGCTTTAGAGTGGTGTGTTAGACAGTAACAAGAAGACATATTCCATTTGCAGACTGAAAGCCAATAATGCTCATGAATTTTTTAGCTAAAAGACACTTCAAGATGCCACTGGGAAGACCGTCTAATAAACACATTAGGCTGCAAATGGGCAGCAGCAGCTCTTTAACACATGCTATAACAATCAAATAAATGGCTAACATTAACGTTCAGTGTTAGGCTGGTATTTCTTAGGACTTTTTAAAAAATCCACCTAAGTCTTAAAAAAATAAACTATTTATTTCTTTTTTTTTTTTTTCTTTTCTCAGATACTCAAAACCACAGGTTTGAGAAACCCACAGCTCTACTTTAGATGTTACCCAAAAACTCCTGGCTGACATCAGCACTGTAAGATGGCTCCTACCTTCTGTATTCCCATAGGCGAAGTCTCTTAATATAGCCAGTCACTGAGCTCCTTACAGATTAGCCTGCATCAGCCACCTCTAATATGCCCAGAAATAGCAAGTCTAGGCTTTAATAAGACAACAGAGAAAAATATCATAGGAAGAAAGTACCCTTTTTACCTAACGTACAAGAGTTTTACTCCATTTCCACTTTCAAAAAGGTCAGTTTTCACCTTTTTCACCAGTAGTACCATGTGATACAACTGAAGAAAAATTGTTCAAGACTCTGCATTGTAATTTCAGATCAGGGATTTTACTTCTCTCTCATTATCAAGAATTATTTCCAATTCTTAATATTTGACAACAAAAGAAATACAGCTAAATACCACCAAAGTTTCCATTAAAACATGGCATTAAACAACAACAAAAACACAATGCCAAAACGTTTTTGTAATATATGCTAGTCACTCTTGTATTCTTTTGTTTGTGGTGGGTAAATAAGGAAAACAAAACACAAGCCAACAAAACAAACAAACAAAAAAGCCCAAATTTTAATAAAACCATTTAACCTCCTAGGTTGCATTTGATACTAATCAAACAATGGCTATAAAAAATACTACAACTTGAAGCATGTTCTCTGGAAAAGGAAGTATCAAAATTCTTACATAAGATGTTTATTTAAGCTAAAGTTTTTCATGTATTTCACATCTATTAATAATTTTACTTAGCAAACTGATTTGGAAACAGTATTTCAAATGCACTACAATTTGAACTAAATATTTGTGAATATCAAAAGAAGCTGACAAATGAAGCAAATGTAACATCATAGAACACAATAATATTATAGGAAACCCAGTGTTTAAATAGTCTTCATTTCTACTTGAAGGCACTATTTTTAACAGTGAGTTAAGCATATTTTGACTCCTACTGAATCCTCTTTGCCAATCTCAGTTTCAAAACTGCTATTTTTCCACTTAAATTCCCACATCAACGTTCCCCAAAAAGCCATCAAGTAGCAAGTGGAAAAGCAGACAACTGCTCTCACAAGTTTAAGGCACTGTGTGAAAACTCAGATCCAGGAACACTTTGCAATTTCATAAATATTACTGATATGAAAGTATACACTACTTACAACACCAGTAAGCTTATACAGTTCAGTGTGATTTTCAAGATGCCTATCTTAATAGTGAGAAAAAGTTGACAGACCACAATAGACAAAGGCATTTACGTATCTCTGTGTCATGTGCATACCCTACATTAGGTTTTAACTCAAGTTAGCTGCCTGTCAAATATTAGATAAAATACATTCCATTAATAAAAAGCTCAGGAAACTGGGTTTCTTACAACTAAAAAGTGAAAAGCAGAGGGTGAAACAGAGAAAACAGCATGACTTTTCTGTATCAATTGTATGTAATAATATATGAAATTGTTCAACAGATCATATTTGAATTTGAGTTCTATCATTTATCAACCTCAATTTCAATGACTTTACACAGTGGTCCTCCTTGTCACTAGGGTCAGCTTAGCATCTCTACATGGCTCTATGACTCAAGAGCTACCACTCAGCTACTAAGCTAAGTATAAACCAAACTTGCCTCAGAAAGAGACGCTTATTCTGCATGCCACCTTTCATAGCTCTAACCTGGTCATCAAAATCATGTTCCTCCAGTCTCGGATCAGGTACTGTTACTGAAAATACATAATCTTACTGAAATTTTAGCTGCAGTTCAGAAAGTCTAGTTCTATACATCATCTCTTGTACCTAATGAAGAATTAAACTCATGGCTCAGACTTGCACTCAGCTGCAGCACTAGGAGAGTTTGTTTCTGTCATCCACCCAATTACCTATTAGTATGAAGCACACTGAAACTTCAGGTCATTCTTCTGAATGCCAAGATGCTAAATACCAAGCACTTAATTAAAACTCTGATTTGCAGGAAGCGTAGCTAAAACATTATCTAAAGTAGTTCCACATATTTTGGTGTTGTTATCATGGTAAAACAGTAACTTACCCTACACATACCTACAAGATACACCTATATACTAACACACTTCTTTTCCAAATAGCTATTGATAATCTCATATGCATGCATTTAGTTTAACAGTTTGTAAGAATATACTAGAACTTAACAGTGGACCAGTCAATGCATCTATATTCAATTTAAATATATCCTTGTACTCAGCTTCACAAATAGCCATGGGTATAGGAATGTTTACAGCTGCTTGAGAGGTAAATTCAGCTTCACGTCTGGACATGGTCCTGGGCAGCCTGCTCTGGATGACCCTGCCTGAGCAGGGGGTTGGACCAGGTGGCCCCCAGAGGTCCCTACCAACCTCAGCCATTCTGTGGTTTTATGATGCCCTCTGTCAGTCAGGAATGAAGTTGGTGCCCATATGAGGTTCAGAGCTCTGCACCACTTCTTGAAATTATACACCCAGGTCATCCTCTTCTGTACAATGACTGGATTGGCCATTGCCTCTGCCTCTGAAATGAACTTAGAGCAGGAAAATTCAGTGCCCTCCTCAGCTGAAGGTGGCTCGGCTTGCTTCAGCCCTGGTCCTGGGGAGTGTCCTGATGACAGGGATGCAGTCCTGGGTGGCACTGCCATGGGAGACAGCAGTCCTGGCTTTGCTCCCCTCAGCTGGTGCTTTCTGAATCACACCCAAAGCAGTATCCTCCACTTATACTGGAGCAGCAGCATAAGAGTTTGAAGTTAAAACAAACAAACAACTCTTATTATTTAAAGCTTGAAGAACAATCCGGTTAATATGCACTCTTGAGTGCATACTACCTTGATAGCATGTGCACTATTTGAGTGCTTACACTTGTATCAACTGCCAACATGCAGAAATACATATTTTTAATTTTAATATAGATGTATATTAAAGTCTTGTCAAAGATATTGAGAGCATTAACTGTACAAGTTGTGATTAAGCTCAGAAATACAAACTAATAAAATAAATGATGTCAGAGCCACACAAAAGTTTCTTGCAAACACATATGAAGTTCTAGATAAAAAAATAACTGGATAGAAATTTAACTGTCTATGGCAGTCTGTACACCCTAACCAGATACATTCTTAATAGACCCATAAGTTCAAAAACTGATCTGTGATGACAAATAACAATTATTAATGACTTCAAATTTCATGTTTATATCAGTCTTCATTCATACTCTTCTATTTGCCTCAGTGAAATACAGCAACTAGCAATAACAGAAGAAGAAAGTTTAACTGTCATCTTTAACCACCTAAAAAGAAAACATAACTCATAAAAACCTATTTACTTTAGTTAGTCAGCTGTCAGGGAATGTAACCTTGTGGGCACAAACTTCATATCCACAAATATATAGAGAGGAGTGCAGCCTATGACCAAATAAAACATATGTAAGAGTGGCTGTGCGCATCAAGTTAAGGACTAAAATTTATGTAGTGGTTTGTCTGACATGGAAGTTCACTTCACAGAAGATGTTTTGAGGACAAACTGCAAGACAACTGCAGAATGACCCTTTCCTCTGTTTCTGAAAATTGGAGGTTCATGAGCCATCTTGGCTCTGGTATTCTGCCCCTCTTCTTCCCTCCAAACCTATCTTCATTTGTGCCTAATTTATGCTTTAATCCATATGCATAACTTCGGTTTCCCCAGCACTTACAGGCAAAACCCTATAAGCTTGCTATAGCTCTGTTAACAGCAAAAATGGCATTTTGGAAAAAAATGGGGGTATATTATGACTCAATTGAAATAAATCAGAATTTTATCACTGACTTCACTGAGGCTTGGATTTTCCTCCTAGCCTACGGGAGGAAGATGTCAAACTGTTATTTCGCTCTTTTGTATAACATAAATCACTCCACGGGCCTGTCACAACTGTACTGGTATCCTGAAGCCCAAGGAAAACAAGGCTGCTCTAACACTAAAGCTGATTGTTACCACCCATTTTATTCTCTTCGTAAAAATAAACTGAAATTAATTTGCATTAACAATGAAACCATTTATGGTAAAGAAGAATAACACTGGTAAGAAAGAATGAGTGTATATTCCATGTATTTTAATTTTGGAATATAATTAAATATAGTTACTAAAGTGGAGAATAAATATCCACTGCATTAATAAAAGTGGTTGACCAGAAGGCTGCAATATACTGCCCCAAAGTGCAAAACAGCATGCATTTAAAGCTAGCTGGACTGAACTGAAAAAAAAAATAAATAATTTTATTACCATGGAGTTCTAACAGAAATTTCTTATTGACATCTAGTATTAGATGGTTGCTTAATCACAACATGACTGTGATTAAGAAATGAGGAATCATCATTTCTCACTCCTGAGTCCTGTGCTACCAGGAATGAGGAAAAAGAGCACCACAATATCTTATGGTTTGTTTGGGGACGGCATGCATAGTAGATAATGAACGTGAGGAATAAGATTTGAAGACCTAAAGCCTTATCTGTTTCGAATAATTTTTTAGTGCAATTCAGACACTTTTCTATGCCTGCCAGAGCCAAGTGGGTACGAGTCAGGAAAGCCAACCAGGAATCCAGCAGGATGCCCTCAGAGGTACAGCGATCACCAGCTCATGGGTGGTGTTCCCCTGCACTCCGTTCAGCCGGCTTGGCTCGTAGACCCATTTCCCAGTCCTTAGCTCAGCTTTGTCACAATAATTATGGGGCTATTTTACCGTAGTGCACTAACAAATTTATTCAATTTATTAATGAAGGAGGTTTTGATCATCAAGGCTATGTTCACACCTGTCCTTATTTCCCCCTGTCCCTGTTACTAGCACAACATAAATAAAATGGTGCTGCAAAAAATAACCAGCCAGCTGACTTCAGCGTAGCATTTCTTATTAAGTATCGTGGTTAGAGCTCTGGAGTGAAAAGCCATTTTCAAAGTAGTCACCCAGCTCAGATTTTCCAAGAAGTATTTTTGTTTGTTTGTTTTCTTATAACACTGTATGTTTTGCAGTGCACTAATGCATTCCCTCCTACCTTATACAAGAATGTTCCCTTACAGAGATGGCAAACAAACAATCAAACTAACTAAAGGAATGAAAGAAGACAGCCACATCTTTTGATTGTCACCAATGCAACCTTTTTGACTGTTAGCATACAGGAATTTTGAAGTGTGGGTAAAAGGCAAAATAATATTCCTCTGGTCAAAGACAGCGCTTGAAGTTTTAGATGAGCTACATATCATAGTTGAAGAATTAGTTATAAAGGAAATATTGGACTTTTGAGCTTTGTGAGAACCCAGAGCCATTTCAAAAGCACAGTCTATCCAAAAGGTTGATATTGTTCAAAGTTTTTTCCATTAACATGCCAAATACAGGCAAATACGAATGACTGCACCAGAGGTAAAGGTCTATTTTCCTCCAAAACATAGGTGCCACCCTTCCAGTTAGCGCTGCTCGGCCCCCGCTCTCTCGTGAGGTCTTCCGCAGCGAAATAAAGGAACCCCGGGCAGCAGGGAGAGGAAGTTTCATTGTTCTGGTGGCTTCTCCGTTTGCTGCCGGGAAGGCGAGGGGCTCGCCGGGCGCTGGCCAGCGGTGCCGCACGCTGGGCCCAGGCCCAGGCCCGCGCTCCGGCCTGCAGCGGGGCCGCGCTTCCAGCAGCCCGGCGGAGACAAAAGAGGGCAAGCAAATAAATAGCGCCGGCTTGTTTACGTTTCTGTCTCTGTCCTCGCAGTATGAAGTAAAGTAGCTTCAAACGCACGCTCCGTTAATCTGGGAGCCATAACATTTTCCTTCCCCCTCCTATCTCAAAGCAGCACGAGTTTTTCAAAGTCCTGAAGAAAATAAACTACGGCATTTCCTGTGTGCATTTAATTAATTATTAAAGGGATCCGACGCGTGATAGTCATCACCGCTATTGCAATAGGGATCCGGGAAAGCACACTTTTTAGCAAGCTGCCAGTGCACTGCAGTAATGACCTGTTATACCTATCCTTGCAAGCCTGCCCTTAACTTGGGAGGCAACACCGTAGAGAACTTACAATCAGTGCTCCCACGCAAATCCCAACATTTCATTTTATCATTTTTTTGTAGCGCAGGATCACTGTTATTGCTATGAGGTGAAGCACAATGCTGGGCTTAATGCCGGGTATGACAGGAAAATAAAACAAACAAGCTTTCAAGAACTTCCCAGGCAGGGGAGACAGCACACCATCTTCCCTTGATGCAAGTAACATTTTTTTCATGGGATATTATTATTAAATTCATCTGCAGAATTAAATGTTGCCCTCCCAAGGTTACCAGAAAAGTAAATACTGCCAAGGTATTCAATGACATCAGCACGCATAACCATGAGATAAATACGAGGTCTGAAGATTAACTGAATGTCATTCTGTTTGCGGGGTCACAGACTTGTAAAGAAAACTATTAAGATTAGAAAATAGAGAAAGTTATATAACTGCAAATGTTTCCGTGTGTTTTGTCTACTTAAGCTCTTGGTCAGAAAGAGAAAGCTTTAGAGCAAAAATGTCTCAGTCTGACTTCCTCTGTACTTTTTCATGTGCATAGAAATTACTGAATACTGAATGGTAATTACTGCAATGAAAAAGGCACTCGTGGGCTCCACCTCCTCTTGACAGTGGGAAAATATAGATGGGTTTGTGTATTATTCTGGACGCCAGAAAACTTGCTTACAAAAGTATTTCCTGCACACTGACTAAGATATATTTAGCCACATAAACCCATAAAACTGTCACAGGCAACCACAAGTTCACCTGTAGCCATTAAAAAGGGGGAAAACTACAGAAATTGGAGAACCAATTTTACATTATTTCTTTATATTTGTTACTTAGAAACAATAGCTTTAAACTCCCTTGCTCAAAAAGAAATTAACTGTTCCTCCCGCTCCCCAAAAGCAACCTCCCACCCCTAGCAAAATCCAGAAACCTCCGATGCACACGCAGGGGCACAGAGACGTGCAGAAAGAGAGCAGTAAGGACAATGAAGTCACAGCACTTCAGAAACACACCTTGTCGTCTTCCAGCCTTTGCAGTTCAAGGCAGATCCTACTAGTTTTCCTGCGTCTTCAGATCAAGATGTAGATAAATCCCCCATCCATCACACTTGCTTTTTATTAAAAACAGGAGGAAAAAAAAAAAAGGAAGGAAAAAAAAAAAAGCAATTACCAGTAAATTTACAGCCTTAAAAATATCAGCTCTGCATTATCCCAAACCAGTGTTATGTCTCGATGTAAACCAAAGCACATGCTGAGTGAGGACGTGCGCACACAGCAGCTTATCATCTCTGTCATCTGCTTCTAATGACAGCTGACAAACTGGCCGCACTAATCCTTCCCTAACTGCTGATCAGAGAGAGCTCCCTTTGACAATCCAGCATGGTGGAGTACTCGAAAATTCCTCCTGCTTCTGTTCTGTTGCTGCTCTAAAAAGCAGTTTCCTTTTCATTGAGATAATAGCTTTTTCTGCAGTCACGTGGTGCCCAGGCTACATTAGCAGCGCTTTATGATAATCGTCAGAGCAACTCCCCTCCCTCCGATCTTCCGATTTTTCAGGGTCCGACTCCTGAAGAAACCCGAACCCGCAACACTCGAGATCCTTTCTGCATCTGCCTCCATTGACAAGCAAATCGGGCTGCTGATGCAGAGGACGAATGCACGCGCCCTCTCCACTTCTTGCACCAAAACTAATTAACAAATACATTTTTAGGCACTGCCTTTGCTGGGGCATACACACTGGTCATAAACATGTCATATGGGACTAAACTGAATATTAAGTATGCTTAATACCAAATATCTGGCATGCTAGATTTACTCTTTTTCCCCTAGAGTACTTTATTATTTTTTTTTCCTGTAATTTTATTTCTGCTGCAATAAATACTCTTCTCTCAGCAACATCCTATGGCTTAACTCCTCCCGGCACTGAATTCTCATGCAAATACAAAAAAGCACAAATAACAATTTTTTGCTACAATCTCCAGCCTGAGTGCTTCCTTTTTTTTTTTTTTTTTTTTTTTTTTTTTAAACGCAACGTCATTTATCTTGCTTTAACTCAGTACCCTGACAAGCATCTTAAGCACTGCCCAACAGGGAAACCCACCTAAGCTTCAGCTTCTGAGTTCCCATCCCTCCTGTTTACATAGTGCCAGATCCCAGGTGGGCTTGCACCTGGAATTGCAACTGTTCAGGGGGTTTTCTACTTGTAAAAGGCAAAGCATATACACAAAAGGCAAAGTATATGCACAAACACCTCTGACATCACAGATCAGCAATCCTTCACCTTCTATTTCAGTGTTGGGATTTGCAAACTCTTTAAGAAAGCTTTGGATGAAGCATCTTAAAGTAATTTTCAAGCCTGCAAAACAACTTTTGCAGCTTTGCATCTACTCTGTTCAGATCTTAATGAGGAAACAATTATTTTCTTTTCTCCTTCTATTTCCATCACCTCCCATTATCCCACATTATTCTTCTTAAAGACAAGACTGATCATAAACTTATGGCTTCTCCAGACACCGAGAAGGTAAGTGTTAGGGACTGTGGTTGTACTCATAGGGGAATAAGGTGGACATTGTGAGGAACTAATGACTATCTCATGCAATCCAGCTTTGCCCCATCACCTTTTCTCTTCACTCCTCTCTCCAGGGACAAGCTTATTCAGGAGCAGGCCCTGTTCAAGACTCTGGGAGAACCCCACTCCCAGGCCATGGCCAAGTCAAGGGATGACCTTTCTGGGGCACAGGAGCTAGAAATGGAACAGGAATGTGAACGAAGACCCCTCTCTGCAGCAGGATGAATCCTTTTTTCCAATTTTTCCCAATCCTTTTTTCTTTTTTCTGTGCTTTAGAGATGATCTGTGAGAAAGACCCAAAGTCCAGGAGTAAAAAATCCGATTCAATAAGGAGACTACATATTACCCTACATTCACCAAACAAACATACATGCTAAACTGAATATTAATATTTTCATATTAAGTTTTCTCTTAGTATATCTTTCTATCCCAAAGTGCCACACTGTAAAAGGTAATGAAAATACGCATTATTTTGAGCTACATACACCAACAGAATAAGAACTGCTTTGCAATCTCTACTTTCTTTTCTCAAAGCAAATCGTCACCAGCATTTTTCATATTAATTAACTGAAAGAAGGAGCACCAACAATATTGTCTAAATTAGCAAATGTCACAAATGTGGGAAAAACTCTGAAAATTACTGACAGCTATTTGGTAATCAATAAAAAATATTAATAAACAAATTTTATAAGTAAAATCAGCTTTCCCAAGAATATACACAAAATACTGCAGCTGTGAACTACAGCCTAGGAAAAACGCAAAAACTGGGAGCACGCCAGTCACACACCAGAGCTCGAACTGTACTGCTGATATTTGCAGGAAACATGAGATAAAATTCAAAGACAACGCAATATGGCGAGCACAAACACAATAATGGCTGTGTTAGGGAAGGAATTACATGTAAATAAAAAGGAGGGAACAGAAGAGGATTGTTACAGCCAGAAAGTGTGAATTAAAGACCGAAAGAAGTGGAAGTATGCAGATGTTATTAAAAAGATTGCTTAGTGAAGAACAGAGAACAGATACAATGAATGGAGAAGAGGGAGTAAAGCACTGCAGTACATAGACTGATTCCAGACAAAAAGAGAAAGAAGAAACAAGCAAAAAATACTTCTATTAGAAAACACCAGTCTGCATATAAATAAGGAAACATGCAGCTGAGAAGGAGGAAAGGCTCTTTGGTTTTATCAAACAGTGAATAAATGCTTCCACTGGAAACCACAGAGTCTGTGTCTGCTTTTCAATACAGTTTCACATGAACAAGTCCTACAAATAATCTGGAGATGAGCAGGTGACCTTTAAAACAAATTCTGGTAACACAGATTTTTCCTATGAGGATAAGACAAACATCTTACACAGCAGAAGAGTTTCATCTAAAGTTTTCCCTTAGATATATATTTCATTAATACTTTGTTTTGTTTGCCCAAATATAAGTGATTTCACAGGAAAGCTGTCCCTTCACTAAAACATTTACAGATTATATTTAACATGATAAAATAATTGAAATTGATAAAGAGAACTGATTTCATTACAGGCATTTTATAGAAGTTCTATTGAGTTTGTAGTTCGTGTGTGTGTGTATGTGTTTTTTCCTCCCTTTCCTTTCCTTTCCTTTCCTTTCCTTTCCTTTCCTTTCCTTTCCTTTCCTTTCCTTTCCTTTCCTTTCCTTTCCTTTCCTTTCCTTTCCTTTCCTTTCCTTTCCTTTCCTTTCCTTTCCTTTCCTTTCCTTTCCTTTCCTTTCCTTTCCCTTCCCTTCCCTTCCTTTCCTTTCCTCTCCTCTGCAGAAGAAAGAGTGAATTGGATAGAGACGAGGACAGACCATGCCAGGGTCTGGCCTGTTGCTTGCCCTTCTTCCAACACACTTGCATCTCAGGCACAGACCGGCCAAGCAGTCCCAAAAGCTCTCATGTTTCTTTTAGTCCGTTCTCTCACTGCCTGTTCTCCACATCCTCCTGGAGAGTCTAATTCAAGCTTCATCAGCCTTTCAGTCCTCTCAATTCACCGTAGCAAATGGGGTGCAAAGATTGCCAGTTACAGCGATGGCAGCTGTTTACACTGCAGAGTAGTAAGACACTTGAAAACGTGTTGGAAAGATTACAAAGCTGACTCTCCAGGCTTTATTCAAGACAGGAGGCCACTGACTTTTAGGAAAGCTGACTAGCTTGTGTCAAGTGCTGTTTGTGAGAAAGACTGGAAGGGCAGAGACCTCCACCAGCACAGAAAATGAGAAGCAGAAATGACTAGAACTGACTTCCAGGAAGCACAACAAGCATATTACAGCTCAGATCAGGAATAAAAACAGTGCAATGATTTTTCACATGTTAAGTTTCCATAAATGTAGAAGCAAACATACAGCTTTCAAATATTAGGTCATAAAATTCCTATGTGAACGCTAACATAAATGTTAGGATTTTCAAGTCAAAACTGGAAACCTGTTGACTTACATGTCAATGACATTAACGTTTCTCCAGTTCAGGAACTCCTTATCCACCACTATTTGAACATGAAGTAGATTTTTCCTTTTCCTTTTACCAGCTGAAGAAAAAATTTTTTAAAAGTACTAGAGACAAAATCTAATTTTTCTGACCTTTGCACCTTCTCCTGAGGGCCAATGAACACCACAAACTCCTGCTGGAATCAAATTGAATGCACTTCTACTGCAATTTTAGTACTTGGCATTTCTGACAGTCTCAGTAACATGCTGCTAAGTACCTTGTGACTTCTGTCCATAACATGGCAAGGAAAAGACAGGAACCTCCTCCTCTCTTAATATCTCAGATATTCCTTTTAACTTCTCTTTATAGTATAAAAATGCCCATGCTTCTTAAACATGGCTTACCAAGGCTCTCATAACTTCATAACTGTGCACACTGCCACCCACACAGAGTATTCAGTGTGCAAGTTTCTGCAGTATCTGACTGGAGAACACAATATTGTGCCATGTGCTATATATAGCAAATAAGTTGTGTATAGGCATGTCCATTGGCAATTGTGCCTTTTTTTTTTTTAAATACAAGTTTGATGACTTCAGTTTACTGAGCTTTTTGAGTAATGGTTGGGATTTTTTTTTTTTTTTGTAATCTCTGCTTCTTCAACCTCTTACCTTTAATTAAGAAGACATATGAGAAAATGGTCAGATCCTGGCAAAGGATTTGTATTTCTTCTTCTAAACTAATAAAGGGCTAGATCCCCTGTACTAGGGTACTTGCCAGGGCTCTCTATGGGTTACACACAGAGGACTGCTCTCTGATGGAGCTAGGCCTCAGCCCACAGAGAGACAATCTCACGACGGCAGAGTGCTTCCACTGACACTGAAAACACACAAGAGGAACTAAACACAGGAAGTTGAGCAAGCGGAGAAAACCAGAACGAGAATGGAAATACTACAGAATAGAAGTAAATAGGTTGTACTAACATGATATAGTATATGAATGTAGTAACCTCTACTATTCCTTCTTACAGAGAATGCAGCTACATTATGAAGTCCAGAATAACTTCGTTAAAGAAATGACTATTAACTCTACTAAACGTGCCTCTTACCAGTGAGTATATTTTTAAAAACTGCTAGATATCTTTTTTTTTTTTTTTTTGAGAACTCGGAAGTCACCTCATCACAGAACAGAAGTACTGGTAGGGGGAAAGACTCCTGATCGTAAAAGGATCTTTAAACGTGCAGACCATCAGACGACAACATTCAGTGGCTGAAATTTTAAGTTAGATAAAAGTTTAAATTACACAAAAGACAGACTAAAAATGTTTACTTTTGATAATGGGACAAAAACATTCTAATTCACCTAAGGATAAGGTAGGTTTTCTTTGATGCAGTCTCAGCTGGAGACAAATACATCTATAAATGACATCCTATGGTTCAATCAAGGTAGAGGATTAAGGGAGAAATCATTAGGTGAAATGTTATGGTCTCGATAACCAGGCAAGGCAGCAGAGTGTAATGCTCCACCTGGCCATAAAAGCAACGCTGTGTGAACTCAGCAAGATTTGATACATTGCATGTGGTTTTCCTTGAAATAGAGAGTTGCTGTTGTGTTTAATGCAAGTGGGACCTCTACCTTTAGTTCAGGATACAGCAAATTACTCTACCATACCCAGCGGAGAATACGTGGGCCTCTGTGCCTAGACCTCTCTCCAAAGAGAAAGTTAATATTTCCCACTAAGTCATGAAAGTCTGGTGTCCCGTCTGCTCTCAGTAGTCTTTTTCTAACTGCCCGTGGCCTGCAGACATTGCTGTGCATTTGAACAGCCAGTTCCTGTAAGTGGCGAGAAGGGTACACAGAGGGACTGTATCTCGCAGATCCCCAAATTCTGGGCTTTCATGTCCCTCCAGTGGACCTCACTGAAAAAGGGAGATTCTACCAATATAACTGGGCTCACATGTGAGAAACTGAGAGACAGGGACAGCTGCTCATCGCAAATCTGAGAATAAATAAGAAGCTAATTTAATGCTGCATCATCCACTTGAGCTAAACCTTATGAACACATCAGAAAGCACTAAGTCAGTGTAAATGATGAACAACAAACAGAGGAGAACAGTAAACACTGAGGACAGACCTCTTGCCTTAATCATTAGGAATTTCATGCACAGTAACGTTGTGTTGCTAGAGCAGGACCATGCCAAATTTTGGTATAAAGCCTGACTATTAAGTATCTAGAACATCAGTGGATGATGAAAAATACAGAAGAGAAACTAAAGAAAGATAGCTTTTCTATTAAAAGTTTTAAGTGTTCTGGTAATAATTTCAATCAGCATCAGACAGAATCATGGGGAAAAAAACAAACAAACACAAAATCCACCAGTTTAACTGAACCCGAACACAAACACTCCTGAAAACGCCTGTCACAGAAAATTGTATCTGATGAGAAAACCAAGAGCTGAAGACTACAGCCTCCTAAGTAAACCAAAAGTGAAAGGAAAAGTACCAGCAGTCGGAATTCATCTGATTTGCAATCAAATAGTTAAATAATCTAATATGAAATAAAATCAACATTAGGCCAATTCCTAAACTGTTCCTTTTTTTAATGAGGCTAATGTGGCAAAATTGAAATTTAACTCAAATATTGTGAAAATTCAAAGCTTCAAATTTTATATGGTGAGAATAAAAGAGAAAAAAAAAGTGCTAATACAACAGCAATCACTGCATGTAGGATATTCAGGAATATTTAAAACAACAGCAGTTATGTGTTCAACAGAAACAGGACTTGTTTACTTCTCTCACAACAGTGCGGGTCTTCTACTAGTGCCAGTGTTAACAAATGGCAGCTCTAAATCACAGAGGATAATAGTCATTTTATCTGAATAAAGAAAGAGCAAAATTTAGGTATGCAGGTAATTATTCGCAGTCGAAATGAGACACAACAGTCTAACAGAGGCCTAATTTTAAACAAAAACGCTATACAATCTCAAATAACCTCCAGTGTTTAGAGTTGAATATTTAACTTGACGATAAGAGAGGAAGCATGTCAGTGCTTGAGTCTACTGCTAACTCCAGGAGAAAAGTTCAACACGCTGAACTCCAAAACAGAAATATAGTTCTCAACTTGTTTGTTCTGGGTTTTCCGTAAAATGAACTGCAGAGTACGTGCACGTTTATGACAGAAGGAAAAGGCTCAGAAACAGCATACAGCTCAGTCTTTTCATCTGAAATATTTAGAACATACAGAAAACACCGTCACATCATGAGAACACATCAGTGTTATACTGTACAGCAATATGAAAAGCTAAAGTCAGCCACAAGTTTTGAGAATAGATGGCAGGCACATTACAACTGCATATCATAGGGCTGATGGGTCTTTCCTCAAAGTAAAATTAGTAGCCCTGACCATGTTTACACTTTAAAAATTTTCCATGGTGCTATCTCGAAATCATTACTTTACACTAATATAACAAAGCTATCAACAACATAGACTGTGCTTTTCATTTTCTTGAAGACTGCGCTTGATCATGTTGTACTGAGGAACAAGATGATACAAGGTCAGTTAAACAGGGAGAAAATTCGTGTTTGGAAGAATACACTTATTTTGTTTATTTTATTTTGACAGACTGCCATCTTTTCCTTCCAAACATATGGTTGTCATGACTCTCTCATCTTTAAACTGTAGTACTTCACAGTTCAAGGAACAATTTCTTAAAACTTCACAAGTCGCCCTTAATAACGAGATTTATGAGTTATTTAGATGTTTACAAATAGTCTGTCCCAGGTTTTTAAGACCTCTTACTTTCAAAGCTTCAAGTTAACAATGTATTAATAAATACTATAGTAGAAGTCATTTGCCATCAGCAGGGCTTCCCTCCAAAAAGAGATCAGCCGAGCCCCTGAAATGAACTGTCCTTTCTCTTGTTCAGCCTCCTGCCCAATACTACCGAGAAAATAGGTGGAATATGTGACATTTCAGGACAAAAAAGCCGCACACAGTAGATTTCACTGGCAGCTTTAATAGCAGTATAACAAAGGAGGAAAGAAATCTCTCAAATAATCAGTATGTAAAGTCATTTATGGCTTTCAAAAGACAAAATTTCAACCACAAGCCAATAGACAACCAAAACAACTGCCAGAGAGCTGATGTGCTCTGTGCTTGCAAACTGCATTTCCACCTGAGAAGCAGGATGCCATGGAGGACCACCTCCAACACCAAGTGAACACCACTACCCCTGCCCAAGTGCAATTCAGCCTCACTCACTGAGCTGCATTTCCAAAGGAGAACATCTTGCAGCTTTGTTCTACGACATGCATTTGGATCAACTCATTTACATATGATGCTGTGATGCTAATTGTTATAGATAACACCATTTATGGTCCTCTGTGCTGGAAGGATTGGTTTTCCCTTTATTGCACATGATGGGAGTTGTGGATTTGGAATGCTCACATTTCAGAAATGGCTTCAAACTTAGCTTGGCAGAACTAAGATTCAGGAACAGTCACTTGTTCTCCCAGACAAAAGCCTAATGGGTAGATAGAATATAGTTTAAGTGAATTAATACTGTTAATATTTATTAAAGGGAGTTTTACTATCAAACAGGAGTAATTCTCTTGATAAACATATTTGACACTGCTGATGTTAACACTGGAAGCAAGTTCAAAGAAAGTTAAAGTATTAAGGGGCAGCTGAAGGGTTTTTGTTTTGTTTTAATTTATTTTAATTTGGATATCTTTGCTTACTGATTTGTAAGGGTTTGCATTTCTGGAAAGTCATCACTGTATGTTGCACACACTGTCATATAAGATTAAAAATAAAAGGCTTTGTAAAGAGGCCTATTTCAAGAAAAAACAAAAACCCTTCAGCTGCCCCTTAATACTTTAACTTTCTTTGAACTTGCTTCCAGTGTTAACATCAGCAGTGTCAAATATGTTTATCAAGAGAATTACTCCTGTTTGATAGTAAAACTCCCTTTAATAAATATTAACAGTATTAATTCACTTAAACTATATTCTATCTACCCATTAGGCTTTTGTCTGGGAGAACAAGTGACTGTTCCTGAATCTTAGTTCTGGACAGCAGCAAGAAGGGAGAGCCTCCAGTGGAAGCAATGAGCAGCGCACTGGGAATTAATAGGGTCAGTTAAAGTACCCCAATTTTAGAAAACCAGGCAACATGAGATTACAACTCCTGGCTGCAATGTTTTTCTTCTCTCCTACAAAAGCAGGGTTTTAAACCTTCTGTGGTTGCAATATCATTTTATGAGTTTAAATATTTCATAATACAAGGCGGAAAAACAGCAAAGGGAAGGTCAAGCTGGGTACCCCTACATAACACTTACACTAACATTTGTATTTACAATACAGATTATTAAGAAAGATGGAGGAAAGAAGAGGAAGTGATAAAGTACCCATTTATATGTTTTAGGTATTTAGAAAGCTTCCATGACATAGGATCCCTGCAATCTTTAATATATTGCACTCACTTAATATCTATGTTATATGTGAATTCATATAGATGTATTTACCTTAATTACTATATATCCTGCAGCATCTCCATCACTCTCAGAGCCAGAGCAGTGGGCAGATACATAAAAATCAGACCAGCAAAGTCCTCAAGCTCTACAGATGAGAAGAGTGCTAGATGAAATTATCAAATAAATGCAAAGAACAGACCAAATGATGCCTAAAGCATAATGGAAGAGGACCAAGATGGAAGGCAACATGAAGAGAAATATTTCAGAGGAGATGACAGCTTTTAATCAGACAATTTACTATGGCCTAAATATACAGTCTTCTAAACCAACTGTATTAAGACATGTAGAAGTAATTTTTCTTTGATTTTTTTTTAAACTGAAAAATCTCTTACATGGTCATAGCACTGCTTCTCTTCTGTATCACAATTTTCTTTCTAATAACATCTCCCCACAATCCTTTTAACTGAATGTGACTTCAGGTGTAAAGCTGCACTTCATCCAACAGTGCAGCAGAAAAAAAAAAAAAAAAAAGTGTTCCAGAAGTTTGTTATCCCCCAGGCAAGATTTAAAATTTGTGCAAGAACCTTCTTGCCTCTGTTGTCAGTATTAGAAAGCCTGGGCCTTTCCCAAATAGTTAAAGGCTTATTTGGATTTAGCTGGATATAATTCTGACCTAATATTTGGACTTGGATTAAAGGCCAAGCACTTTAAATTCATGCTAACGCTATGAAGGGTAGATAACCTATAAGTGTGTTCTGCTGAAGACCATTCCTTAAACCCATCCAGAAGCCAAAACTAATACACAGGAGAGAAACCCAATTATAAAGTAGCATATCTCAGCAGGAACATGTACACCAATCCTTCAAAACCTGTGTTAGATGCCTACTGATTTCCAGGTAGAGTTGAAGATGTTCACACTGAAGTACAAAGCCCTGAATGACTTGGACATGACTATTCTTGCTTTCAGTATCTTATATGTGTGTGTGTAGAAATATGTGTATATATAAAAGTATAAAATCTTGAATAACACTTACCCAATTGAATAAAATAATATATGTAGTAAGCACAGAACGCAATATTTTTCCGCTTCTGGATTTTGATGACAACAAACCCTAGGAATCATACTAAAAATATTAGTTCCTTTCAAACCATACAGCTGGCATTTCAAATATCAGAAAATGGACAATGGCTACTAGCATTAGTAATCAGCTGGAAGTCAAGTGATCCTTCACCCTGTGGTAAGTCTACAACAGTTTTGATCTCATGAAATTCTAGTCCTTGTAGTTCAAAACCCCAACTATTTTTGCTAATCTCTTTTTATTTGTTTTTTAGTTTTGAAGGTGTTTATTATTTTGAAAACTGCATTTGCACTCATCAGAGTAAGCTGGGGACTAAAGCTTGAACCAATTCCTTTGAGATACCGAAGTTTCAATATTATCACATACTCATACACACAAAGATTATATTAGATTTCATATAACAAATACTTCTTCTCTAAGTAGAGTTCTGAAGGTATGACTTCTATTCTCCAGGGAAAAGGGAACAGACAGAATTTCTATAACCCTACAGTCTGCATGCTGTGCATGTCATGTAGCAATAAATAATTCATATTTTGACCTTATGGGATACCTTTTACCCATGGATTTTCAAAGAGCTTTTGCAAAGGTGGATATATGTTTTATTATCTCCAGTTTATAGATCGCAGAACGAACAAAGAAATAAAATGACCTATTCAAGGTCATTCAGCGAGCCAGGTGTATTTAGGTGGGTAATATCAGGCATGCTGCTTTTTTACTTAGGTTGCAGCTTACAGCAACACTATGAAAACAGCCATATACCACCTTGAGCTTGAACAATACCCATGAGAAAGCACAATGGATGTTGGCCCTTTCACAAATTTATAAAACTAAACATACTCATGGGGAAAAAGGAGAAACAATTACTGATTCTAGGAACATGGTACTGGGAAAGGGCACAAGCTCCATGAGCAAAGTTGTCAGCATCTCCTGAACAGGGATCCACAATGCTGTCTCTATTCCACAGCGTGAATTTCTTGGAGATCACGTCAGATACTAGTCTGCACTTGGAAGAAGTACTAGTGATATGCTAATACATGAATTGTACAGAGAAGTATTTCAGCAGATTATTTTCTGATATAGATTTTATCACACCTTGTGAACAGTCCAACCTGAAAATAATTTATTTCAGAAAGACTGATTCTACCTACCAAAAGCTTACCAGAAGAAGGTATTCTACTAGGACCAAAGTTATTTCAAACAGAACTGGGGCCCATTAAATATTCTAGAAAACCTAAGACATTCTTTTATATTTTAATGAGCTATAAAAAATTGGTGGGTTTTGTGGTGTTAATATTCCTCTCTAACTCATGAAAAAAAAAAGTATTTTAAATGAAAAAACAAGCAACCAAACAAGACAAACAAACAAGAAGTGCTCTATATAAAACTGTATAATTGCAACCCCAAACTAATCCATAAATATGAGTATATTTATGAGACTATACCACCATGGGAAGACAGTTTATTTATTTGTTAACACCACAGCAGTGACGGTTCGGATTAAACACTTAATCTTGCAGTTCTCTGAATTGTCTTACCTAATGTTAAGTCCAAGGCTCCATTCATGTCCTTAACTGTAAAGATTATGTGTAAATGATTTGTTGGCTTCCGAACAGCCTACTCCTGACTTTTCAGGATGGAGTCTGTATGTTGTGTATGACTGCTGAGGACTTAAAAGCATTTAACATGCACAAATGAATCTGTTCAGCTGCCCTCTGAAGTGCAGAAGCAGTAGGACCCAAGGTCCATATGTGTTAGCCAAGAAAGATAACAAAGAAGTAAGCCTTGGGCTGTGTTTTTGTTTTGCTTTTGTTTGTTTCTTTTTCTTTACCTGAAGAAAGAACATATAATATTCTGCCACAGAGGACAGCTTACTCTGTTCACATGGCATGATATTTAAACAAGACAAAGATTTATATTTTACAAGGCAAAAAAAAAAAAATTATCACCACTGTTATCACCACTGGCATATAACAATTGGTAGTAAAACACTATTTCATAAAAGCACTTCAAGGCTAGATTTAACTAACATGACATTGGAATGCTTCCTTAACAGAAAACAAGTTTTTAAACAGAAAAGAAAATAAAAAAGGAAAAAAAGAAAAAAAAGAAAAAGAAATCACAAACCACACACTCTCCTTATTCTGCATGTGCTAAAATGAGGTAAACCCAATGTCTGGCTATTGACAAACCAAAGTATCATTGTGAAATGATTTTTTTTTATTATTATTATTTTTTTGTCTGTGCTATCAGAATGAAATGAAGCTAAAAGATATATACACCATGCATTAAGAAAAGATGAGATTTGCCAGAATTTTCCTGGGATTAATTAAGAATCATTATAAATCCCTCTCTTTTCTCCAAGCCTCTCCAAGCTAAATTTACTCCATTTAGGTAACAAATGCAAAGTAGGCATGGAGGTATTTTCCAATCAAGTCATCCACAACAAAGCAATCTGATGCTGTTTTAGAGAATTTTTTAAGCTTTCAAAATATAAAATTGTTCTGGCGACCAAATGATATATATATTCCTCTGTGCAAATGGCGTCCTCCAGACAGTAAAATGAAACGTGTGTATGTCATCAAAAAATTCCTGCATAGGTTTTACAAGAAGCTGTCAAAAGCCTTGATATTTACTCCCGGCTGCAAAAACAGTTGAATGTAATGAAGAGGTAAGTAATGCTTCTCAGTGGAATTGGGTCTTTGATTGCCATACAAGTGAAGTGTAAGCAGGAATATCAGCATCAAGGACAGAGATGAACACAAACAAGCCCCTGTGCGAACGTGCCAGGCAACTACCACTACCACACGCAGCATGTTTCACCACAATTCTCTCCATACCTTCTCTGCATTTAAGCTCCTTACCTTTTTTTTTTTTCCTTCCTACTACTTTCACCACCTGTGCTTAAGTAGATACTATGTAAATTATTATAATCTTATTAGCTTTAAGTGGTCACGTCTGCAAACATGGGCACTGCTTTCGCCAATCAGCTTTCCCTAATCTGCACACTAATATTGCTCTTGCTGTGCCTCGGGATTGACTGTCACGAGGTCAAAACTGTCACCTGAGCTAACACGGACCCCAGGAATCACACTCCAATTTTCCCCTCTTCTGCTAAATTAGCATCGAGCTAATTCCCACTTACATGGAAAGTAAGTGTCAAATCATCATTTTTTTCATTTTTGAGATGTTTGTTGTATCACGTACGTTGCCCAAAGGTGGTGACCTCTCCAGCTTACGTGAGCAGTTGGTTGAAGAGAAAATATCAGATCCCACACCTTCATGACTCAACATTTTCTGTGTTCCTACCTGGTTTACAAATGAAGGGAGCCAAATTCAGCAGTTCCTTCCTTGTAATAAGTATCTCACCTTATTTTTGGTGCTTTATGTGAAAAAAAAAAATAAAAAAAAATCTAAATCTGCACTTTGTCTACCTACTATTCCACTAATAAATTAAATCTATCAGGAACAAAAGTTCTTTTAGCTAGATTTAAATGGGCAAATTACTACTATTATCCTGAAGTTATTCAGCCAGAGCTTAGCTTGGTGTGCAGCACACAAATAGCATCTATGTGCTAATTTATTTGTAAAGATTTTTCAATGGTTAAATGACAGTTTAAAACCATTTCAATATCCAGAATATCCTTGTGAGAATAATTCACTTGTGGTGACCTAAATATTACTGATACAGCAGTGATAGTGCTCTTTTGCAGCACAACTTTAAAATCTGAATTAGACCAGGTAAGTACTGATGCAGGTAAGCTATGCTTCAGTACAGGACAATAAGGAAAATATTTCACCAGGTTGGGAAATTTATCTTTTGGGAGGAGAAAGGAGGAAAGCACATCATGCTTTATGCTATCTGTATGCAAGATGCAGTCTAAGAAATGATAGCTTTTGTAGGTTGTTTTTTCAGAGTGAGTATAAAGGAAAACTAAATTAGATATTTAGATAACAGTGAAAGGAAACTATGCTTACTAATACAGTACACAGGAGTTTCACCTACTTACCAAAGTGTAGATAAGAACTTTTTGTTCAACTTATAATGGAAACCTTCGTACTCAGACTTGAGTGATACTAGAAGAGTCATTTTAACTATTTTATTTCCATCAATGATTAAAAAATGTAAGCACCTCTGTTATACTGTGGAAATAATGATCAGAATTTAAAAAAAAACAAAAACAAGAACAAAAAAAAATGGCACTATAAAGCGTGTGTCACTTGTTAAAGGTTTAATATATCCCTTGGACTGGTCAATGTGCTAACATGTTTTACATTTTATAGAAGCACACAGCATATTTATTAAGTAGATGTAATTGTTGGAGATGTTTCAGTTACTGCAATATAAAACTGGTTAGTCTATTATTTACAAAATAGTTGTGTAAGTGTCCTTCATTTAGATTTCTGTTTTAATCAGTGAAACTATGGAAATAATCCCACAATATTTCTATAAAGTTTCAATAGTACAATTTCAGTAATAATGTTTCAATACCTTCTTGCGCTTCAAAAAGAAGATGAAAGAACATAAGTAGATAAAATAGCTTCCTTTCTCAAGTATGAAACCCATCTTCTTAATTAATTTTCCTTTCTACTCCATACATTAGGAACATTTTTCCCTATCAAGTTAGATTTCGGTTTTGCATCTCCAAAGCAGAACAAATCCAGAATACCTACCTGAAAATGGCATTTATTAGGTAGAAATCTGGCAATAATAGCCCCTATTTTCGGGTGGAATAGCTTCCATGCAAACAACAAATTCATCCAAGTCATTAACGCAACAGAGACACACATTGAAGAATTACGAATTACGCTACTACCTTTAAGATCAAGATTACTCATTGAATTTTTCGTTGAGGTCTGATGGGTAACTCCCAACAGACCCCAGGCTGTGCAGGAAGCACGGGGCAGCACTGATGTGCTCCAGCCTCCTCCGAGAGGTTGCTGCCTCAATGGCTCCGGGCAAATTTTGAGTGTGGCTCAAACCTGGATATCTGCCCATTGGCATAAGAGGAAAATATACGGGTGGGATTTTTAAATGCCCAAGTTCTTTGTTTTTTTTTTGGGGGGGAGGGAGAGGTTTGGAAGGGTTATTAAAAATCTGTAGAAAAATTAGTCTACAATAAGGTTTGCTGCTTGGCATTTGAGAAGAGTAGGATTCGTTACACTGTATTTTAACAAACTAGAAAGTTTCAAAATCTTGTGTGACCAAATCAATCAAACTCATGTGGTAGCAGTCACTGAGCCATTTAAGTGCCTTAAAGCTTTCATCAGCAGCTCTTTGCTGCAGGTACAGGCATGGCTGAAGTGAATACATTTGTCTCCAAAAAGAAATGGAATTAAACCCAGCAGTCAATGTACAGTGCAAGCTTCAACATGAAGAAAAAAAATAAAAATGAAGGAGAAAAAGAAACACCTTTATTTTATCTGTATTTGAAATTTCTTCCTTCCTCCAAAAAGCATATTTCATTACCTTATTTATCTTATTACCATATGCTTGCAATTTCCACTCTCCGTAAAAGTCATCCTGGAAAACCAAAGGCAAATTTTTTGTGAACCACAGTTATAATAAAATAACCCCCTCCATGAAATGGTCTAAAAGCTTGGAGTGCTCTCGCTCCACCTCCCCACATCTGGCACACGCATCGGATTACAGGCCAGGAGGCAAATCGAAGAGACGGAAAGGAAGATAGTGGCTGCATCACAAATATAGAAGCGTGCCTTCTACAAGTCGGACTTTTTTTTCTGACTGCCGATGTGTTGAAGTGTGACAAATAAAACCAAACACGGGAGAAGCCTGCACACAGACAGGCAAACAACCCCCCGCTTTGATCAGTTCCCTGAAAGGCACTGGGTTACACGAAATATGCTTGGATGACTTCATAACCAGTTCTCTGTGCCAAAAATGCAACCGGACTTCTGATTTTGTTAACTGACAAAGTTCACAGGAAAATGGCAATTGTTAGTCTCTAATTCACAAGACTCTTTTCACTTTATCTAATCTGTGATTTCACGGGCACAAAAGAAACCCAAACCTGCCAAATGGTCTAAATGCCTTATTTTTTTTGTCAGATGAATAAACACAGTTTATCCATTGGTCTTCTTGCTGTTTAGGTTTTGTAAACTCAAAACTCGAACGAGAAAATGCCTGCATTGAGAACAACAGGAGAACTGAATGAGCTTATTGGTAGTGCTGTTTCCCAGATCTCTCTCTGAAGTCGCACTTCCTCATCCCTTCATCCCCAAGTCAGCAGCAGAATGACATAAAACTTTCACCACGTCTTTAAGGCTCAGCAATAAATACCCTGCAGTCTGAATTATCAAAATTATTCAGAACGGTCAAATGATTTTTTTGTTCAAAACCAACTTGGCACGGTAGTCAGGAAATTAAGCCAAACAAGAACGACAAAAGTTGAATTCTTTTTGCTAAGCTAATTGATGGCTGTACCAAAATGAAACATGCAACTGCATATGCAAAACTTTCAAAGACGCACTGTGTTACAGTTACAAAGCGACTTCCCCTCTGTGCCCGGTGTAATATGATCGTAATTGCTGTGAAAGGGCGAGAGACCGACTATATGTTAAATCCTGCCATCTGTAGGTGCTTTACACAGTTCCATTTGCTGCTGCCGGGTCAAAAGTTTACAGTATTTTCACTTGTTCATAACCAATCACAGGAGTCTTTGCTATGTGTAATCTTTGACCCACTCTCAAAGCAATTTTTGTATTATACAGTCATATGATTACACCGAAGAAAAAACAACCCACACGTTTTATTAAGAATACACCTCTTGTTGGTTAGCTTAATAATTATTATTATTATTTCCATATTCAGTAAGCATACTGTATAGATATTGTTCTTCCCCGTGAACTCCCTTGGAGCACAGCAACTGTACTGAATTTTCCCCGTAAAACACTCTGGCATTTCTGGCTATTTGCAATTCGGAACCACATGCAAAACATGGCCGGAAAGCATTTATTGTACCTGTAGTTTTAAAAGGAGGGCAAAGCAACTGCTCAGTTTGTCCTAATGGGGAGAAGAAGCTCTGTGGACATTTCAACTAATATTCACAGTGAAAACAAAATCTGTCTTTGAAAATTAAGATTTTCACAAGAGGATTCCCGTCTATTTAACTTAAAAATTGAATATGCAAAAATAGATTGCATGAAGATATTTATGTTGGTGATATTATCATTATTAAAATATTTACATAAGTAGTCCCATGAGCAACAGAATTAATGAAGTCTCATCTCCCACAGATTTACAGCTCTTCGTTGGTTGACTTTGGTGTCTGGAACAGTGAAAGCTTTGAAAGAAACTTTTTCCACAGCTGGGACATCTATAAAAAAACTGTATTTACCCATTCCTAGGATTCATAGGCCACTAACAAGAGTATTTCATGCTATTTCCCTCTGTCAGGACACTTTTAGGTGCTCCCACCTATATTCAGCTACCTGTTTTCACAGAGCCTGTGGGTTCTGCATTTTGAGACCTCTACACTTTGCCGAAAGATTTGACCAAAATCACCAACAGGTTCAAAAGCTACTGAGGGAAGATGAAGGACCAACATGTGTGCATGTATACAAGTGCATGGTATGACCTTATGAGCCTTGTTTCCATAGGAAATGAGGCTAAAAATAAATATTTGACCTTATTATAATTTCACAGAAAGCTAATTTAGATGGCCCAAACCAGACAGCTGCTTATACTAACCAGCCTTTTATTGCCTAAAAGAAGCATCACAATATTTAAATGCACCTATGGTGGATTTTTCTAGACAGTTTTCAAAGGAAAACAGGCAAACAGACTGCATATATATTCTAGTAGGATATAAATGTAAAGAGATACATTTTCAAGGACATTTATTTTACTGTAGTCTATGAATTGTGATAGATTTGTGATCCTTTAATTTTTTCTTGTAATTGAGTATTTATTCAAGTGCATTCTATCTCCAAGGACAAGTCAACACTCATGAATAGTTGCATAGCTGTCTCATGTTTAACTCTTACATGCTAAACCCTTCGTAAATGTAACAGAGAACAAGAGCAAGCCCTTTCCACCGAAAATATCAATTAAGTAATATATAACAGTGAATAATCAAATTAATAACATTAAATCATTTCTAAGTCCATTTCAGTCCATAAGCTAAAATATGTTCACAAAGTTCAAATTGTTATGAAATCACAATCATTTACTTAAAATAAAACAAAACCAAACCAACCAAACAAAAGAATAAAAATTACCCCTATAAATAAACCAAAATAGAACGTAAGGCCAAAATGGTCTATCTTACCTCTTGTATAGCAAAGACCACAGGATTTTGCTTAGCAACTCCTAAAGCAAGGCTGATATGCTGGCATCCGTCAGCTAATTTTACTGGTTTTGTGCTTTGTTACCAACAATCTACTCAATTCAGAAATGACCACGTCTGGACATACACGTAGAATCAAAAGCAAAACGCACAAAGTATGTGCTTCTAAATCAGTGTCTGCACTTGGAGATTCTTACATGGCTCTGTTCTGCAAATACACTCAGAAAAGAAGTTGCTCGATTCTCAACAATCATCATTCCTGTCTAAAATCTTTAACTTCTAGACACAGTAGATCTTTGATCTATTTGTGCACTTAATACTTGAATAAATCCCCATGTCCTTAAAAATTTGCTGATTTTTTTTCTGACATTTTTTGTCCCTTATTAACAAGAATGACAGAATATTAATTTAAAATTTTTAAAATTTTAAAGTTTCACTACTTCTACTGAACTCTGTAATTTTTCTTACTGTAGGAAGATGAAAGAACTCTATCTAAAACAGAAAAGAGAATTGAAAGAAAAAAGGAAAGCTCTTACGACCAAAAGTTGGGAGAAGCCCTGAGAACACCACTTAATTACTGAAGAGAAGAACCAAAACATTGCAGTAACAAATATACAAGAATATTGCTAGGTAGGAGTCTCACCAGAGTAAAAATACACAAGATCTGAACCCAAGTAGTTACACATCCTTTCAAGAGGGACATCTCTTCACTGTAAAATACTATCCATCAAGTTATATACTATTTTCATAAGCTGAGTATTCTCAGTCAACAGCTGACAATGTTTCTCTGTTCAACAGGACACAGAAAAACCCACTGGGACTGTTGTATTTCTCCCAGATCTCCCCCCCCCCCCCCCCCCCCAAAAAAAAATTATAATAAAAATCAACATTTTAAAGCAATGAAACAGAGATACCCAACTGGAAAAATAATGGCAGATGTTATTTTATATAAAAATAAGAAATTATAAAATAATCAACACTAGATTACATTAGATATAATCTATTAGATACTATACAAACATATATGTGATTTATTTTATATAGTATATACCTAAATATGAAAGAATAAATAAAATGTGCACACGTACACATATAGCACTCAGTCATATGCTAACAGGGTTGGTGTCACCTATGACCCAGGCTAGGAACAAGCAAATAGTCTTTCATCCAGGAGCAAGAATCTGAGAAGAGCAAGATAGCTGATGTTTAGAGGAAATCCACTCAACTTATCAGCAGAATGGGCAAAGAACAGTGGGAAAACCCTGGTACAAAGAAAGCCAGATGACAGAACTAATTACTAAGAACAGAAACGTGAAGGCTGAAGGTACCCAAAGGTACATACATGTCTGAACAAAGGGCGATTTTTCACCCTGGCAGAAAAGTCTGATCAGGAGCAGAGCTCAAACAACTGCAACAGAAGACAAGAGCGAAGGAGAGAAGCTGGTAAGCCAAGAAATCTGAGTTGGACCCCAAGATGATCCAGTAGCATGGAAATGCTGTGTAGCCATTTGCCATTTCATCTAAGTTTGCACATCATTTCTAATTTTTCTACAATTAAAATAAGAAAGTTTGCAGCAAGAGAGCATGAGTTTATACTACTGTTTGTAGTACTGGGGAAATTTGGAGAGTTCAACACTGATCTTAGCAATTTGGTTAGCTGACCTGTGTGGGCCCCATTCCTGTCAAGGAGAAACAGCCTGTCCCCAGGAAACAGATCTTTCGTGCTAGAAACCATACAGGAGCCTGATGAGGCTCAATGGGATTTACAACTACGTGGATTTCATGTGGGTCCACAGAGCACCACCAAGGGGGAACTGCAATGCAGGAGAATCAGTGCTTCTATTCAAGTTAATTAAAGAACAATTCTGCAAAAAATACTAGAGGCTAGAGGAATTGCAAAAACTCTCTAAAGCAGTGCATATGGTTCTCTGTTTGTTTTTGAATTAAGCAATATAGATTATTTAAATAGACATACACAGCAGTAACTTAAAGATTCTTCTACCGTCAGCTGAAAGAGATAAACATAGCAAAACTAGAGTCTTCTTTGTACATGCTTTCCTATTATTTCATTTTTAATTGAATCATCTTCATCACTATAAGACCCTAAAGGTTCCCTAAGTGTGAAAATTCTTAAAACAGTCAATATGAAAAATGAAGAATTTAAAGAAAATATAAATAATATAAAATCTGAAATCTTCATTTAGCATTTAATCTTACAATAATCAGATTACACAACCAAGCATGGAGATAATTGTTAGAGAGGACCTTGTTTGGGATGACCTGCTTACATTAAGTAAGTACTCCGTGCTCTCGTGTAATGACTAAGTGTATTATCTCAGAATAATAAAATCTTTATAGGCTATGACAGCATACCAATTAAGAGCACATATGTAATAATATATTTTTATTATTATTATTTCACATACATAGACATATTCACATATACACACATTCACATATACAGAGCTTTCCAGCTTCTTATGATCTTTTCAGGTTTAATAGTTACTGTCTGAAATCAATTTTGAAATTCTCCTAAAAGCCAATATAAAACCATAGTATCAATGTCTCCTCAGAAAGTACTATTTGACTTCTCAAATGGCAATTAGAAGTTTGAAACTGAATTACTTCATATGCAAATAAGAGACTTTTTATATACCATGATAGTGTTTTTAATGAACGGTGTTGAAGGATGTGGTTTTTTATTAAAAGAGGTCACTTCTCACAAGGGCTTTGCAAATATATTTTGGTGGTTGGATATAGATCCTCCCACCACCTAATTCTCACTGACCTCTCCTCCAAGCCCTCACAGCAGTCACCAACCTGACCAACCTGTACATGCCACAAGCACCTGCCCTAGAAATGCTGCAAAGATGCATCAATGAAATGAGACTGAACCATAGGAGGAGGGAAGATCTTCTACTGAGCTCCTTCCACTCCACCTTCTCCACTCCCCTGGTGGCAGCCCTCTAACCTGGACCGTGGCAAGCTCTGAATAATGAATGTCCAGCTGCTGGGCAGCACCTGCTCCTTCAGAGCTGCTCACTATCTTCTTTGGCAAAAAGCAGAGATGCAAACTCCCTGCAGGCTGGTGGTGGCCCACAGGCCACCATTTGGACCCTACTACTCTACGAAATAAGAGCAACCCATTCATTTAATCGAACTGACCAGCCCTACTGTCTTCTTTTACAACACAACCCATTCCAATCCCTTAATTCAATGATAAAACACAGCACAATGTGAGCACATTTCATCACCTGGGCTTGGGTTGGGAACTGAGCCATGGAGGAAACTACAGCCATGTCATGCTAAGCAAAGAAACATGAGTAACTCTTGCAAGTGCCTAAGATAAGGCTCTTCTGAATGAATGATGATAATGTTATATTAATGTTATAATAAATTATTACCTACACACAGATACTGAGTATGGAGAAGCTCAAGTTTAAGCTGTGCAACCACTCCCCTTCAGAGCAGGAGCTGTATGTTCTCTTAAAATATTGGAAGACAAGAATAGGAAGGAGTCCTTTACACAGTTAAACATGTTATAACCCTTACTGTGTCTAAAAGTTTCCAAGTTGTATTTAGAATGAAAGAAACACCTCAATATATCAAACAACTGCGTTATTTTTTTCCACAGGACACAATGCAGTTCTCACTTCCCTTGGTCTTCCCTTGTCTCCCCCATTAAATTACAGCCAAAAATTCTGGGAAGCTTCAAGCAGAACTCTGTCCTGATTTCTGTCTCCTTCATAATTGTTAGATGTAACCTGCTTTTTTATGCAGAGGCTGTTAAGACTTCTTTTGCTTTTAAAATTCCATTCAGAGAGATAAATCAAGGCTCTCTTCCACTGATGCATCTCTTCTGGTTGTTCCAGCGACAACAAAATGGGTTAGCCATCCTCTCCCGAAGAATGGAAAACCTTGGGTAGTGCTGTATGAAATAGTTCTTAAATAAAGATGGTCACTATAAATGTATGATACTTCACAAGGCCTTGAGTGAGCACCCTCCACTATTTATCTGATAGTTGAAGAGGAAAGCTAGGAAAGGGAAGGAAAAGGAAAGCTAGGAAATTTCTTTGCCATCATATTATGTTTAGGACAGAGTAATGCTTGTTGAGCTCTGCCTGAGGGTTTCTTACAGGGCTATGCAAAATGTAGTGCCTCCTCTCATGTGAAGAAAGGCCTCTCCAAGACTGTCAGAACAAGAAATGTCCACTGGTGATCCTTGTATGTGGTGGGAACCTCACCCTCAGCAACCAAGCAGAGCTTCCTCAAAGAAGCTCTCCTGGAGAGCTGCCTGTCCCTGGACAGGCTCCTCGTCGGTTTTTCCAGTGAGCAGAGTAAGCAGGGAAAATTCAGGAGGTATTTGCTGCTCAAGTGCCTGATATCAGCAGAGGCAGAGAAGTGATGACAGGCCCTTTCTGGATGAGAAGTTAGAGCTCTCCTCAAAGGCCCCAAACAGCCTAAAACATTTGAAATGACCTGTGAGTGTACAGGAGCAGAAGAGGAACTCTTTCTTACCCTCTGTACTTGCTGTGCTTTTCTGCCGTACCCAGTGCATGAGCAGAGTCAAAGACAGGATGGGCGAATTAACTCAGAAAAAAAAAAAAAAAAAAAGCTGTCCAAAAAAGCTGAGCAATCAGTCCTCAAAAAATTAATGATAAAAGACTTTGAATAAAGCCAATTTGTAATGGAATGTAAGAAGGGAAGTCCCTGAAGAGAGAAACTGTCTACCAGCTCTGCAGCAGGTTTTGCTGCCCCATGCAGTTTAGCGTGGCGAGGAGCCAACTTGGCAGGGTGCTCCCTTCCACACGGAGCCTGGACGCACGCCAGGCACACTCGCAGGTCTCGGCGCTGCTGCCAAGCTTGAGGGGCGATCGAAGCTCCCGCTTTGCGAATCTGCAGGCCTGGTTACGGCCGAGAATATTTGGGTTTTAAAAATGTTCTTAAGCAAGTCGAGTTCCCTCTGTTTATCCAGGGACTGAACATGTGAAATAGAATACTTCACCCAGCTAGAGAAAATGAGCCACAGATTGTTAATTATATGGCTATTTGCACTTTGACTGGAAGAGGAAGTAAGCTGGTTATAACTACTTTGGGCTTTACTCCGGCAACTGCATTGAAACCACATTTATGACAGCTGAAACTATGCAATTTATATAATGTGGGCACTTCCTGTTTTTGAAACGAGTACTCCACTACTATTACTTAGCTCATGGTAACGTTTCTGGAACTGGAACGTAGCAAATGTGTGCACTTTTGAAGACCGGTCTTAAGATCTTAGTTTCCTATTTTTAAATGGGTAGATTAAAATGCATATATTGGACTGCTGCTGTCAAGCATCTCTATTTCCAGGACCTAAGCATATTCCTTGGGCGTCAGGAAGCACATATGCTGTCCACGTGTGAGCCCGAAACGCCCAGCTGTCACCCAGGGCATGCTCAGTTCCCAGTGACGTGGTCACAGTCCCTCTCGGGCACTTTGCCTTCCACCAAGCACGCAGCCTGCGCTCTGATTTACACCCACTGGCAGACCTACCTTTTTCCACTCAATGTGGAATATCTCAAGTAATTTGTAATAGCAGCTTTGTTATTCTGAACGGTACAGCATTCATTCTTAATCGTGGCAAGGATATGTTCAGTTTTATAAACACGGAGCATGTGGAATAACACAGTCCTTACAGCATAAATAATCATAAAAAAAATCATTATTTCACCCGAAGATAATTTTGAAAACACCATTTAATAACCCTAATAAGCAACAGGATGTTTCCTATGTCTTTCCTTTTACTCCAGTTATTTAAATGGATCTCACAAACCAAACGTCTGCAATGAATGCAGTTAGATAAATCAGCATTCTGCTTTTCCATTGACAAGTATTTTCCTAACAGATTATAGTGGGAAGGCATCTATAGAGAGATCAATTAAAAATCAAATGCATATTGATAAATTCCTGATGATAAACTGTGATGATAATCTTTAGTTACAAAAAAAAGGGGGGGAGGGAGGTTACGGAGGGGAATTTAGTTTACAATATATTGCTTCAGGTTTATTTCCTGACATAAAGCTTGAGATTCAAGCATCTTCCACAAATGTATTTACAGTGTAGGTCACCAAAAGCCTTAATACGGAGAAGAGCCAGCATTTCTATTACCTTTAAATGCTTTGCTGTCCAAGATCACAGCCCGTTACATCTGACCATTGGATCCAATCCTGTAACTGAAGTTTTGCAGTGCTAACAGAGAGTGAACTATTGCAGACCTCTACATCTCAGACTGGAAGAAGATTAAATAAAGGTTCAATTGAGAAGTTCTTATGCAAAAAAAACTCCAACCAAAAGAAACACTGAAGCTAAAACTTCAAATTCTATTACACCTGATGTAATAAATTCTCTTTACTTAACTTTCAAAGTAAACATGGTGAAAGGTTTAACTCGTGCACTTCTTTGAAAACACTTCTCGCGGTCGCCTTCTTCCTGCCTCAGTTGCAGGCATGGTTTCGAAGGGGCCCGCAAGCCCATTTGCCACCAAGAGCCTGGTCCCACCGCCCTTTCTCCCAAGCCATCTTCAGCACAGACACTGGTCCAGCCCACTGTTAGCAAGTTCAAGGAGCTGAAGAGCCAGCCAGCTAACCCAACCAAACATGTGGTTAGCTGACCGCTATTTCAGGTCCCTGAGCCAACTCACTCACGAGCTGTGGTGGCAGCAGCACTGGCATGAGGGAGATGGGGCAATACCTCAGCTGGAAGGCTGCAAACCACTCTTTGGGAAGCCATTAGACCAAGATTAGCTGCAATGACACCACAGCAGTGACACCCTCACAGGAACTGGCCCTGTGTTGAGCCTCTACCCTCCAAACAAGGGAGGACATAGACAAATCCAGTTCTCAGGGTGCAGTCTAAGGTCCCCAGTTACCCTAAGAGCTTCACTGAGCTAAAGACTCAAACTCAATGCCTCAAATAATTTTTTTTTAAACCTTCTTACTTTTTTTTTTTTTTTTTGGACTAGAATTTACTGTTTCTACATCGAAGAACTCATGTCCAGAGCTTCACAATCTTATCCCCCAAAAGACTGTGAGGATTTCTAATACGGAAAAAAAGAAGAAGAAGAAGAAAAAAAAAAGACTTCATGAAAGCAGCCCAGATTAGCTAAACGATACATCATAGTGGAACAATTCTGCTGTTAAAGATTATGCAGATGTTATGATGGAGGCAAAGAAAGACTTTCTTTAGCTACAGCACAGCTGCTGCAAACAACTTCAAAAAGACTTGGCACAGGACTTCAGCCACAAAACTTCCCCCTCGCTTCATTTCATGCATGTCATCTGAAACTACAGCAAGCTGCACCAAGGACAAAGCTAACACGAGGGGAGTTTGGAACATCTTATCAGTAGGGCAGTTCCTTGCACTGCCAATACTCAAATGCACCTTCACAAAACTCAGCTATACTTCTCCATTCCTTCTCAATTTAGCAATCTCTCATGAAAAAGAAGAAAAAAACAAAGCACAACACAACATTAATGGTATGGCAGACTGCTGTACCTCTTATTTATACTTGCATTACCTTCTACTTTAGAGATGGCAACCAAATTACCATATATTTAACATATATTAAATCTTCAAAAAATAGCCATAATAATAATAAAAAAGAAATTATCCATCGAAGTAAAATTAGAAAGTACTAGCAGTTTCAGTTCGCATTCTTTATTACCTATACACTGAGCTACTCCGAACAGTCAAGTACCCAGACCATGCAGCTGACTCTAACAGCTTACAATCACATTGAATGTTTGTGTTTAATGCCAGTCTTGTATTTTCTATGTCATGTATGCACCACAAAGAAAATGTATATTCATTGTCTAAATTCCAAGTTCAGCTTTTCCCTTTAAATCCTGAACAAAAAATGGGTCAAAGCATTACTACCCAAAAAGAACTTGCGCTGATTTTTTATATTTAACAGTAAAGCACGAACAATTTAATTTTGTTTGCATACTAACATTATACTTGTGATTTCCTTTCAATGATTACATTGGTAGGAAACATACCTGAGAAATATAAACTATTTTAAGATGTGTGCATGTGCATGAGATTAAATTAATGCATTTCTGATGCATATGAACAGAATCTTAGAAACTGTATTAAAATGTTCCCTTTTTCCTCTTTTATTAATTCATAGGATGTCAGCTCTTTGACACTTAAGATGCTCTCACTTCTATCACATGAGGTCATAAACTGATTTGTCATTTCTTCCTACAAATGTAAAGTCACATTCAAAAAATTAATACAAATGACAAAACAGCAGCAGGAGCAACTAAAATACTGTTAACACGCAAACTTTCTCTGTAAGCAAAACAGAGCAGAAAAAACTACAGAAACAAGGAAACAATCGGAAATTTAGTGTTTTTTTAATAGCTCAATTACTTCATTTCTAAGAACTTGATAAAAAGCTAGAAATCCGTGGTCTTATAAAGAGTATTAGTAATGTTGAATAAAAACAAAAGTGAAGAAAACTCATTAAAACAACGGTAAAACTTGAAATACTAGAAATACTAACTGTGGTATTACTATATTCATGAAAGCATAACATTTCAAAATGACCTACTTTAATAATAATAAAAAAATGAAAGGATATGGCCACTAAACCCCAGCCTCTACCAGCTTTATAAGGCACCATCTACTTCTCAGAATTAGGAACAGACTCATGAAACTGAACCAATTTGTTCAACAGATGTTTCAGTTAACCCAAAGGAATTTTTACTTTCCTATTGTAGAAATAAAGAGCCATGAATAAAATTCCACTGTTATTAGCAGCTTTCAAAATATATTAGCTCAAAATCAGCTTCCATCCCCATTATTTCTTCCACCTAACAGAGAACATTTTCCATGCCGGCCGAGACGTGTCGCTGAAATAAAGTAGGCGCATTGATAACACAACTCCCCCCTCCCGCCCCGTTTCATGGCACACACAGGAACGGTACAGTTTTTATTTTGCTTGGCATTCCTCTCTCCGCGTTAGCCGATAATCCTCCCCGCGTAGCCGTGCCAGCGCAGTGCCCCGCGGCTCCCCTGCTGCTCCGGCCCCCTGCCTTCCTCCAGCAGCCGCCGTGCGCTGGGCGAGCGTTTTGTAATAGGCGCTGTTGCATCAGTCTAATTGCAACATCATTCCCAATGCTCTAGGTAAGGCAAGTAATTTCATTTTCAGCTTCTGCTCATAAAACGCGGATCGCTTCAACCTCTCCCCCTCCTTTTTTTTTTGTTTATGTTTTAAGCGCTGGGATTTACAGAGACGCTCGCACTGCAGGGCAGCAGTCAGACAAAAATATCTCAGGTTTTCTTAGAAAGCAGCACTTGGAAATCCTGCTCTGTGCCTGAAGCATTGCTGCAGCCTTCCACAGAGCCAGATGCAGTGGATCCCCCATGAGCAGGCTAGAAGGGGAATGCACATTCTAACTCTGTGTATTTAATATAATATTTAGCTACTATTAAAGCTTCATGGCTTTTACTGTCTCCCTCTTCTGCAATAGAGAGTAACAGCTTATCTGGCAAGCACGCTCGCTATGTTTCCAGGCACCAAAGACATGCTCTTGGTTAATTCATAAAATCTGATCTAACGTTAGATATTTTGCATTCAGGTTAGCTAAGTTAAAACAATATTTAGCCTAACCATGCCTTGGCCAAAAATTCACTGCTATCTAGTGATTACAACACTATTGTAGCTGGCTATGGACATCACACTGGGAAAACACAAATCCTGAGGCTGAAGAAATGCAGCTGAAATTCTGACCTCAAGCCATTCTGATAGTGGGTATTACAAACACTGTGTACTTTGTACCTGATACAATAACCAGGCACAAGAGGCATGTGCCTGGGATGAACGATGAATTTACTTGTCATTTCAGTTTTGTGCACACACATTATCGGAGCTGACAGCATCGAAAAATGCCCTGCTTCTTACACCCCAAATCATACTACATGATATGAACATCCAGACTAAAATCCAACTGTAAAGGCAAGCACTGACAGGAGGAAATGTCAGAAGTATGTTTCAGAGAAACCTGAGCTTTGCCTTTGTTTGCTTATGTGGCATGGTACACACCGCAGTCGTGTCACCCAATTCCCACAGCATCTCTGCTTTTTGCTCAGTGTACAGAAGTACCGCGAATCAAAACAGCGATCTGTTTTCCTCTTGGTATTTGCCTTACAGACTGATTCCGTATTTACTGCGTGCTATTCAAACTTTTTTCAGAAGATGGAACAAGTAATTTCTTTGTGAATTCAACGGCGCAGCCGGGCACTCGACAAACATAATGGTTACTCCCTCTGTTACTCCGTCACTCCTAACTTAGAATTCTGTTAGTCCTAACTTCCTAACCAGAGCAGAGACAGCTTTAAGGTCAAAACGATTCCCCAACTCTGAAGACAACTTTGTCTCCAGCTTGGCACAACTCAGACCTCATTTTTTTGCAGTACTTAGCATTACAGTGTGCTTTATATAGCATTTTTGAAACTCAGCCCCCGCTGCCTCACTCGCAGCTATCAGTGCTCAGCACTTTTCCAGATCAGATCCGAAGATCTCAAGTCACCCGCAAGAAAGCCAGACGCACAAAGGCAGGAGAAAAAGGCCGGATTAAGCAACTTACCTAGCATCACAGCCAGGAAGAGAGTCCCGTTCCCCAGGGCAGCGTGCAGCTGCGCAGAGCATCAGCACAGCCCCTGCCCGCCGCGCGAGTCCCAGCTTCTGCTGTCACCGAGGCAGGGCTACTACGGAGAACTGCCTTCGCCACCGCATGCAGCAGGTTCATTCCCAGAGCAGGTCCATCCTGCGCACGTAACGAGGCAGGGGTCCTGTGGAAAAAACCAGGATGTCAGCACACGGGTAAGTAACATTCAGTTGTAACGCTTGCAAGGGGCCAAACTAAGGAGCTTTGCAAAGACACGCTCACTTGTGGCATATTTTGACTTGGACACTACGTACACCACTTCTGGCAAAACCAAATTGAGACAGCAGAAATTGTCAGTGCGAGGGTGGCACATGGGTACCTACACGAGCTAGCAGAGGAGTTGCAATCTTTATGTGTACCGTGCAGCTCTTGTGGTAAAGGAGTAAATGAGCAATGGTTAGCACCGGCAAAGCAATCTTCCCTCTGGGGACTAGCAATAGGTGGTGGTCAGCATATTCCCAAGGAGCTTCTACTGGAACCAAAAGTATTTACGGTTATTCCAAGATTTTTACAGAAAAGGCCTTTCCAGAGCTCCTCTGCCTGTTTTCCTCAAGCTACATCCTTTGGCCCGTGTTGATTCAAGTCCCAGCCGTTCTTCAGTCCTACCGTCAGGGTCTGGGTCTCTTCAAACCCCCCACTCCCTACTGCTTTTCACCTCTCCTCGCTCTGTCATTTCCAGTGCTGGCTGGCAGTGCCATGCTCTGCCCCTGCCTCCCCATGCTTTGTCCCTCCTCCACTCTGACAGACAGTCACACTGACTCGTACCCTTGCCCACAGCTCTCTTTTCCACCCCATCACACACTTCATCAGGACTCCCGCTGCCTCCTGGATTCGGTTTCTCAGTCCCTCTGCTCATCAGTTCTTGTGACCCTGTGTCTTATTATGTCCCACTCCCCTTCAACAGTCCCTTTCTTTCTTTCAGCCCAGATTTAGCCCTTTTAGTCCTAGTTCCTAACCTGCTGCCCACAAAAACACTACGGGGGACCACAGTGGCATAGGAGAGCCTCCCTGGGGGAAGACAGAGCAAGGATAAGGGAAAGACAGGGCCCTCGCACCCTGAGCCTGTCTCCCTGTTCACTGAGGGGGTTATCCGGGGGCTGGGACCACAGCGTGGCTCCACTCCTGGCTCTCAGGCACTGCCGTATCAGGTAGCTGGTTTGTCCTCCAGCCTAGCCTCTGCTCAGCTTCCATCCTCCCTGCCCAGCATGCACAGCTTGCTCTCCCTTATCCCAATTTTGTCAATCTTCTACCCCCTGGCTGAGTTTTCATGTCTCCAAATCAAGCAGTTTCTCTTCTGAAGCTGCCTGAGGAGAAATAATTGGGAATAAGAGAAGCAGGATTTTCTGCTCTCAGTTACAATGGCCAGTGGCATTCATTACCACCTGCTGAGAAGCTTGCCCAGGTGTATTTTAGCCCGTTCTTAGTGATGGGACACGTGCAATCCGTGCAGCATTAGAAGATGTGCAAATTTGCTCAGCAAGAAGGAAAACGCTGTCAATTGCAGCCATACAGCTCTAATGTGCTCAAGACGGCACGAGAGAACTGTGATTTCTTTAAAAGCTTACAGTTTGGTTAGATCTGAGATTCTCACAGTGCTGACAAAGGCAAAGATGTGACTCATAAGCCACTCTTCTTCCCCCAAAGCCTATCACCAGCACTTTCTGCGCTACCATGTAATTTCTAGTTTCTGCTTCAAAGGGAGGGACGTGAGCATTTGCAAAACAAAAAGGTTATTTTTTTAGGGATAATACATAAGAAATAGCTACTTTTCCATGCATTCTTATAAATAGGTAAATAATTTTGGTAGAAAAAAAAATGAAAAAGAAATTAAGTTAGAGGCAGCTACCCAGCTTCAAACATTTCAACCCCAAAAGCTAATGTTTTGCAAAGTTCTAATAAATAAATAACTAAACCCTGACAATATCAGGCAGCTTTCCTTATTGCAATTCCTGGCCTTTCCCTTTCAGCCCTTAGTAGCACAAGTCATTCAGCTCACTAAAACAAGAGCTGCACAAATATGAAAACCTGAGATCAGTGGTCAAGCTGCAAACGAGCTGCTGAGCTCGGGCAGTGCCTGGGAGAAGACCACGGAAGCCTCACTTGTCCACCACCAGTCCTGTTGCGTGCCTACAAGCAACGTGCAAACGCAGTACAGACAGGCAGCCACACGCAACCAAGCCAGTGTTTCTCAGCCGTGACCATTTCTATCCCAGAGTTACCAATGCTCAGCCGAAAAGCCATAAGTGCACATCAAACACTTCTAGGCCACAAGGACCTGACATAAAATGGGGTAGCTCAAATCACAAGGAGGGGCACACAGACCTAATAAAGATCATTTAAGCCAACCCATTTTGCTTCCCGTTTGCACTAAATCACAGCAGGCAGGTATCAGCTGCAAAGTCTCAGATGTGGAAGGGCAACTTTTTACAGTGCTATTGCTTGTGATCATCTGCCCCTGCCTGGAGGGGAAACAACCTTGTACGGAACTTGGGGTAACTTTTTCTTTCCTTTTCTCTATTTAGCAGCTATTTATGTCAACATGGGAGGAAAAAATATACAGAACCCAATGTCATTACATGTATGGTTAAGTAAAATACAGAAAGGGAAAAACCTCAAAATGGACAACACATTTCTTTTACAGTGAAATCCAATTTACGGATTTTTTTTTTTTTTTACTGAGCTCTTATGAGCAAACAAGACAACATTTTCATGATGGTTCTTGTAAATACGTCTGTATAAACATGATCCAGAAGAGCAGAACAAGAAAACAGAGAAACAGTGTCACATGTTCACAGCTGCATGCAAATTATAGCACAGACTAAATGCACCACAACAGTTATTTTTCAATAAGAAATAATTATTTCCAAGGAATGACTGACTATTCCTGTGAGACTGTATTTAGTCTAGAGACATCTGATGTACCTAATTTTCAAAAACCACTTACTAACTCCGGGAAAAAAAAAAAAGAAAGAAAGGAAAAAAAAAGAGTGACCTACATGCATTAAACATCAGTGTGTAAAATCATAATGAAGCATTAAACGCTTGTTTTCATTTGGATAAATGATTAATAAATACTTTTATTATATCTTAAATTTAATTTAAGTAATGCAACTGGCTATCGAGCATCCATAATAGCTAGGTTTTTCTTTAAAGGACAAAATAATTATCTGATCACTGGTTATAGTTAAGATGAAAAATATAATTAGGTTGAATTAAATTGCAGTGCTTTAATGTACAATCATGGGAACTACATAAATTTCTTCCTAGAAAAGAAATCAGAATTTTGTGCACTGTTTCATTAAGCAGAAGAACATATTGCTTGTCAGTAAAGGACTTTTTTCACTGAAGAGAAAGGAAAAGAAAGCACTTCCATTCATACAACCCTGCTCAACTGATTAGAAGTATCAGGCACTGGTAGTTGTCTCTCTGCTGTAAGCAATCAAGGCTGACTTAGATCCTACAGACCACTATAGAGTGTTCCTAAACACTCCTCTGAAATCCAGCAGACCCCCCAAAAATGGTATCTGTTTGTTTAACATAAACCAACCTAATTATTTTGTCATTGAAATCAATATTTATGGGCTAAAACACTAAATCAAGTAGGAAAGCTTTAATGTAAAACAAATCATAAAACACTGATAAAGGAAATGCTTGAAAAGGCTCTAGAACTGCAGGTATTTATATAAGATTTGTGAATATATAAACACTTGGCTATATACGTCAAGAAAAAGGTGAGGCTCAGTGCAGTGAACTAATCATCAAGAAGACTGATCTTCCTTAGCCAGCTGGCTGGAGTATAGTAGTGAACAGCTTGCCCCAGAGCCAAGATTCATCCAAGACCATTCATTCATTTTAAGGTAAGCCTTTTTTTTCCTTTTTCTTTTTTTTTAGTTTTTTCTTTTTCTTCTCTTTCAGCATTTTTAAAGTACAAGTTATTTCCTGAAAACCGTCATCAGTTCTCTCTTACCAATTACCACAAAAGCCACACTGCAATGCAAATAGTGTATTTGTTATGATCAACTTACTGGCATCATTTGATGAGCGATTACTCTCCATGTGGCAGAATGAATTATGTTAAGTTTGTTTAGGAAAGCTGTTCTTCAAATCTTAAGAAACACAGTTTCCTACAGTGCTAGAACTTTCATTCACCCCAAATCCACAAATCCTATTTTCCCTTTTAATTTCAAGAAGTATCTAAAACAAATTGACAAACGAAAATTGTCATATCCTAAATAAATACTGCTGCATTAGCATCAGCACAGAAACTGCTTCATGCATTGATCGAAACGTATGCTATAGTTCAAATTTTCTTTCAATCTGTTCAAATGACATGACACTGTAAGTTCAGTATAAAACATTATGGCTCCTATGCAAATAAGCAGGCTCCCAAATTAAGGTTGCTACTCCACAATACGTTGTGTGCAGCTGCTCGCAGCTTGTTCTCACACTGAAGAGTAGATTAAAATGGAATAGCAACCTTATACCTGTATCCCATTGATTTTATTGACTTGGCTCATATTAGTTTAATAATAATATTAATAATATCTGAAGAAACATAAGTCACCAATACTAATAACAGCAGCTACAGCTTCCTACTGATGTGGCACACTGTCCATAATTTCATGGCTCAGCGTCATATGAGAGGAAGCAAGCGTCTTGCAAGCCACATCTGACACAGGAAGCACCCACACCACCAACCCTCTGCTGCTAACTGCGTCCCATGCACCATCACGGTGAGTTTGAGGGAATTTAGCTTCAGTTAAATATTTCTAATGTCACTCGCCTCTTCCATTCCTTACCAAGCATCTAGGGAAACACAGGGTGCAAAATGAGACAAAGTATCATTGCTTTATGGACATCAACTTATATCCCCCATTGATTTTCTTAGGATTTACAGCAATTGCAGGCACTGCTCTTGCTGGCTAAGGGTGTTAGTTGGTCATCATTTCATAAATGCTTCTTTTAGACCAATATTTAATTAAGCTCACCTCACTTTATGTACTCTACAAGACGATTTGTTTTTCTTACGCCATGAATTACAGTGCCAAAAATGTCTACAGAGCAAATAGTAAAGGGTATATAGTAGTATGTTATCCATATGGTATCAACTACAATAAATTTACTTATAGCCTGTTAAGTTTCCAAAAGAATGCATTTGAGTTTCAGATCTGTGACAAATTTAAGTTATATACTTATGTGTGATTTAACATTTTTAAAATTAAATCAGAGTCATACTAACAAGACTGAGTAACAGCACAGATACAAGTATATCTTGCGTAGAAAACTCAACAGAAAGTGCTTAGAACAGGTGCAAACACACCTGTAATATTTACTGGCTCTTACAATATCTCTCAGAGTGAAGATGACTCCTGGCATATATTTGGCAGTACTGTACCAAAGCAAACCTTTTAAAGTTCTCCCCTTATTACAGTGTCTTGCAACAAGAATGCTCTGTGACCGTTTATTTTTGTCATGCCTTTTACTGATATAGGGACTTACTATAATTGTTAAACTATGCTTTGGTTTTCACCTAGGTATCTTCCAGAAACTGAAAAAGACACAAGAAAGTTCTCCAAAGGACAGAGAATTAAAAAATAAAAAAGGAGAACCGTGAAGTTTTATTGCTCCTAACCATACAAAAATGCACGTCACGTATAGGTTTCTTAATGAAACTGCTCATTAAACTCTATTACAATATTTGTGCCTAATTTGTGACTTTGCAATCGAAATGTCAGTTTTTACACCATCTTGCTATAGTGTGCTTAGCTCCAGAAATTGTAAGTTTTGAGCCTGAAAGATATGAGTAGAAGCAGAAATTATCTTCTAACAAAGTGAGCAATTGTGGTTTTTGTTGCTTCAGACCTTGACAGCTCTGTTTAAATATTTTCTCCACTACCTCCTGGGCTACATTTGCAAAATCTAGTAATCTTTTTGAGGTCTCTTACTTAAACCCACAAATCCTTCCTCTGATGAGAATACCCCAAAACACCACCTTACAAATTATGGTGGATCAAAATGCTTCCTTTAGTAAACGTATTCAGCTCACTAACCTGGCATAAAACTAATCGTGTTTTCTGTAGATTAGCAAATTGAATCACTTCACCAAGGGTTGAGAGAGGTTTTGCAGCCCGCGGGATGGGGGCCAACATGACAACCTGGATAAGACTGTGGAGAATAAGATGGGGAGAAGGGAAAGGTTGTTCATTTCTAGAAGCAGCCATTTTTTTCCCCTACCACTTTAGGTCAGTTTAGAGTACCATACCAAACCCTCCCTCACCTCTTGATGCTTCTCCTTTCTGCATACATAAATTAAGACTTACTAGCCCAAGGACTAGAAATCAGGTATGTGTGCTGCCAGGTGAGTGCCTGTCTAAGGTAGACAACCTCCCCAAACTGCACACCTCTTCCTCTGCATATTGTGTCTCCTGTCTCTCCTACGGGGACCGAAGAATCTCTGAATACCCCAAAACAGCAATTTCTAAGCCGCAATCCATGGTCAATAGAGACGGAGTATAGACTATAGGTAGTCGGGCAGAACAGTATCTTACACCGTAATTATAAATGCCTACATTTCACTGGGTTATACCAATAGCCAGTGAGAAAACCGAGTAGTAACAGCTTAGTATTAACATCCCCAAAACTTAGGGAATGACCTAGTGATGGAACTTGTTTGGCATGGGTCCTTGTGGAAGGAACAAAGAAAGCCCCCCATTCAGCTAGTGGCCAGAGCGAGCCCCATCCTGAACCTGTGGTGTCTCAGGCACCTCTCTCATCTCTAGTCGGTACGGACCCCATGGCCACCACGTACTTCATACAACTCAAACTGGGCAGTGCAGCAGTTATGGAAGTTTTTTGTAAGTCCTTCAGCAAAGAGGAAAAAACAACAACACTAAGTATTTTGGTTCAAATCGAGCTGCCTGGTTTCTATTATTTTTTTGATTTGTTTCCAAGAGTCTTTTTTTTTTTTCTTCTTTAAACCAACTCACCCGCAACTTACTATGGAACCTAGATTTATTAAACAAAGACAAAAAGAAAACAAACAAAAAACCAACCAATCAAACAACAAAAAATGTTACTTTACCACATAATGTCCCCAAATCTGAAATTATTTTAATGCCTACCTCCAGTGGCAGCTACAGCACAGAAACAAACAATTATTACATATTAATCCCATGAATTTCTGAGCAAAAATGAATGTATAACATTAAAATAAAAATGTAAAATGAGATAATTCTATTCAGTATACTAAAAAACAGGGAGCAGATGTTATGCATATGCATGTAGAGATATACATGCATGTGTACATAAAACCATAAAACATATATATTTATATACACGTACTTTCTAAGGCAGGTTAAAAAAATAATCTGCCAAAAGAAAAAAAGCTATTCAATTCTCCTAAAAACCAAAACAGCTTCAATTTTATGACTGAATGTTAGGACTAATTTTCTTTTTTGGTTCCAGGATCTTTCTGCAGACACCCAAAAGAAATGGGGAAACTGCTTTTGCTCCTGTGGAACACAAATGGAACACGCTGCATCTATCACAAGAGAGAAAATACTTCATTTCTAGTGTTCCCTAAGTGCAAGTGGAAGCAAATGGAAAAGCTGCCATAGCCACAGCTCAGTGCAGGCCATAGCTTTCACCAAGTTAATTCATGTTCTCAGGCAAGGTAGAGTGCGAAGAAATTTGGACTAATAAGTTAAAGCAGCTACAGAGAGCTTCACACTTGTCTACGACATTCAGTCACACTCATCGCACCTCTTTGGAGAGCCCACGCCATGTTTCCCATGTTTCCGTCCTGGTCCATTTCACAGACTATTTACCCACCTCATCAACTCCCTTGACTCACATGAGCATGACTCCTCCCTTCATCCACTTTTTTGGAAGCTAAGGGCCTTTTATATGTTTGCTACCTGACTGGTTTCTAACCAGGCAGGCCAGTTTTTACTGTTGTCTTAATGACTGTGGATGAGACAACTGAATTTTCCAGTTTTATGAGTAGCCACTCCACGGTGGGATGTGTCGAAATGCCTGTGTACAGGTCTGGCCGTGGCCGTGCGTGCTCCTGGCTTTTGCACCACATCTGGGCCGTCCCTTTGAAATGACTTGTACCCCTGCTCATGCCAGGGCATCTCGGCACGCACACCAAGCATTTTTGGATGCATATTACATATATGTTTTTTTAAATAACTGACCAGCTGGCAAGCCTCACTTTCTATTTTTCTCCTCTTGCATGTCAGCAGCACCATCAGTCTGCCATTCCACGCAAAAAAAAAAAAAAAAAAAAAAAGAGGTTTTGTACATCACCATTTGATGACACCAGGGATTCCTGTGTCACATTCCTTCTACCTCGCCTTTCACCTCACTTCCCAGGCACCTCAAATCCTCATTCCCAGCCTATTCAGGTCTTTCAGAGTGCCAGCCATGCTAGGAGGATGGGCAGAAAGTGAGCTGGGGAGATTCTGCTGGAAGGTGTTAACGGCTACCATCAAATGGCTCTTTGATCTGCAGACAATTATGGAGCTGGGCCTGCTCACCAGATGCAAGGGGCTCCTTCTTTCCCCCATTTCTTCCTTCTGCAGTACAGACGGACAGAAATGCCATCAACTGGAGTGCAAGGCCCTATAAACCAATTATGGGTTTATTCTGAATTTAAGAAGAAAAGGTCTACTTTGCTTTCACAGAGGGAGATGTCAGAAACAGTTTGCAAACCAACAGCTTAATTTGGAAAGGGACTCTTCTGTCACAATCCCTGTACGCTTGAGAGCTGTCTGAGTCTCACATGCAATCTGATTGCTGAGATTTAACAAAAGTTAGTTTACAAAAGTTCTTATCACAACCGTACATTAAAAAAGAAAATAATAATAAAAAGCTTTCAAATACAAGATGAAAAGCATATGGCATTGTTTTAGTGCTTTCTACTAATTAGTAGTGATTTCTTTAGATGGGGCAAGAAAATGACAACTTTTTTCCTCAACTGGCAGTGAACAGCCAATTCAGTAAGCTGCTTTTTTGTTTTCTGTGAGAGGGCAGTGGAAAAATCTCTTTCATTTATTAGGTCTACAGAGACCAAAACTGGCCGGGTGTCAAACCTGCTTTGTAAAAGCCCAAATTCATTCAGCCATGCACAGAGAGATTCCACAGTTTTTACAACCTGTTATCAGTATCAACTTAACAGAAGATGAACCTTTGGTGTCTTCCAACGAGTGTTACTGCAACTCCATAAAAGAGCGCAAAAAACTGAACTGACAATTCAACACAAAAGAAAAAAAGAAAGAGAAAAAAAAAAACAACTAATGGAACTGCCAAATTACATTAAAATCCTAAGATTTCATTCATGTTTTGCTGGATGAGTTTTGCATAAAGTCATAAAATGAGACCTCATACAATACCAGATGAGCATCCTGGATAACTATTAAGACTTTAATAACACTGACTGCTCCAAGCCACACCGTATGCAGCTATGATACTTAACGTGCCGGTTTCACCACCTCACTCGTGATTGCAGGGCATGCAGAAATTGTCATGGGGACAGACAGGGCAAGGCCTTAAGCTGAATGAGCACTGATGGCAACCTCAGATAGAAAGATGACTATTTATTTATTTATTTATAGAAGGATGGGGCTTTCAGGAAGAAAGGGGAAAAAAAAAAAAGGAAAGAAAAAAGAAAAAAAAAAAACTTCCAGAATGGAACAAGTGACTTGCTTTTAACTAGAATGAGGATAGATTCCTAGATGGCTTTGATGAGCTGATGTGCTGCCCTGTTAAAATGGTACTTATCACATTGAATCAAGCACACGACATATTAAATCCAGGGGAAAATATTAAACTTCAATTTCCAGTAAATACACCCAGTATCACAGTATATTAATGTACATTTTCTATAGCTGAAGTTATGAGTAACAGCACCCACAATACTTTTTAATCTCAGACTTTAAAACTGAATGGAATAATTGTTTAAAAATATATTATTTCCATTATAAGTTTTCTCTGTGTCTGTCCATACTGATAAAAAAGTGCTTGAATTGTCCCATTTTTTGTTTAGCAATGAATTCTGTTCATTCTTTAAGATAAAAGAACTGCAAACTAAATCAGAAATGTTTCCCACATTATTAAATATTGTAAACAACTATTTTTCTGTTAAACCAAGCAATTGTTATTAAGCATTCAGCATGCTTTGCACAAGCTGAAAGCCCAGCTCCTCATTCAGAACCAGGGCTCTGCAGTGCTGCAAACCTGCATCTGACACAGAAGTGAGCCTAAGCATTCTTACCACCACCCTTTTGTGCAAATTATATGGATTTATCAGTACAGATACACACACAAACACACGTGCTTTCTTTAAAGTTTAATAAAATCTGCAGGGTCTTCAGGGCTCCTGAAAGCACGTGTGACTTTTACCACCACCACATAAACAGGTCTCTTTAAGGCTCCTCTCCTTGCCATGCCGTTTGCAGATCACAGGAACACGGAGACTCTGAACTGAGTTTTATTTGCACAAGAGCACAGGAAACGTTACACAACACCAGTGCTCATATGGAGGAGGAGAGAATCTGTGCTCCTCACACACAGATTCGCCAGAATTCAACCTTCAGCCACTATTTGCTCAGAGCTTTGTGGTAAGGAGTAATTTATTTATTTTTTTAAGTAAACAAAATCAGCATTCCCAAATACAACACAGAAACAATTTACTGTCATTTGGGGAGTGGAATATACACCTGTGGCTCAGGTACTTTTTAGAAATCTGCTGCAAAACATTAAAACTCTCCTAATCTTTGTCCCTTGCTTGAAGCAAAACAGCTTTGTGTTGCCTCTAAAAATAGGAAGGGAGCAGGGGGAAGGGAAGGGGGTGGGATAAGAGGATAAGTGGGAGTGAGAACTGATACACCATACTGGCATTAATTTATAAAAAGACTAGCAAATTGTATTCTTAGACTATGGCTTTCCTAACAAAGTCAGGCACATTCTCAATTATCAAATAAAAAGAGTCATCCTGTACTTATTCTCTACATGCAAGGAAAAAAAGGAAAAGTTTTGTTTCATCTGTTACCAAAACCATCATTGTGTAGTCAACACTTTTAATGAAATACAGGCCAAAGGATTAGTCAGAGCAGATTCATGGAAAAAACAAAGGAAATCTGTATGCAAATACAAGACTATCACAGTAACTAAACCCAAGAATGAATCCTGCCCAAGCACCATCCTGCAAGGCACCCACACACCCCAGCTCTGTATCAATGAGAAACAACCTTAATGCAACCCACTGCCCCGAAAGATGGCAAATTATTCTAAAATCATAATTAAAGTGCTAACTTAAGCATTCTAAATACAAAATGTATAAGAAATACAGCCCCTATATATTAAAATCCTAAGAAGACTGTGTTCATTTCCATGAAGAAGGAGCAGGTAGGGATCTGGAGGGAAAGACTCTGTGCCCTTGCCTACAATTTGGCTGTTACCGCACAGAGGAAAGGCTGCTGCAGAGCAGCTTCCCAGACGGGAGGCAGAAGAGGAGTTATTTGAAAGCTTAGGGTGCTACAAACAACCAAACAAGCAAAGACAGTCGACTTATCATGCTCGCCTTGGGAAAAGCAGGCTGTGTTAAGGAGCCCCAGGTTGGCTGACAAGGCAGCGAACCACTAAAAGGCATCAATGCAGCTTTGCAGGCCAGATCCGGGAGAGGAGGAAGTGGCAACAAAACGCTTTTCATGTTTTAACATCAGCCCAATCTCAGCTGGGGTTTTGTGTGAGTAAATCGGGCTCTAGGAGTTTTTCTCAGAGGGTTATTTTTAAATACCTGACCATATGAGCTTCCTTGGAATAGGAAAAAAGGGGAGGCAAAACTAAACAGTCATTACATATATGTTTAAATATAACATTAAAAAAACCACAAGATATTTAAACTGACTAGAAATGTCCACTTTCATTTTAATTTTAAAGTTGGCAATGGACCTGGACCAAGAGAAGGCTATATTCTGACCGAGATGCAGCAACATGCAGTTTCCAAAACCAGTCTTTAAACCAGTTCAGAAGAGGGAAAAAGTACTTGCTCAAAATCTGTCACTTAGAAAAGGAGCAACTTGGAGTCCTTATTCAGATATGTGCTAACCACTTGGAGCTGAACGAGAAAGCTCAAGTAGCAAAGGCAACAGCAGCAAGTTCACAACCAGAATGCAGGGCTGCACAGAGTTCACTTGACAGCAGCAACATCAACAAATAAGGTCCGGAGAGCTGACCCTGAGTTTTCTCAATACTACTTTCCCTGCAAGAAGCATCTGCAACCAGTGCCAAAAAGGCTCTTGTGAGCCTTTATCTATTTCTCTTTCAAAATACAGAAATAAACACATCTAGGTCTATGTAAATCATCTCAAAAGATTCAGCAGGATGCTCAGAGAACGCATGATCAGAGAACGCATGATCAGAGGCACGGAGCATTACCAAAAGAAAGGGCTGAGACCAAGAAAGAGTCTACTGGTATCTCATGGCACATTCCTGGATACTGATGCTGCCTGACTGTCATTCTGTTAGGCAGGAACCTAACAACTGTATTTTGTTTCAGCACTACCTCTTAATATATTTAGAATCAAATCACATAATGCTACCTAAAATTACAAACAAAGCAAATGCTTCAAAAACAGGCTTTCAAGATAGAAGAGGCATATTTTTCTGCATAGAGGAAAGTATCCATATATCAATTAATCTCAAATCAACTGTCCCCATCTGTTTACTTGGGCTTTTTTGGGCTGTCACTATCAATAATATATGCAAAAAATTGCCTAGCTCTGCCAATACCGCTGGTTAATTGCCTGTTTACTGAAGTTCTTCTGAGCAAAATTATTTTGTCAAACCAACACGGTGTTTTTAATAGAGTGTTTTGACAATGGAATAGCAAAATTTAAATATTAAAATTATATTATATGATCTCAATGTATGACAGTGTTAGCTACTCAAAGAACAGAACTTCTGCCAGTGTGCATATTCCCTTTCCCAGCCTGTCACTGTTGTTGCTTACTCCCTCATCACCTCCTAGCTTTCTAACTTCAGACTTCTATATCATTAGAAGGAACTGTTTTTTTGGTTTCAAGGAAAATGCACTTGCCCTGTTTCTCACACTGCAAAACACAGAGTTATTAAGCCTTCTTTTGAGTAATAACCCAACAGAAATAACACTAACACCCAACCCCCCCCCCCAAAAAAAAAACCAAAACCACACAAAAACCACCAACAGAAGAAAAACACACACTAAAAAAATAAAAAGAAAACATTATCCAAAATGACATTGGTTAATACTTTGCTGGTTTACTTATTTAAATGTTTGGATATTCTATAAATTTTAATTTACTATGTGTACAGCTTGATTTCTGCGATTACAGAGCTTTCCTTCTCATGGAGAAACACAAAAATATCCTACTGTATCTGTATCAAACTCGTTTCCTTTCTGTAACATACACACCAATAGAGCTGAGATGATCTGATAACTCACTTCTGTTTGTCTGCAAGTACTACAGCTAATAAAGTTTTTTTATTGTTTATTAGAGGGGGAAGGAAGAGGTACATCAGCTTTTAATCAAACTGTATGACTCTGTGTATATCTTAAATTTCATTTCCATTCCAAAGCAACAGTTTTCTTTCTGAGCTTATAGTATTTCTCCCAAAGTATGAACAATAACAACAACAAATTTTAAAAGTATGAGCATTCACACCACATGTACAATGTGTGCACCAATCACCCAGACAGACAGAATAAAATCCCCCATTACATACAATTTTGAGTACCAACAAGATCTGTACTTGAATTTGCAATACCCCTAAGAGTCGTAGTCGTGTCCCGACCCCCTTTGTTTCAGGCAATGTGTTTTGGGTTCCCTTACCCCAAAGAGCCAACAAAATGCTTAAGGCAGTGAACTGATACTAACAGGGGAGTGAAACGAAACATTTAATATTTACAAGAGAAGATCTGGAGTTCCAACCATAAATTAGCATTCTTCAGAGTTGTTTTATTCCTCAGTATTTATAGCTAGTTACAAGATAATAGTTAATTTGGCGTGAGTGCAACTGAGTATCTGCAGGAGACTAAAGCCATTAAAACCATCTGCAGAAAGCAAGTGGAATTAAGTGATCCCAGGGCTACTTCTTTCTGCTAGTACCTTTGTATCTTGAAGAGGCACTGCTTCCTTCCTATCCATATAAATCTTTTCAGTATTCAACAAAGTTATAAAACCACAAAAGGAAAAAGGACAAGAGAAAAAAAAAAAAAAAAACAAGCACGAAAGGATCCCTTAATACCAACAAAAACTCATTTCACGTGAAAACAAGGTTTATCTCATTCACTCAGCGTCCATGTTGATAGCCGCCCCCCCCCCCAAAAAAAAAAAAAAGAAAGAAAAAAGAAAACCCACAAACAAATAGAGCACAGGAATAGAAAATCAATCTCTTGAGTTAGCGCCTAACTTAGCTTGCCTGAGCAAATCAATCTCCTCACACAGATGAATTATAACACAACATTTAACCACACACATGCCATTTTCCAACTGTGCTGCCCTCTATACTTCACTACAATATTCACTATATTCAGTATTTTGTCTTACTTCCACTGCCTATTGCACGACTCCATGCATCATTTCTTGCAAGTTTCAGAGCTGTTCGGTGGCAAGAATTATTTTCCTGAGAGAATATTCTACAAAGTTCATCAGTAAGTCGACGTGATTCACTTACAGCATCATTAGCGTTTAGGGTCAGCATTATGCCTGCTTCTAGCATGAGCAACAGGCAGCATATAAATATAGGTGGTTATTATGGAAACTTAGGCCCTTATTTTCCAGAGTACTTAGGAAATACATGTATTTAAATATTCAAAGCACATCATCTCCTGAGTCAAAGTACAGCTTCTCCTTGAGAAGACTGAGCACTCAGCATTTTTGCAAATCAGCCCAAAGCTGAGAGAGGCAAGCAAGGCACAGATTTCGTGACGACCTCCTAAAAAGCTAAGTGACACATGAGCATCACGCAGCAAACGGGCGGCGGAGCCCAGCGCAGAACTCAGCGCTTTCTGGCTGCCCCAGTCAAGAGGCAGCTCTTCTACTCTCACCATCCATTTTTTCCTACCACTAAGGCAGCAATCCAACAGCACTCCTATGAAGAACAGGTCCATCATATGTGCTAAATAAAACTGTAGTTAAATTGTATGCAGGGACCCAGCCAAGGTCTGTTGCCTGATGTATACATAGGCATGGAACTGAACTACGCAGTCTCCAGTGCTTCGAGCTCACAGGACCAGCAACAGCAAGCAAGCCAGCAAGCAAGTCATCGAATTTAGCTTACTTTCACAGATATTACGAAGAGAAGAAAAATAGCGAGTCTCTAATCTTTATTCTCATTTCTGAATAAACAGGTTTCTGAAATGATGCGCCCTCCTGTTTCCTCTTCAGCACAGCGAGCAGTGCCTCCCGCATGGTCTGCCGGACACACCACCTTCTCCTAATATTGCCCTCACCCTGCTCTGCCCTACACCATCCACCGGACCCCCCCAGCCAAGCACCACGACGCCATTGCGATAAGAAAAGTAAAATAAACGGGGCTGAGCGAGTCTATACAGATAATGCATTTGTTTTGCAAAAGATGCTGAGCAAAGTACAAGTGTACACAATAAGGACAACATCTGATGTTTCCTCTACTGAAATCACAGTATTTTAAAGCTTACGCCCTGCCCAAAATATTGATGTTTTTTTCATTGGGACAGATGAAAATGCATTATGAAATATATCCTTTTCTCCAAAAAATCTAAATTCTCATTCCAAAATACACATTCTACAGAACTGTTGAGAAAGGACACAATAAAGTTTTAAGCAGTCTCACCCACAAAAACAGCTAGACATTTTTGATTGAAAAACACTGAATAAGTATTTATTAATTCAGTTCTAGGTAGATGCCTACCATGAAAAACTGGTAAAGATGGATGCAACTGCAAATCAAATTTCTTATTCACATTGAATCCTGTCAACATAAGTTACAGATATTATATTAACACCCTGTTTAAAAACATTACTTTCTCCAACTCTGCCCCTTTTATGTAGACTGTCAGCTTTACAGGTTATGAATGTTCATGTATTGAATTTTATTTACATGATGTATTGAGTTTTATTTATATATGTTTATATAATTTAAGTATTTTATATAAAAAGAAGTTTCTATGTATTTATATATGACTATAGCCAAAATTTTATTTCAATATAAATGAGAGAGAGAGAGAGAGAGTTATGACTGAAGTAAATGAAATGTGAAAGAATAAAGCATCCATTTTGGAAGAATGAACATTTGATGAAAAACTATTCAAGTAAATGTGAAACACACTGCAAAGGCAACTCTAAGTTTGGTTCGTTGGCATCATATTTGTTTACAATTGTAATGTGTAAATAACACCACCCTACTCCAAGATGCCTGTGAACTAAAAATAATAAATTAATTCAAGTCTCCTATGAAGAGACAGATGTTTATCATGCTGGGAAACTGAGCTTCATACGATGAATATTTCCACCTTCCCTTTTGGGTTCCCTTAAAACAAGACTATCAACACGTACAGTAAGCACCTGATCACATCAGGGAGCACAGATTAGTAAACCACAAGATCCACTGTGATCACATAACCTTACTTTTCATGTATTACAGGCCACAAAGCTAAATTAATATTTGAATTAATACTTGAAATAATGCTCTTCTGTAGGGACAGACATCTGATCTTGATTAAAACTCACCGTGAAATTCACCCCATATATGGCAATGCAATGTTCTGCTGTTGTTATCCTTACTGAAAAAAACTTGCACCTTTAGTTTTGAATTAAATTTATCTAGTCTTCCTGCCCCTGAATCTGCTTATAGATTTGTTTGCTTAACTTACGGACCCGCTACCACAGAACAGTTCTTTGTGTAGGAGCACAGCGGCAGGCAAAGGTCATCTCTCCGAGCCTCAACCTCGTCTTTCTGAAGGGACCCAAGACCCAGGCTCTTCAGCTGTTTCTGATTCTTTAATCAAAAGATTGGGCTTGGAGCACTTATAATTTAACCCCACTTAGGGGTGCCAGCAGCAAACAAAATAATTAGCTTACCACAGAAATTATAACATCCTGACTACTTGTATATATCTTTGCTCTGTTTTCCATTTGCCCAGCCACATTTGTATTGGTCCTTTTTGCCACGATTATATCAGCAACTCCTGGATTCAGCTGATTATTCACCATCATCCTTCCAACAGCCACCTTTGTTTCTGGATGCAGGACTCCACATTTAATTGCATTCAAATGCATTTTGTCATCTTGCTACCACCTGCCAAGTGGTCCATATGGTTCTGAAGCAGCTGCTTGCTCTCTTCACTGTTCACCATTTCACAAACTTTTGTAACGTTTGCAGACTTTTTTCATGTATGAGGTTCTATTTCGTATTGTAAATATCAAAGTGCATAAGATCAAATAAGCCACTTGCAGTTTTCCACTGAAATAGTTACTCAGTGATTCCCCATTTACAGCTTATTAGCCATAATTAGTGTAAGTGGGTATAGAGCATTTTGATTATGCCCTATTCCAACTTCTTACAGCTCTGTGCAACACCAAGTCAGAACGTATGGACCACAGACCGTCTACAAATTTATCCAGGATAAATGGCAGTCACAGATCTAATTATTTATCTTAAGTCTCCGCAGTATCCAAATTCTCATCATCTGCTCTCTTTTTATATGTATTTCATTGTTCAGAATGACTGGAAGAAACATGGGCAAAATGTGACAGCCAACATTGTTTTTCGAGCCTAGAGTTAGAGAATTCTTCTCAGGAGAAAAAAATCCTGACTCCTACTCTTTGCTCCCAGGACTATCTCTGTTTTGTTTCCCAATATTTCTGGGGCTAAAACAAAACAAAAAATATTTTTAAAGACTGTAAGAGCTAGAACACCGTACCATGCTCACTCAGTACTGATGAGGAGAGGAAGGAGCTGTACAGCAATCTCAGCACTCAATTATTTAAACTTTATCTGAGCTCTGTTTCTGGAACGTATTGTATCTTAGTATATTTGCATGAAAACTACTAATCGTTTCCCCAGATAAAAATCAGAGCTGATCTTGTCAAATAAGTTATGTTGGCTAGCGTTAATTATACTGACCTCTTTTAATTCTTGGTTAATCAAGTCCTGGGTCAGTCTTATCCAAGACTGGCGTCAGGCTGTTAAGTCTGGAACTTCTTCCAAGTAAATCTTAATTTTCCACATGCAACAAGTTATTGAGGAAAGAAAATAATAATGAATATTATCAGTACAGAGAGCTCTGCAGATAATCCAAGAAGTTATTGGACAGGAGTTCGCTGATTTACCTAGTATGTCTAAATACTCTGCTCTTTCACAGACTCCTAAGCTAGTACTGGAAAGTGTTTCATAATCACATAATCATCTCTTATCACCACAATAGAGGCTTTTTGTGTTGTTGCTTTTTTTTTTTTAAACAAAATACAAGAGATAAATTTGTCATTTTCCACATTCTTACATGCAAAGTTACTGTTTTCTCCTTGGGTTTCCTTTGCTTTTTTTTGTTACTTCCTACAAGCACCAGCTTCAGATCATAGATTTGCCTTCTTTTTCCTCCTCCCTCATTTCTTTGTTACACTCAAACTGCCTTTGTCCCCTTCATAATATTGAACATTTTTAAACTACCATTTTTCATTTGCAGAGTGATGGCTTTTTTTCTAAAAAAAAAAAAAAAGATTTCACAAATCACATGGCTTTTAAGTGTTTTCTGCAGTGTGAAATACACAAATTTATGTGCATCTATCTTTAGGTATTTTTTATTTTTTTAAACAAAATCAGACAATCATCTTGAAACTTGTTTTTATTTATTAATTTATTTGATGTTTTGGGGGGAGGTATTTTTAATTTTAAAGTTTTATGCTCTGTCGTCATTTGTCTTGTCTTTTTTTTCAGCGTATGGTGCAAAACGTCTTCAACATCTACATTTAGAGCTTTCGAAGTTTGGGTACTGCTACAGCAAGACTTAAGATATAATCCTCAGCTTGAGGTCTTCCATGACCATCTCTCTCCTCATCTTCCTCAGCTCTGGGAGAGCCAACTAACCCATCTCTTCTAAAGGTGAGGCAGTTGCAATACAGCAAATCTTGATTTTATACTCTGATTTTCAGACAGCTGTGAGGGGAAATTTAAATCTGTTTCAACAGCACAGTTGATGACAGTGTTTCTGGCAAACTCAGATGTCCTCAATATGTCCAGCTCTGGTTCAGTTTTCTGGCTCTAAGTCTGCAAAGTAAGGTGGTGGGAGTTTTGTTTGTTTAGTTTGTTTTGAGCAGTAGTGTTCAGCCTACAGGTGGGTTTTTCCCCAAGCAAGGGGAAAAATTTACTTATGGAAGTGAATGTCCCTCCGCATAGATTTTGGGGTTAAAATATACATTTTTCACTCATGTTTTTCACACAAAATTATTCATTTCCCTTTGGATTAGAGATTCAGTCACACATTAAAGGGCTGACATGATCTCAAGTAGCCTACTGCCCCTGGATAGCAGGCCCCTCAGATTTCCTACCTATGGTTGGTGCATTACAAAGAATCCTCAATTAAAAGGACACTCAAAATCCACACCACAGCTGCATGCATTGCTGGTGGGTGCCACTGCCTCCAGGTGACAGGATTTGCAGCATTGCCCCTCTTTAGCACATGCCTTTTGTTTCCCTTCCGTTGAGGGGTGAATCTTCAAATCTTCTCTCACTCAGGAATTAAGAATGAGACAAATATTTTAATGGTCATGTTTTTTTCTAACTGTGGCAGTTTCCCCACATAGAAGAGAGATAAGGGTATCAACCAACAATCTAAAAAAGAAAAAACAATCTCATCGAGAGAGAGGTTGGATTTATGTGGAATATATATGGTTTATTTTTCTAACAAAAAAATTATCAGTGTTTGCATACATACAGTTTTTCTTCTTTGCTATATATTTATAAGCTGGATCAGATGTCTGTACACTGGAAACTCTACTCTAAGATGTTCGCAGTGATTTTCTGAAGGGGTGCCTTAACTTGATCCTTGGCTCATTTCCACCTAGCTGTCTTTTGGAGAAGAAAGTTTGCTTCCTTCACCACTATCTTCATTATTTTGGAATGGAAAGTGAAAGGAATGGAAACAGGAAGATCCCAACCACAACACAAAGAAAAAAAAAACCTTCAAATGAGAAGCAGAAAGAGACAAAACTGGGGACTACTTCAGTTTTTTTGCAGCACATGTTAATCACAGCTATCCTTAAATTAGCACAGCTACAGAACTGCTTAGTTTACTTAAATTATAAAGGCCAGCATCACTGAAGTCCCCCAAAATAATTTTATTTGGTTTTGAAGATATATTAAATCCATAAATTTTGTCAACATTCTCTGCACAACGTGGTCACATTTCACAAAAGCTTAGCTGTTTTGGTTTGCTGGAGACATCAGTTAGGAACAAGAGGGCTTTGGCTTGGGATGCTGGCAACCCTGCATCTCTGTTCACAGCACAACTTACCCACCCCAGTCAGCTTGCCTCACTGCTTATAAAACTAATTTAATAATGCCTTTCTACGCATGACAGACCTTTTATGCACATCAAGAGAAGTCTGACACACATCACTTTTTAGAAGAAACAACTTTATTTTCCTTAGTACTAAAGTGAATAAAACAGCAAAGCAGGACAATGAAATAATCTCAGCCCACAGAGATGTAAACAATAGGAACCATACTAATCCCTTTCATTAATCAAGCACAGAGGGGGAAAAAATAAATTGAAGCTGTGCTCTCACATTAAAAAATGATAATTCTTAGAAGATGGTTTACTGTAAAAGTTCAAAGACATTTTATACTTTTTATTAAAAATTTTAACAAAATTGTAACTAAAAGTAATCAACAGTCTATTGCTTCTGCATTTGACTGACACAAGAAATGCTTTTAATTAAAATCTTTCCAAGTCACTGACAATGTTAGAAGCAGATATCAGATCGCTCTGAGACTTGTCGAAAAGACTTTACCCCATCACACAATAAATGACTTTCTGAATTAACAGAAAAGACAACACATTTGCAGGCAAAGAAAATTCCACTTCTTCCTGATTATCTAAACAAGCAGATAACATTTCAAATATGAAGCAGTCTTCTTATGGGAAAAAGAAAACAAACTCCTCATTAAAAAATGCCCTTTGCTAAGCACTTTCACATACATTGGAAAAGTGACCAGCCTACTAATGTCATTATGCAACCCTTATGTACATATACAAGTTGATTTTTTTTTTTAATACAGTGGAGAGTGATAAGATACAGTCAATGATATAATCAGTGTCAAGACTCAGGGAAAGATCTTATGCAGATTCCCAAACAGGAAAAAAAAATTAATCAAGAAATCAAGTCACTCTGTAAAACAACTAGGATATGAAAGATTTGGATTAGTCACTTAGTTTCATATACTGTCTCTAACTGTAATCCCAGACTGATGTTTCCCAGAAAGCTAAAGCATCTTTCCCCTACAAATACACCTAAATATTTTCACATTGTTTCATTTGGTACAAAAAGTTTTCTGAGCTGACATCTTGACACAAATGACTTGAAAAAAGATAAAGCCATTCATATGGAGAAGTACACCCAAACAAGGTATATTTCATCATCCTACAGAATGGCTTTTAAAGAGTCCATAAAATAACATTAACAAATAAATGAATTTGCAAACATGTTCTGAATTAATTTTTCTCAATTTTTGTCCATCATCTCAGTCTTGGCTTTGGCTTTCCTAATGGCAATGCAATGCATCTTGGATGCAGCTCTGAAATCTAAATAAAGTTAATTTATCAGTTAATTCAATATGCACACAGCCAATAGCCACCTTGTTCAATATAGATTGCTTAAGATATGGCTATTTGTAAAGTAAATGCATGCTTGCTAAAAAAAATTCAAAAAGCACTGTGAGTAAAGTAACAAAGCTTACTTTCCTACAGATCTGTGTTATGTGGTTGATTGATTTTGGTCACATTAAAGCTCTTTCCATGGCTAAGACATTTATGAGATCACCCTTACCAATGCCAATTCCCTTGGGTCTAATGCCTTTTCTTCCTCAGTTCAGGTACTAATAAAGTCTCTCTCCTTTATTCAGCTTTCTGTTATAAAGGTTTTTGAGACGTTTACTCCTCCTCCCTTTGAGACATTTGCCAATTTTTATTGAAAAGAGCTAATAATGCAAAAGTAATAAGTGATGAAACCCTAAGACAGACAGACAGCATAATCATAATCATTGCTTTTAATGCAAAACAAGTTTAAACAGTGAACTTCTGAATTTCAAGTGGTCATTAAATCCTTTCTAAGTGAAGGGTATATCTTAGTATATAGGGAATGCATAATACCTTTCATCACATTTGTATTGTACTACCCACAACTCTCATAAGCTGATGAGAACAAAAATTACACTGAATCACAGCAAGCCTGAAATTCTGGGATTGCACAGGTAGGACATTGCCTTGCCTGGCAATTAAGAGCGATGTAGGATCTGTTACCTGCTCTGACCTAATTAACTCCTTACTAAAACTCTTGTCAAGACAAAGCAATTGTTCTTCAAAAAGTGCTAAACCTCACAAGTTAATGCTTAAGCTTCCCCCTAGGCTTTAACTCCATTAACTGGAGGTGTTAATTAGATCGAGCTAGGTAAATCAATCAGGATCACACCTTAAAAGCCTGGACTATGCAAGGCATAACCTTAATATATGGAGTCGATAGATTTATAAGCTTGCTTATTAGCATAACTGCCAAGCAAATATCCCACTAGGCTTGTAAACATCAGCACCTATAAGGTGCAACAATATAAACAGACTAAAGGTTTGCTGTAACGAAGAGAAGCGGGGACACTTACTAAGTTAATAGACACCAGTTAAGTACAACACACACACTTTTTCTGTAATTGGATACAGGCTACCATCTCCCAGCGTTACGTAAACAATAAAGGCCTAGCTCTAATATCTCCAGATGAAACATTTAGCAAGACATCACCTAAAGCGGTTTCGGTTCCGAAGTCAGGATCACAGCTCCATAGGGATCAAGGTCCCCGCGCTCAGCATGCACGCAGTCCTGGCACGTCGTGCTGCACCTCGTTCCAGCTGTGAGCCGGCCTGGCGTTTGGCTGAGGGATCAGCTGCCCTGTATGCTTACCGCGCACAGGGGCAAAGGGGACTGCATGCAACAGGGTAGTGGCACGCACAGGGAACAGGTACTGAGGTTTAGCTGACAAACAGCAACTTGCGCATACCATGTGAACATGCTCTTTTCCTCTGGATTAAGCATAACTTTAAAACAAATTCATAGGGGAAAAAAGGGGCTGCGGTTTCTTGGACGTACAAAGAATATGAGTGAGTAGTTCTGGAGAGGGGCAGAGTAGGTGCTGCGCAGGCATAACCTATATTTTTCTTTTCCTGTGGCTTCAGATGCAAAGATTACAGAACAGGAGGATAGAAGATCATCCATAATGAACAGGCTACTTCGTTGATGACTGGAAGATGGATTTATTCATTTCATATATATATATAAAAATCCAGATTACTTTATGCACCAAGACTCCTCCAGCTTTCTGACGCTGAGCATGTTTATTTGTGTTTATCACACAACTGGGAAATCCTGCTGCCCAAAATTTTAAGCAGACTAAAATACAGGGATTTTTCTAGAGCTATCTTGCTGGAAACAGTCCTTACATTCATACCCCTCTGAAGATGTTAAGCATGTGCCAAGTCTCCTATTTTAGGCTCATCTTTCATCCACCTCCCTTATAAGGGCAAAGTTTTCCAAGTTTAAATCAATCCAAAGCACTGATTATATATTAAAAACGTCATGCTACAACCTAATTAAATTATTGAACAATTATTTATTTTGCAAAAGCTAAGGGAAAATACTAGATGTAAATTATTTTTAAAAATACAAATAAAAAAAGGAACATTCCAATTTCAGTCTGTTGCAACCCGCAGTACAGTCTTTTTGAGTTTGAACCCAGAAATTAGTGCAGAGCTTAACAGATGTATACTCTAATAGTGATTTTCTATTTTTTTCCCCTCATGCAACAAGTAGTTCAAATACCTCACAGATTTTATAGAAGAAGAAATTTCAATAGAGTGCAGGAAAATTATGTCTTAATAGTTCTAAACTACATTTAAGGACAATTAGTATATACAATAATTTTCCTTCAAGTTTCCTTCAGTACTGAACTCATTAAACAAATGATATAGCACTATCCTAGCCCCCAACCAAAACAAACAAACAAAAAAAAAAACATTTCTACAGGCTGGACTTCTCTTAGGTGATTAAAGGCATGAGGCAAGAGACCCATTGTATGCACGGAGCTCCTAAGGAATGATGGCATAGCCAACAGCTGAATTCCAGTCTTATCAGAGACTTCAATGCTTTCCTGAAGACAATATACTCAACTTTTTCTATCTCCTGAATAATTCTTGCCTTGGCAAGTCATGGAACTTCAGCTCCAACCTCTTAAATACCTAGATTAGATTTGATAATGCTTGAAAATTGCCAGATTTTCTAACATTGGCTATAATTTCATGATTCTTAAGAAAGCATTAACTATAGTAATACTGAAACGAAACAGAGTAAGTAACAAAAAAAAAAAGGAAAATGAGTTTTAAAAGACACGGTATTCACCATCTTGCTACTTCTCAGATTTAACACCATTTTATTCCATCAGCAGGAGGCACTTATTTACAATTCTGAGTTATAATCCAAAACCTAGCAGAGTTAGGTGACTTTGTTTGTTTTGGGGGATGGGGGAATTTGTTTTGTTTGTTTGTTCAATACTTTAGTCTACAAAGTTGTGGAAAACACACCTTCAAAGCAAAATCCTCAAACACTAGCAATTTTCCATTCCTGCCTACGAGCTGAAATAACCTACCCTTATAGCTTCATCTTATTGAATACAAAGACATTGTTTGATGCTAAAAAAAAAAAGTGCTTTAGTCAACTGAAAACAAAACAAGTATTCTGTTGTATTTTCAGTTTTGCCATATTTTTAATCATCAAACTTTGCTTGCCACCATTACAAGTCAACTGTTTAGTGTAGATGGGAAATCAACGTGGTATTCATACAATGCAAAAAATACTATGTGTTTTAAGGCAATAACTGAATGACAGTTATGTTAGCAAGCACTTGTAAAGATCATATCAAAGATGACAAACAAAAAGACTTAAATCTGAATAAACAGTAGAATGATAGGAATCTTGACATTTTTAGAACAATTAGGAATATTCATTTCCCAATCTACTTCCAAAATCCAAGCGTCATCTTCTAATTGACCCACTTTTCCATTTCTTATCTGTAGTGAATTCACCCTTTCATCATCTGTAGCCTTCTCTCCAAATAAATAAATCTACTTAACAATTTAATGCACTGCTTCTATATGTATAACGTTGTTATATCTTTTATTGATGAAAGTTTGAGTTAGGATGTTGAGAGTTTTCAGGAATGGCACTTCCTCTGTATGTGAATGTAAATGGGAGAGCCGTAAATCCTTAGACTGCATCCATCACATTTTAGTATCCCAGCATGGTGGGAGGGGGAGGATTTGAATAAATTCCAGATTCCTTCTCACATTAAAAGTTAATTTGAAAGTTAATTTTGGAATCACTATGTATTTCCTCAGACCTCACTATTGTCTAGTAAGCCTGCAGAACATGAAGAAATTTTGCCACATATCTCAAAAGCAGAAAAATGCACATTTCTGGTTTGTTCTCAGTTCTTTGCAGGACTAGCTTCCACCTCTGGAAAGGAATGTGAAGGTAAGTTTGTTACAAGGGGTTGCCATTGCTCATCACTAATACTTAATACATTTGCTTTACAGTTGGGTCTTCATGAAAATTAAAACCATCAGTCTTTCTCGATAAGAAATTAATCCTGCTAGAATTAAGCAACTTTTTCTTGTGAAGAAGTGAGGAATGCACAATAGGTATCCCATGTACACACAGCATAATTATGATATTCTGTTCAGGCTTGCTTGAAAACATATAGGTTTTGACATCTTTCCATTTACATTTTTGCACCAAAAGACGTGGTTTCAAACATGGAACTGCATAATAGCTACTTAAGAGTCTACATGGGGAGACAGGAGTTTAACCATGATCTCTAGCATACAACCATGGTGTCCTCAATGAGATGAAATTCCTTTCAGCAGCACTGAACTATCTGCCTTATCCTCTGGCATCGTGGTTAAGGAACTGATCCTTAATGCACCTAGATAGAACAGGTCACTACATAATAAAGTTTCCAAATGATGCACACTGCTTAGTAGAGGGACCAGAGGTTGAGAAGGAAGCTAAGTTATGCTTTCATCCCTAACAGCAGCCCCAAGAGATACACTGGCAGTCGTTGTATTTCCATAGATGACTTTTCCTTCAGACAGCAAAATAGTGTAGGACCTTCCATAAACATCCAAGGTACTACACACGTATTTAATTTAGGAAAACTGACAACATCAATTCAATTTTTTTTTTTGTATAATTAAAGTCAAAATGAAATTTGTAAGAAACACAAGGATCCTAATATTTCAATGAAATTAATTGCTAATCCAGAAATCTTTCTCTTGTCTCCAATGCCAATTCTGCCCCACCCACACTTCACTGAAAACTTCGAAAAACAAGCCAAATGGGCAAGAAAGTCTCACAGCCTCTTCTCACAGTAAGAACACTTGAGCTTGGCATACATTAAATGCACTTTATGACAAACATTCCATTATGTAAACTTCCATGAATAATTTCCTTCTATTTAAATTAAAAATTCAAATTGAAATAAGGCTGCATACCACAAGGGATGTTTTATTCAGTATAACAAAATTAATTCATGTTAAATGTCAGCCAATTTAACCAACCAGAACCTAGATTCTGAATAGATAGATTCAATCAATTTTGAATAAAAATGCAATCAGACAGTACTTGTGATGGAAGCCAGACACCCCTACCGAGCACCCTAACAAATACGGAGTAGTCTTCTTAATAAAGAGATTTATAGGTTTAGAAGAAGTATTTTTTGCATGGGTGGACATGACATAGCAGCACTGCAAGTGAATAAATTCTTCTAAAAACAAAACTACTGACATCTACTATCAGCTATGCTGCATGCCAAGTTGTTCCAGCAACACTTTGCCATTTAAGACATAATATTTTCATACTCCAGCCATACAGATCCCAGAGGCTCAAACCCACATTTCCTGATTTCTACAACAAAGAGTGCCATTAACTACCAGCATCATCAGGAATGCAGTAGTACAGTAACCATACTTAAATGAACCTTTCATCTAGTTTGAGAAAAACAAAAGTATGGTGAGACTGGTATGACAAGTTAATCAACTTCTAAGCTATTAACCATTAGCTTCAAACAAGACAGCTCAACTAGTAAGCAAAGTCTTACACGTACAGAACCTGTGCTGAACTCAAGTTAATATGAGTATTAAATATTCAGTTTAGTCTCTGTATTCTGATTCTTGACTTCAGTTTAGTCTGCTTATTCTAATTCACTACTTTCTTTTGTTTTTATTTGATTAATGTATCAAACAATGCATAATTTGATAAGATTTAGCTGCTAAACTAAAGTCTCAAAGGAGGTTTTCCTTGCTACACAACTCTATCATTGGATTCTTACTAAAAGCACAGATTCAAGATATATTTTACTAATATATTGCTGCTTCAAAAATCTGTGCTATTTGTTCAGAGTTATGATTTTTCTAGGTCTTATCTTTTTTTTTCCTGCAACTTTTGACTGTTGACTTTTATTAAAACAATAATATATTAAAATGTTTTTCTATACTTAGACTCGGTCGAGTCTTACAGCTCTTGGTAATCTTATGACTTTTAATTCCTTACATTCTTGTATGCAATTTTGCTATGCCACAGTCGGTCTATTCACAACAGAAGCCAAGATCTTTACATACAGACCCTCTAACTATGCCTCTTGCTCTTACATCCTCTGCCATCTTAGTATGTTCTGCTAAAACAATACTACTGCCTGTGTTATTTTTACTTTAGCTTGTCCTTACCTTTCCTTTTTCGTAAGGTACATACCTTGAACAATGTGCAGAGATGAGGGACACATCTATGTAAACAAGCAAGTTCCTTAAGCTTCTTATGTAACACACACAAAAGTTGTCCAGTATTAAAACAAAAGTAAAAAAAAAACCACACACAACAACACAGAGCTGTTGAAGAATATCATTCCTGTTTCACCTGGCTGGGTGCAATGTAAGCTAGGGGAGTCCAGAAATGTCTTCCAGGAACCCCACAGGCAGCTTGCCTGGAACAGAACTTCACTTGCAACTCCGCTTTGACAACCAGCACTACTTCTCCTTGCATACCCCGGCAGGCTGTGGTACCGCCATCGATTTTTTGAGACACAAGTACACTGAGCTTCTAGAGATCACAGGTTAAATATTACAGATAATCCTCTTGTAGTTATCTCTAATTTGTTCACATAAATGTTGATTATATTGGCCAGGCTGGTGGCATAAAAATGCTTGCTCTTCCACTGCTCGACTGTGGAGCCCTGAGAGCAGTTCAGCCAGAAAATTAAGAGTTCTTGACCAGTAACACAGCGTCGGTTAATTCCTTTACCTGTAGTTCCTTCTGTTTTGTTTACCAGTTGCACTCACATGAATGGCTGCATCTGTAAAATCCACAGCCTTCAGGAACAATACTTTACTTAAAAGCTTTTCAGAAGTTTAAGATCAGCTACGAACATTTATATATCCACTCATTTAACTTCACAGAAATAGAAAAAATTACATGAAGAATCATTTATCTGAGTTACCATTCTCAGAAAACTTGATTTTTTAAAAACATATTTTTAAATTAAAACTGGAAAGTTCTGTAGTCTTCAATGGGACTCTTCTCATTATGTTGCTTTTTACCTGTTTGATTCTTAGACATCTGAGGAAGAGCCCCAGAAGTCAAGCCACAATAAATCTCTGAAGGTGCTTGCTATATGAGATTAACACAGTTCTAATCATGTCCTGATTAAGTCCACATACACTGAAGAAATCAGCTTCCATTGTAAAGTTATCAAGTGTATTTGCCTTTTACAATTATAATAAACTTTTTTTTTTCCCAAGAAGGGGGTAGAGGGAAGAAGGATGGAAACTATGATGAAAGACACAAGACAGGAAACAAAGGACAAAAATTTGTGGGAGAATCGCAATTTGTTAGTTCCAATGTTCACAGAACAAGCTATTTTTGTTAAACAACTTTGAGAACAACTGAAATAAAGACTCTACTTAGAATTAAAACCTAATTAATTTAAAATTAAAGAACTGCAAGCCACACAAAATGGCAGCCTCTGCCTTGCAAAGTTTACAATATAAATGCCGATCCTCTGGGAAAGTTAATGGCACACCCTGCAGGGATTTCCTATTATTCTCAAGATTACTGTCTGCAGGGTGGTAAGAATCTGGTTGGAATTTCTGTAGATTTGGAAAACACTACAATTTTCTAATACATGTCATAATTCTTTGATCAACATTTAAGTATATAATACTTAATTACACTAGAATTAATACCTCTAAACAGGAACAAATGCCTAAAACCAATGCATACATCACAGAACCTGTGATAATGCAAAGTCCTGTGATTTCAAGACCTGCTTTTTTTTTAAAAAAAAAAAAAAAGGAATTTCTGGCAAACAAATGTATTGAAATTACTGAAGTTGAATTTGGCCCAGCGTGAGCCAGGCCATTGAGGTGAAACTGACAGGCATACCCAAAAACATCAAATCACAGAATCTTTTCAACAGTCTCAATGTCAAACAGAAACAACAAGAAAGAAATAAAACAAAGACCTATTGAGGTCAATGGGACATTTCAAATAGCACTGCTATGTACTTTACAATGGAACTTGTTAGTAACCCTTATACTTCAACTGCCTAACTCCTTTCATCATAAAGGATCTTGAAACCTTTTCAAGCAGAAGTGCTTACACCTCAATGGTTTCCAGTATACCTTTGATATTCAGTAGAGGAAATCCCCACGGGCTGTATAACTGTTTTCATTTTGTCCCATGAAATTCCTTTCACTTTTGGATGATGTATAAGCTGTTAAAGTCAAATTTTCCTCGTCTCTTGCATTCCTGCAAAATTTTTGGCTGCTTACCATAGTCATAACCAGTGGTTATAAAGCCGAGCTCACTTCACCACCAAAGCAGCAATGGAATTGTCAGAATCACTTTAACTAGTCAGCAGAAAACTTTTTCCTCCTGTGTCCTCTCATTTACCTTCCAAAGTCATTACGCAGGCCAGAAGATCCCTTACCGCCAACCGTGACACTGTGATCCTAAAAAACAGGTTCAATACCTAGCTACAGCAGCTAATGTTCCACAAGTGGGTAACAAAGAGAATCATTTTCAAGTCTTGGACAAGGGAAAAGACCAGTCATGACCAGTATTTTTCCTGACCATCCAAACAACTTAAAAACCTAAAACCAAACTAACCATCCTACCAAAATCTGATGGCCCTGACAGTTTTGTATCTCAGTCAAATACTCCAAGACATTAGTACCGCAGTACAAAATTACAGCTTATTGTTTCCTACTAATTAAACCCAGGAAGGCTCCTGCACAAGTTATGAAAGAACACAATTTAGTTTACACACTCAAGACACTGAAACATGGGAAACAGTGGCTTGACAGTCATCAGTGCTGCTTTGGATATTCTACCACATCATGCAAATATATTTTGATTGATTTTTTTTTAGTTACATAATACCATTCTTTCATTAAGTTTATCTTCTTCACTATGAGGAAAAACAATATGCAAATATCCCCCCCCCCCCAAAAAAAAAGGTAAATAAGCAAACAAGTACAAGCAGGCCAAGACCATTATAGCAACTTTCAAATGAAAAAAAATACTCTCATTGCGAAAGAAAGGTTTCTCTTCTTCTGGTAATATGTTATTTTTTCCTCAAGTGTTGAATACTTTTTCAGTATTAATGAGGAAATGAAGCTTTGGTCTAAGAAACCTTGAATTCTGAATTCTCTTTTGATTTGTTTCCCCTCACACCACCACCCCATTTCAGAATAAAAACAAAGGTTTACACTACAGAGCTTACAAAATGGCAGTACACCAGAGTGACATGCAACATGTGTCCCTCCTGTTCCTCAAAAGCAAGGCTTCCATAGCTTCACCACCACCCTTTGAATGAAGAACAACATCTTGCTAATTTTACTTGGTGCCCTTAGTTCTTGGATTGGAAGGAAAAAGAAAAAAAATCAATTGGCAAGCATCCCTCTTTTAATCTCTCCATACCATTCATGAGTTTATCAATCTCTATCCTATCTCTTCTGGCAATAGGACAGACAACTATTTCTTCTTCAGACAGAAGAGTTCTATTTTCAGACCCAAAAGAACAGTTGATCATGCTTAGTGAAGTAAGACGAGTATAAGGTGGGAATCATCTATGGTCCTCATCCACAGCTGGCAGGTTTCAACTGATTCTAGCTCAAGAAGTCTCAGAGCCAAGTTGTTACCTAACCACGGAGGCAATTTCAAAGAGATCAATGTGTAATACTGCCTGAAACTTTTTTCTTGCTGCTTTTAATAGCATGGAGTTAACAATCATCACAACCTCACCCCCAAATGGTAAAAATTTTACACTGAAATCACTGTGACACTCTCACAAAATCATACAATGCATAAGGCTGGAAGGGATCACTGGAGGTCATCTGGTAAAACCTCCCTAATTAATCAGGGGCAGAGAGATGGCTGCACAGGACCATGTCCAAATGGATCTTGATTATCTCCAAGAATATCTCCACAACCTCTCTGGGCAAACTTTCAAGGCAATGACCACAGTTCTATCTAGCTTTTCATCTATGATGAGCCCAGCCAAACACTATTTGGTCATTCCTGCCCTGCTACTCCTCACAACATGAAAGATTCATCCAACTTTGGGACTGTACATGCCTCAAAGCCACTTGAAAGGAACAGGCTTTCCACAGCATCCTGATCACAGTCACAAGACTCTCCTTCAAGCAAACCTTCTTCCCTACTCTATTTATACTCACATAATCTAACGACAGGCTAGAGCTTAGTGGCTCTGTATTGTGTGGATGAAGCATTTACACCTTTTAAACAAGGATGTAAAGAAGATAGCTGCTATCTGCTCTTCTATGCAAATTTAGAAGGGAAATGAGTACCTGTTATATTTCGTGGTATGTACATTACCAAGAATAGATGAACAAGACTGAGTAGCTCAGTAAATCACTTGCAGAATATCAAAGAAAACTGTGAGATCTTCCCATACGATATCTGTGATATCTCAACAAGAACTTCCAGATAGCTTGAGGAAGTCCTGGCTACAGCAAACAGAGACATAGCCTCAACAAACAAGATGCTGGAGTCTGCATAGACTTCTCAAAGAAGTCTGTTCAGTTCTATCCAGAGAAAAATCAATAAGCCTAGAACAGCTGACTGTTCTGTGAAGCAAACCAGTTCAGTCCTGTGCTCCATCAACACTTCCTATGCAGTAACAAGAAAGCAGAGTAGGCTTCTCAAAGTAAAGAATCTTTGACAAGCAGATTTCTTCAAAGGATGCCTAAGTGAAGAAGTCTAAGAGGAAAAAGCCACTTTTTTTTTAAACTATAAATTGGTGAGATACAGGAAGAATAAAACTACCTTGGTAGAAGATTTCAGACGTGCACTGGACAGCAAGCAGCCTTGGTAGAAGAAAATGACGTCTTTACCACAAAGTACCAATACATCAACATTAACACCACAGAAACAGTCACACTTTGATTCACTCAGCAAAGATGAAGGATGCAGTACTGGCTCCAAGGTATGTAATCCTCTAGCTTTAACAACCTCACAGAAGTGATGTAATTTTGACACAGAAGGTGTGCCTGCTTAGAGAAATCCTCATGAAATCTCTTATCCCCCCTGTTTAGCCAGCTCTGCTAAAGCAAATAATGCTGTGCCACACCTGGAAATCTTTGATCTTTCATGCTTCAGGGAGACAGAGTAACCACCAGCCCAGGCAGATGGATGAAGTGGGTCAGAGCGTTTCTTCATAGCACGTAGATTCTTTCAGTCAACAGAGCTCCTGCCTCCTGGAGCTGCCTCTTGCAGTACATGACAGAGCCTACTTCAAAGCAGGAGTCAGCTACTGAGACAGCACCTCAGAGTCACACCAACTCTTCGTAAACTCTCCACAAAGAGTATTTTTAGGCAGGTATCACAAACTTCTCAGAAAGCATCACAGACTTACCACAGTCTCCGTCGAGAGTTTAGGAGAGCTGGAATGCTAGAAGACAGGCCATCCGATCGACTGTCAAACAGCAAGAGGCATCTCAAAGACCAAACACATCGGTTGTAACTACGCCACTACTTTTGGGCTGCCCCAAGGCCGCCCACAAGACCAGGCCTGCTCTCCATGCTGACGATAAGAAATCAGGTGCAGCCAGAGAGCACACACACCACCTCAGGCAGCCTAGCACTGGCTTGGCACGGCAAGACAGACAGAATGCGGGCAGCTCATAAGACAGCGGTACGCCAGGAAAGGGGAGTCTGCAGGGCAAACTGTACCTAGGGGCATTCTCAGGCCCGAGTACCTACTGATTGCCATCAAACGCAGACCTGGGTACCAAGAAACAAAACTGAAATAAAGCCCAGTGATTTATATCTTGTGTTAAAAACCAAAGAGCTTAACTAGAACTTACCTAGCAAAACAACAACTCGCTGCCTTCAGGGTGACGAGGAGAGCGTGGCTCTCTGTGACTGAGACAGCCGATGCTGCTTCATCTTGCTATACCTTTGTAGGAAGACGAAGCACACACGCCAGCTCTGCACGGTGCTGGTATCCTGCGTGCACACCTCCAGTGAGCAGCCTGGGTGCACACCCTGCGTGCCAGGTTTCAGCGCAACGCAAACACGACGAAATCATTACGTAACAAGAAATTGCCTTCAACAAAAACCAAAGCCAAAAGCCACGAGATTCAGCAGGACTGTTAATGTCACAGAAACAGCACTGCAGTTAGGCCAAAAATATCTTTTTATTCATTGCTGTTATTTTCAAGTATTTATAGTCTTCAAATAAGTACATGTAAGAAACCATCAACCGAAACCTAAAATCAACTCAAGTTTCATTCAACCACTTTTCAGCCTGAACACGAGAATAAATTTTACAATATTAACATTTTTTTCAGTTAGTGTTTGTGACTGTACTTCTATAATAACTAAGCTGATATATCCATAAAAATCAGTTACAAAGCTGGACTTGCTCACATTTCATGAGGACTGACTCAAGAACAAATTTTTAGCAAGATTAATTTCCAACTCAGGAAATACACCAATACACCTATTTAACAAAGCATATGATACTGTGTTAAATACTATGTAAATGTTTTCTAAAAAAAGCACATGTATTTAATCACTGTTCTGAATATCAGGGCCCATGAAAAGTTAATATGTAGAAATGTATTTATTATCGTTTTTAAATGATTCCACATGCACTCAAGTGTAATAACTTAAGTTTTCCAACACAGCAGATCAAATATGGAAAAAAAGAGAAAATGCAATAATAGTGGAAGATTTATCTAAGAAGAAAATCATGACAGTTAGCATTATGATTTTTATAGCACTAACACTTAAAATGCGTGTTCCTGCTGTGGCCAAAAGAGTTATATGATAGACTAATAAATAAATATTAAAAGGCAGCAGTTTCCAAGTGGTGGTCCAAAAGGCCGTGGTTGGCACATGGTCCTATTTACAATATTTTCCCTGTAAGTCTCTATTAGAAGCACATGGTGGTCTTGAATAGATTGAAGGATAAGAGCTGCTCCATTGCTAAAAACAATCTGGAACCCCCTGGGTCATTTTAAGTTAAATATATATATATATATATATATATATATATATAAAATCAAACGGTTAACTTCTTCTTCCATACTTATTTCAATATCTGTTAAAGGTCCTACAGAAATGGTATCACTCTCGAAACTAGTAATTATTTAATAGTGTTTTCAAACATATCCAAACAATTTTGGCAGAGGGGATGTTTTTGGAGCCATGTTACTTATTTGTAGTCTGAATGGCTCACACTTCTTCTCATACTATTCATTTATATGAGCCTTTTTCACACCTGAAAAACAAATGCAGGGTTTTTCAATACCTAAAAGCCCTCTCATTAATTGGGTTTCTAAGCCAAATAAAAGACGTGTTTTGAACATCATCACCCAGACAACATTTTGTTTAAATACCTCTTTAGGAAAAACATTCTATCAACATTTAAAATTATAGTTCCAACAACTCAGTGGAATTCTATACCAGAACTTACTACCATAGATAAACAAATCAAAAGTATTTCTTCATTCCTCAGACAACTACACTGAAGTGAGAATGTGAAGTAAGTAATTTTTCAGAAATGGGCCGGCCTTTATTTATCAAGTGACATGCAAGCACAGGACCCAAGCAGGAATTTATCCCTTAGCTTGAACCAAACCAAAAGCACATGGGTAATTGTTGCCCGTTGCTGAAACTCAGAAACCACCCAAATCTATACTGCACCATGTATTTTTATGCTCACCTTGCACACTAGCCTTCCAAGGTAGACATAATGCTCATTTGGATGTGGCATGGACCTATACCCTAGGGAACACGTAAATCTTCTGAATCACACCATGTTAAATTGTCCAACTACAGAAGCAGTAAAACAAGAATGCCTAAAATTCAGCATTCTCCACTAAAATTTCACACTGAAAGTCTACCGATGGCTAAAGTGGTGAGAATCCTAAGTCTTTTCTCCTAACAAGTTTTGAGCAGTGTGCAACAGAGGAGAGAGGGCCACTCCTTCTGGCCAAGCTCTGTACAAACAGAGCTTGTACAAAATCAACCCGTCCAGTTGGCTGGTCATCTTCAGCTGGTCCAGGAACACAACCTCTGGCATGATGTCAGCTGAAATCCCTTTCTTACCAAAGAACTAAACTTTTCAAGATGACCAAAAGTTACTAGAAATTGGTCACACCTCCTCTTCACCAATGAATTTGAGATGATGAGAGGACTGGAGTACCTCTCCTATGAAAACAGGCTGAGGGATTTGGGGTTTTCCAGCCTGGAGAAGAGAAGGCTCAAAGGCTCCGGGGTGACCTTATTGCAGCTTTTCAATACTTAGAGGGTGCTTATAGAAAAGAGGGAAACTTTTTTACATGGGCAGATAATGATAGGACAAGAGGTAATGGTTTTAAGCTAAAAGAGAGAAGATTTAGAGTAGATGTTAGGAAGAAATTCTTCACTCAGAGAGTGGTGAGACTGACACAGGTTGCCCAGAGAAGCTGTGGATACCCCATCCCTGGAGGTGTTCAAGGTGTTCAAGGCCAGGCTGGATGGGGCTTTGGGCAACCTGGTCTGGTGGGAGGTGGCCCTGCCCATGGCAGGGGGGTTGCGATGAGGGAATCTTTAAGGTTCCTTCCAAGCCATTCTATGATGAAGGGGTACATTGATCGCCTTAGGACTACTGAGGGGCAAAAATGCCTTGCTTGCAGCCCTATGTGCAGCCCCAGCCAGGATGTATAGTCTCAGACATTAAGGCAAGCTTGTTGCAAAGATACTTTCAGGGGCTATCAGGAGAGCACACCATTCATGTAATCTTACCCACCCCCGATGGGTTTAGGAGATTTCCAATCACTAACAACTTCACTATTGTTTTTGTTGTTGAACTTACTATGGTTTCATAGTAACTATATCCTGGCAATAATTCATTAGTCTAAAACTGAGCTTCTAGTCAGTCTTCCTAGTACCTATTGACTTTTTCATTCTGTCTGATAACAAGCCAACACGTTTTGACAAGACACACCCATACGATTGACAATAACCGGGTACATACATATGTTTCAGATGGTGTTTTGTCCAGAATAGTAAGATTTACATCATAGTGTGAAAATCTGATTTTCTTTTCTAAGTTGGTTGTATTTTAGGCTCACCTTTTTTGTTCTTCATAACCTGGATATCATGTGTAGTTTTACTACATATAAAATGCTGTGGCTGTGCTGCCCATTGCCCTGTATGACCAACATGATCAATAATTATACCAAGACAGAGGCAAAACCCTTGCATGTCCAGTCTACCCTGAAACAAAAACACACACAAAAGTTTTCTTATTCTTTTTCCTAGCAAGTTTGAGAATGTGTTTATTTTAGGTTAAATGATTATTTTCTTTCTGTAATAGCAACTTTTTCAAACTTGCTTAAAATGTTTGCTGTAACAATCTCTGCAGGTTGCCAAATGCTTCCAGGGTACAAAGTCACAAGTTCTGTGGAATGCTGGTCTGTGTACTCTGCCACTGCCAGCACACCTTCCCCAAGTAACACATACGACCTACGAACACCATCTATAGCTTGGAAGCTATATGTCTGTCTGTGCTTTTCAGTTTGTTAACAGAATACACTTTACCATGCACACCATTTTTTCCTGGGTTTCCTATAACCACGGCAAGTGCAAAGCCAGCGTGTCCCTTCTGTGCAACAAAAAAAGATTTAAAAGATAATCCAGGAAGAAAAGTCACAGGATTTGTGCAGAATTAAAGGCAGAACAGGATTTCCCTACTCCAAAATATAGTGAAACGGTATGTCAGCAATCCTTTTACCTTATCATATTTCACAAAAATGACGATTGCTAAAGGATGGATTTGTTTTTTCATACGTTCTTCCAAAGTGGGATTTTTCTACATATTACACTCCTATTAATTTATTCTATTAGTAAACAAGTATGTAATGGTAGTGTAGTGATTTAATTTGTTACACAAATGCAATTGATTTCAGTTCTTGAAGCAAGTGTCCTTGCAAACTAGGATTTCAAATAACAGCTGGAAACATTCAGGTTCATCTTATGTGTTAAAATATTAATACAACATAGATAAAATATAGATGACCAAGATTACAAGCTGAGCATTCCTACAAAACTGAAATCATGCTTCACAACATTCTGAAAAATCCAAAATCAGGGAACGCGGCCTCCTGGCAAATGAGCCCTCTTCTAGGGCAACATATCAAACATGCGGCAAAGCCTGAAACGTACACAGGGGCAACTGGCAGATTGCTAAATCTCAATGCTCGAGATCAATATCTTTGCACAAGCAACATGACCTAGGGAACTAAGGGCAGAACTGGTATACAGACAGCATTCAGTTTCATAGTGGTTCAGAAAAACAAGCACTTCCCTGGTTTCTTTTAAAAAAAAAAAAAGCTATTTGCTGATGCACAGTTTGTGTTCCAGAAGTGTTGTAAAGTTTTGTGTAGAAATGTATGAAGTAGAGTTTCTAAACTAACAAATCATTGCTGCATCCATTTTTAGGAACCTTTGTAGTAAAGAATTAAAAAAAAAGTGTATCACTATTTCAAAACAGAAAGCATTTCTCTAGTGCTTCTATTAGCACAGCAGAGAACACGTCTCCAAAAGGAAAGGGGGGGGAGGGGACGGACATAAGTCAGTATGCAAAAATAAATAAAAAGCTCACACAAAATGAGATAGCATAAGACACACATCAGAAACCTGGACAACTGGACCAGCTGCTACAGCAGTCTGATTTAATATTCTAATAAGATGACATGATTTTGTGAAATCTCCTGTGAAATGACTCCTGTGAAATCACAGTACAAAACATGCTTTTGAGTTCTCTAAACAGCTAATTCCATATAGAAAATTGAAGTAGTTAAAGATCATTTTCAGATTTTTCTTTCTGGCTTATCTTAGTATAGCTAATGAGCCTTTTTAGGAAACACATGTATAAGCAACATGAAGAAAGAACTACACAAACAAGTTTTAGAAATATTTCACCTTGCAGTCATTCAGAATACAAAAATCACAGATTACTTTACAAAAGTCACACCTAAAAAGCTCTTGCATATATATTGAAGGTGCTCTTGGAATTGATTACTTTTTCTAGCTTCCTCATTAATCTCAACAGGAATGAAAAGCCTTGATTGGCTGATAAGTTGTTCCCTCCCTCCTCTCCCCCTGACAGTACATTATTTTCACACCATAAAGAAATCCTATAAAATTTATTTCATAAAAAAATAATTAAATTTAAAAAAAATAAAAAAGACATATGTCAGTAGATCTGATCAAATCATCAACATTTTTAAACACTAACACACTTACAATTTATAATTAAATAAAATACTCTTTATACCTAATTCATACAAAGCAGTTAAAAAAACATAATTCAGCTGCAAAAGGAGCATCCTGAGCTCTCACCTCTAGGACCCTTATTCATTAATGGTTTCTGCAAAAAAAAAAATACAAAAGTAATAGTAACTTATGAAATAATAGTAATAAAAAACACTACAAAACAAACTAGCAGCTTGATCACACGTGGAAGTCATTTGTACAGTCCACCACCTTGTACTCACCTAAATGTGAAAGTTTCAAAAAATAAAATAAAAACAGTGAGTATTCAAGACTGTAGCTTTGAACACAGTTTTAATATGAAAAGAAAGTAGTATAGCTCAGAAGTACTTCTGACAGTAAGCAGGTACTTCCCACCCCATCAGTTTGAATATACACCTGGTTTGGATGAGCTCTTTCCCTCTGTGTCACTGACTTCTACCCAAGAATTAAAATAAACAGGTCATATCCATCAAAAATACAAAAACGTGTAACTATAGCTTAAACTGAAAACAGGTAAATTTGTATTGATTTACATAAGTAGGTCTTGTCTTTTACCCTGCAAAGAAATTAAGTGTTCTAATCATCAATACAAGGTAGATAATTCTCAAATTTGCACGTACCAAATACAGCAAATGGAAAGAAAGGAGATGTAGTAAAACCTGTTCCAACGTGCTGTACATCAGAAATATGACTCTCCTATTTCATAGGAGCCAAACTAAAACATACAACGAAAAGCTAGTTAAGAACAAAGTAGAACAGAAAACATACAGCTTACATGTACCATAGCATTGAAAAAACTCATTAAAACGCATTTTTGTAGTTGAAAAATGTCAAAAAAAGATCATTTTTTTAAAGTTTCTGCTTTTGAGCACACACGCACAGGCCCTTCACAAGTGTCCTTGGATCTTAAATTAAACATACCTTCCCTATATATCATTAAATTGGCTGTATCAGACAAAAATGTTTGGCTAAAGCAAGGTAACTAATCTAAACATCCATAATTCAGCAGAAAATGTTAGAATGTATGAAAATAAATGGATTTATGAGTACTAATAGTTTACCATGAGGATTATAAACCTTATGTATGTATGGTAGTCTTGTGAAGTTACAGAGCCAAAGGACGACAGCACAACAAAAAAAATCCAGCAAAAAGTAACTTCAAAGAAAACTACATGCACAAAAAATACTTGTATAGCTCTCCCTTTGTGCCCAGCCCATCCAAGGCTGGCTTTGCTTACCAAGTTCTGTTGCACTATTTGTAGGATGACAAGTAATTATTTGCGCACAACTTTTAGGAGCAAGCACGGACATAATATACAGCTAAGTAAAGCAAATTAAAGCCAGCTGAAGCCTGCACTGATACTCTCCAAAGCCTTCATGATGTGGAAAGCTTTTCGCAAAAATTCCAGCTAATTTACAACAGCAGAGGAATCATCCCCGGATGGTTGGACAGATTTTCCTCTGCTATTGGTTATATTGCATTCCTGGTGACAAAAGTTGTTGACATTAATGTTGAATTGTAGAGCTGGCACTGGAATAAAAACTGTCTTGCATATACTTCCAACATTTTTTCACTATTGAGAACACTTGAATGACCCAAGAACTCTGTTTAAAGGTTTAAGTACAAGACAAATTTCATAACACATGTTTGAGGAAATAAGTCTTCTACCTTGCCTTATATAAGCTTGATGTTTTATTGGCTTTTCATAGGTGTAGGCCAGTGATAGTTCATCACTGCCTTTGGAATTGCCCACCCATTTCTTCTTTACTTTCCAGTTACATAGGAAATGTCTAAACTCCAGACCCAGTTCTTTCAGGACTCATTTTCTCTGAAGGTTGTTCTCTAATGGGGCAAGCCAGCACATGTGGCCAGCTGCTGTATTAAGAGACTGGATTGGTATCTGAAAACCGATCAACATCTACATCACCATTGAATGGAATAATTGAAATTACTGCACTATCATTCATCAATAGGCCCACAATCAACTCCAAACATCGCTAACATTGTGTTCAAGAACAAGAACTGGGCTTTAAAAACTCAGTTGTTTTCCTAACAGGGTTGTCACTGCTGTAAGACGTGACTTGGAAAGCTCATGAGGTGCAACTGAGTACTTACTCAGCTGGAAGTAATAGAGTGATACTTTCACAAGAGCATTAAAAACCAAGCGTGCAAATGATGTAACACCAGTAGATAGAAAATGGACATGAAAACAAAACGAAGAGGGGAGGAATAAAAATACATTTCTGTGAAAAGTAAAATTTTTAAAAAAATCTTTGGAGTAACAACTCTTTTGCCCAGTAATAATGATGCATATTTTAGTAACATCTATTTGTACATTACACTTGGGAGACAGCTAAACACTCATTTAATTTGTAGAATAGCACTGTACGCAGAAGTCCAATCTTTCTGCTTCTGCCAGAGTTTATGACAATTTATTTACTTAGTTATTTAAGTCAAGAGAGGGCTGGACTTTTACTTGTTCTATTAACCATATCCTGAGATATACAGGAAGCACAAACAATTCTCATAATTATACTTAATTCCACAGATGTTTGTCTATACTAACACAAGCATGGAAATTCACAACCACATAAGTCACCAATTTAGATCTTGATTTGAGAAATCTGGGAGCAGAATCCTTAGAATATATTTACACATGAAAAATAAGAGTATATCTTCTAGCTAAAATAAAGAGTATATTTTCTAGCTATTAATGATGTAAACTGTGCAACAGATACTTATGCCCTTCTTTAAGGCTTTAATATTTTAAAATATGCTCTTAAAGGATAGTTATAAAAATATCTACTATTGTATTTGCAGTCAAATGTACAAATTAATGTATTTACAACTAAGAAGCCATAACAGTGTCTTTGCCAAAGATTTGTCACTTGAGTAGAATAAACAAGTATCTGAAGTTTTTAAAAGGCTTTTGCAGTTCAAATTTTTCATTTTGTTGCCCTTTCACAGCCATATATTTCTTTCACTTATTTCCATGACTAAGGTATTTTTTAGGATTAACATAATTCTGCATTTGGTAAAGGGAAGTGAGAGAAGAATTTTAATAAAACTAAAAATCTGAATGATAAGAGGTATGCACATAGTATTACCAAATTTGTAAATATGAGATAAATTAGGTCCTGTTCTTTTTGATGGTTTCTGTTACCGAAGGGAAAACAAAGAATGAGCACACTCCATTTGGTTTCTTAAACGCACAAAAATGAGAAGTATCTGAAGTGCAATTCAAATTGGTGCTCAGTTGAAAACTGAGGATGAATATTTTTGAAAAAGAGAAGTGCTAACATTTCAAACCATTATTTGAAAGCTCTTAGGGGAGAAGTTGAGGGACAGAAGGATGGGATTACAGCAACTATGTTATACACATAGTCTTGTAAAGAACAGTGGAGCAAAAACAAGTATATGTGTGGGGGTGGTACATTATGTAAAAGGAAATACATAAATGAGTCAACAATTATATTTATTGTTTTAAAAATACCCATGAAATTTTGTTCCAGCATGCTGAGCAGCTTATAGAGGATTCCCACACTATCTTGTTGCTGTAACCACCAGTCTTTTTTCCTACCATTTTGTTTTCTCCATAATCCGTGCTGTCAACACACTGGAGGGAATGGATGCCATCCAGAGGGACCCGAACAGGCTTGAGAGGTGGGCCTGTGTGAACCTCACGAAGTTCAACAAGGCCAAGTGCAAGGTCATGCATCTGGGCTGGGGGAATCCCAAGCACAAATGCAGGCTGGATGGACAATGGATTGAGAGCAGCTCTGAGGAGAAGAACCTGGGGGTCTTGGTGGATGAGAAGCTCAACATGAGCCGGCAATATGTGCTTGCAGACCAGAAAGCCAACCATGTCCTAAGCTGCATCAAAAGAAGCGTGTCGAGCAGGTCAAGGGACTCTCTCTTCTCCCTCCCTACTCTGCTCTTGTGACACCCCACCTGGAGTACTGTGGAGGGACTCTTTGTCAGGGGGGTGTAGTGATAGGACAAGGGGGAATGGCTTTAAACTAAAAAAAAAAAAAAAAAATAGGTAGATTTAGATTAGGTGCAAGGAGGAAGTTTTTCACTCAGAGGGTGGTGAGGCACTGGCACAGGCTGCCCAGAGAAGCTGTGGATGCCCCATCCCTGGAGGTGTTCAAGGCCAGGCTGGATGGGGCTTTGGGCAGCCTGGCCTGGTGGGAGGTGTCCCTGCCCATGGCAGGGGTAGGAACTAGAGGATCTTTAAGGTCTTTTCCAACCCAAACAATTCTGTGATTCTATGAACACAATCTTATTTATAAGAAAGCCATAAACATGTTAGAGCAAAAACTATGGTATTCAGTTTCTGTTGCTTCTGTTGCATTCCCCTTATTTTCCCACCATAACAGAGCAGGGAGAAGGGAGGGCACTTTTGCAGCTGCATAACACAATTTCAGATTAACAGCAAGCAGATTTTCCAAAATACAGCATTCAAAATACACTAACCAAGCAAAACCAGTTCCTTTGCAAGAATATTCTATCTTCAAGAATCTTGCTAGAAAAGATTCAAAATGAATCTTTGAGTGAACACTAGAACATCACCCCAAGATAACCCACTTAACTGTCCTAGTCCTTACTACAGATGTTTAAATTCCTGACTTGAATCAGACAAGTTGGCAATTTTGCAATCCAGGTCCCTGTCAACACAGGAAAATGCCATAATACTGGCTATTCATTATTTCTGTACCTCTCTTTCACCCACACAGTCTGTGAAAAAATTCTGAAACTTTACTCATCCTCATAGATAACAAGCACGTACCAGATATCTCACAATTTGGAAGAAAAGTAAAATAAAAACCTGGCTTTGCCCTACCCTGCTTAACTTCTGACACAGGTTAAAGTCTTAAGAAAATTTTCTTACCATTCACTCCCATTTCCTCAGATACACTTACGAAAAGGGGTTGACAGCTGGTGTGAATGCATACCAAGAGTTAAGAGACCATCGAAGGAACCTGTTATGTTTAGTTACTCCTTGGGAGATGCTTCCCAGATGCGTTTGGAAACCAAATGGCACAAGAGCCAAACCCAAGAGAGAACTCAAGCTTCAGTATTACCTTACTTGTTTGTCAAGGATTTAGAGACTGCCATAAAACAATGCGTATCATCAGAAACTAGCTAAGTCTCTGCAAAAATTTAAATTATACACTTGATTATGGATAGACAGGATTCTGTCTGCTCCTTAAAGCAGCATCACAAAAGTTCTTAAAGGCCACCAGAATAAGGCAATGAAATGAAAAATACAACAGTAAGCTCCTCAGGTGTTCAAAAGCATCTCTATCAGAATAAGATGCTTTTAACTCCTTTTACTATAAAGCCTGAAGAATGGTCAGACCTTTTTAGGTCATCTTCTAGGTAAGCTTTTACTTTCTGCACAGAAATTTAAATTATATTTTGTGGTTAAAAAAAAATAATCTACTGAAGTATAAATGTGGATAAAAGAAAGACAATTAAGCTTCATCTGCAAAAAAATATTAAAGCTGCCAATATAAAGCACACACATGAAAAATTAAGCCTATAAAAATATATAATGAAAGACATCTGGCACAAATGTCAGCCTTTGCATGCTTGTTTTGTCAGCTGTCAAATCATGATAATATACGATGGTAAAAGGCATGCTGACAGCAACATTCTTAGTATTTTAAAGAACAATCAAAAAATACATGCAGCTGTAAGAAAAATATCTGCATGACTACCAAACTAACTGAACAGGGCTCGTGGTCCTTAGATAAATATTAACACTTGACTCTCAAACAGAAGTCTTTGCAGGACAGGTCCCAAACTATTTCCTCCCCACACAAACCTTTTTGGAAAAGTTACATGGAATTCTAAGCAATTACACACACAATCCTTTATACAGATATTGTAGGTAAATACTGTTCCTAGGCAGCAAATGGAATAGGGTTGAGCAACGCCATCCATTACATACTTACCTTTGTCAATAAAAAAAGCCTTTTAAGAAAAAAATAAATCTTCCTAATAACTGATTTTATCTCCCCACCCCCCCCAATTATTTTGGTGTTGTTACACTAATTTAATAAGCCAAAGGCTTCCTCAATGTAGAACACAAGTTTGAGATACACTTTATACTTGTGCATATGAAACAGTAAAAATGGAAAAAACACACTCAGGATATAGTCCCATTACGGTCCTCCTACAGTCTGCCCAGACCAACAACAAAGAATTAGAAGGAAAATGAAACCATTGTATTAATAGTTTTTGATTTTAATAAGTTTCTTGATGAAATAATTGAGCAGTAATACTACGGGACAGAAAAGAAAATTGACTGAGATGATGCTTCATACATACCTCAAGATTTTATATAGCATTACAGTCATCAACTCCTGGAAACCAAGGGAGCAGTAGTAATGAGTTACTCATAAAGACTGCAGCCTAGCTTCCTGTTAAATATATAATCACGCTGCAACAAAAACACATTACTTTTAAATAACCATTCCTTAAAAAGCATGCCTGAATTTTTTCTGCTGTAGTCAGGAAGCTAAATCAGGCTTGCATTCATTCACATAGCAGGCCCGCTGTGCCACTTTACTTTTAGTGCTGAGGAAGGTGATTGAAGTTAGTTTTCCACTAGGAAGTTTACTGACAGTTTAATTTTTTGGTTCTTTCTTCCCTTTGAAAAGCAATTTCTACTTGGTATCATGAAGTTAAAAAGTTTTAGCCTCTCTTATACTGACTCTGCAGTGAGAAAGGACAGACAGGTGAGAAGAAAGGGATGAAACTAAGACCGCTGGCTAGCAGAGATGCTGCAGCAGGCACTGAATTTGATGATTCAGAGCTGACAAACTCCCTGAAACACCCGTCAGAGCATCAAAGCTCCTAGGGGACGGACTTCTCTGGGAAAACCTCATTACAGAAAATAAATAAATTATTAGGCATCATTTTGCAAGATACACTAAAGCAAAGTCATCAAACCACCGCATTCGGGAATTAAATAAGCCTAGGTTAAAGCTGGTTTGCAATCATGCTGAAAAGTCTCCGGGCAAGCAAGATAATGATGTACTTCCAGGTTTTCCTGAAGTATCACCGGACTTATCAGGGGCTTCAGACCTGAGCCACAAGCTTCTTCTACCTAGTAGAAATCTCTGATAAACATGAAACTGGACAGTAATACCTCGAGTCTGTTGCACTTGTGCATAACATGTTACTGTTCAGAGAACTTTTTCCTCAATGTATTTATTAAGTAACACTTCAAGTAAACTATACACATAAATCTCCCTGTTTTCACTCATGCAGATAGGAACTAGGCACATAAGAAAGTTCTCATAGTGATTTACATCTACAATCACTTGCACTAAAAGATATATAAATAAATAATTCCTCCTCTCTCTTTTTGCAGTAAGCTTTTGTTATCACCAAGACTATTAAAATGAAGCTTTCCACATGAGCAGTAGCTCAGTGAAATATCTCTGCCATTTCAAATGCTTTCTGTATAATATCAAATACTGCCAAGATACTTAATCAGATTGATTATCTGAGAATGAAACAAACAACTTGCAGCCCTGACAGCCAAAATCATTATGTTAGAAACTGGGAAGGATAAATGAAGGCCTGCAGTGCCCCACCACCATACAGCACTGTATATTTTCCTCCCGCCTCTACCTTGAAAATCAACAGAGACTTATAAAAAATAATGGATGTTAACACATGGCATTATTGCTAGCCAACAGATAAAACAAATGCAAACTAAAACTATCAGAAATAACTTTGTTTTAGTATAATTAAAGGATCTTTTGCAATCTACATATTCAAGCTGAATTTCTCTATGTAACGGTTTTCATGTTTTCTTTAAATAAAGAGAATTCTACATTTTAATGATCTATATGTATCTCAGAATATTATATCAGGATCGCACAAGTAAATGGCTTCTAACAACAGATTTTAAAACACGTAAAACAATGCCTTGGTATAAAATATCTTCTGATTTTTAAGATTTAAAAAAAAACCACGTTAAACCTCAAAATTCCTCTGCATCAAAAGATGTTTTAACCTCCAGTTGAGAAGCAGAAGAAGTAAGGCACATAAAAATGGATTTAGACAAACACACCAACACCTCTGCACTTGACCGACTTGGTGCCCTCACCCATCCATAATGGTTCTCACCCGTAATGACCTTCTGACACCGAATAAGGGTTGTCAACAGGTACAGTCTTTTTGCCACTAAATATCTACCTGACCACGGATTTTCTTGCAACCTGCAGAAGCACAATTTCTCCAGGGGCAGAGGAAGGAAGTGGCAAGCACACATGCAACCACACAAACGCACATCAACATGTTTTGTCTCAGTCATCATCACATGAGTTTCATTTCCTTCAGAAACCAGACTGAAGCAAAGAGGGTAGGGAAGATACATAAATATGCAGCTATCATATTCCCTTATTCTCACACTTTTTTTTTTTAATCTCTCATTCACTTTCTCAATGATTTTTGGTCATCCTTCCATGTTACATCGCACTGATCATCACAGAGAAGCTTGGGAAACACTTTGGCATCTATGTAATTCTTGTAAAAACACTGGGAAGTGTAATCCTCTCAAAACAAGGATTCTAGGGAACAAGGGAAGCTGTATTTTGGCTCTCTACCAACCATTTTATAGCAAAGGTAATTAGTAAGTTGCATACAATTGTAAGTAACACCAGCACAAAATCCAGCTTCCCTCGCCACTTGCTCTCTGCGCTAACTATGCCAAGATCGTGACAAGCTTACTTAGCATGGTTATTGTTTCCAATTTCAAACCCTTACACTTAAGTTATAGCTCTAGATGGTCTATCTTAAAGAGCCAAACAAACTAAAAAAAATACTCCAACCCCGTTACTTCACCTTTTCTTCCCTCTATAGCCACAATGTGCTAGACACACTTTAGAAAGACTTTGTTTATACTGAATGCCTAGGATTTGTTGAGTGTATGTGATACTTTACTTTTGAAATAAGTTATATAGAATACCATACATTCCAGACATTGGTCAATCTTTTCTTATCAGGAGAGAGTTCAGTATTTCAGAAGCAAAAGTCTGTGACAGAAATCATAAGAGGAAAGAAAATGATGGCAATGAGTTGAGTTTCACGCGTGTTAGGTACCTTATTCTATCACCTGACAAACTGAAAGAGCTGACCTTCTATTGCTTTTTTGGACTGAAAAACATCAGACATTGGTGACCACTCTTAAAATTTTATAAAATACATACTTACATGTGTTTGTGTATACATACACACAAATGGAACTCCCTGATTCAATTCAAATGCGAAAAGAAAAGCTAAAAAAATTGGGACAGTGATCAGAATCTCAATAGTCCTTTCAAGAAATCAACAGGAAATGATAACTAATGAGAAATTCCAAATATTATTAATACAAGAAAATATGTCCAGCTTTGACAACCAATGTAGTCATGGAATAAACACTTCCATCTTCAGTAGCTGCTAAAACAAACACTCTTTTACAGGCTTTGACAGAGAACAGAATTCATTTCCCCTTTACAGCTGCACTGCTTCAAAGTCAGTTAAACATCAATGTGACAGCCTTACTTGCTAGAGCTTAGACATTTACTGTATTATCTTAGCTGGACATGACCAGAAAGCAGAGACTGAAGACAGAAAAGGGGGGAAGAGAGGGAAAAATCAAGTTTGTTTTTCTTAAACACCTTATGAAGTATTTGTCTTACTTGTTGCCAGAGAGCTACTCTTCTTATTAACGTATTTAAGGGTATTTAAAATCTTGCTAAATACAAGCATAACACAGGTCTGAAGGCAAAATGTTCACTTCAGCAGAGTTTATTTACACAGAGAGCATTCAGGCACCAAACTCACTCTGCAATACAAAGTATTCATATAAATGAAACTTAGTAGACTGAGCTGTTATCAATAATTACAGATTAGACCATCTTATTTGCAACTAGACATCACCCTACTGCTTTCCTCATTAAAATCTAGACAGTTTTTGCTCTTACCCATGTTTCTGCCACTGTTTTTTCTGTACAATCCCTACTTTACAAGATCATGGTGAAGCTTAATATATATCATTTCACACAGAGCAGTAAGACAATAATAAGCATTTAATAGTAATCAGGAAGAAGTACTGGCCAGATGTCAAGTCAGCTCTGACAATGCGTACAGGCCACTAAATTTACTACCTTGAATGAAAAATAGACACCAGATAAGTGCAGCAGACATTTACAAAAAGCGGTCTACGGAGTATTTCCTGATATTGTGTAGAAAGCTGGCTGGTCACATGACGACGACTCTGCTTACTTCCAGATGTTTAATTGCAGTAAAGAAGATTCAGAATACATCAATCCATGTTCTTACTACTCATTTTCCATGAAAGCAGTTGTTGTGGCCATCAGAGGAAAATTACACGATCACAAAGAGAAGACGTCTTGTGCATTACTTACCAAAATACAACCCAAATTATTAGTGGAAAATTTGCCAAGTGACTAGTTCTTTCACGGTAAATGATCTCTCAAAACCAGCACTCAGAAAAAAATCTGTACCATACAATGACATTTTCCATTAGGACTTACAACATATTCTTCCTTTTTTACATATGCTATAAGCAAGTCTGATTTTTTTTTTTGCATATTTTCCTTTATTTTCATTAGTATTTTCTACCTAAATACAGAAAAGAAGTTGTATGTGAAAGATAGCCTAAATCACCAATTTCCTATTGAAGGAGTGGGGGGAGAGGGAGGGAGAGGGAGAAGGAGCACACAGTAGCTAATAAAGACAAAATGTTGTGACACAAAACAGTCTGCATAAATTATGTTATTAGGTGTTATCTTCCCCCCCCCCCCCCCCCCCCCCCCCCCCCCATCATTTGAGCCCTTACTTTTGGGCCAGGATGAAGTTCTAGAGAAAACTGATGATTTGTGGCCATATAATTTCGCATAACAAGTAAGTTTATACTCAGGAAATCTCCAGATCTCCGTGAATAGGAGTTTGAACTACCTTTCACCTTTTAAAGGGTCACATTAAGGTTAAAGGAATGAAAAAAAAATCGAGATGTGCTTCATCTACCAATAATAAAATCACTCTTCTTCACACACGGCCTGATTGGAAGATTTCTCCTTCCTTGTTTCACAACCATGATGCGCTAAATTTCATGGCATCCCTTCAGAGTACTCTACAGCTCCAGTTTGCAGTGTATTTGAGGTTTCTGCCTGGAACTCATCTGTGTGAACTCCCACACTCCCCTATTACAGCTGGAGTCAGAAAAGATACTTCTGTTTATATTTCCCCTCTAGAAAAAATAGAATAGAAGCGAATCAAGCATTCGCTACAAACACAAGAGCTTAAAACAAAAACACCCTGCATCTTTCCAAACAGCTCAAATCAATGACCCCCAGGGCATGCTGCAGAGGCTGTCCCTTCGGCTGGACTGAGATGATCTGGCCCTGCTTACAGTGGGGAGATAGTGTACTTTGTGCAAGTGTTTATACGTGTTTACCTGCTAAAGTGTTAGGGTTTTGGAGCTGTGTTTTTGTTTGTTGTGTTTTCTATGGGGGTGGGGTGTGGGGGTTGGATTGCTGCTGTTCTCTCCTTACTCCAGCAGCCCTATTTTTAGTAACTAACAAACGGGTAACTGCTGTTCCTCTCCTATCAACAGAAAGATATCCAGCTTGAAGTGGCAAAGCAGCCCAATTCGTACATGCTAGCAATTCTTCAGATAGAAGCTGGTGAGCCAGGCCCAGCTTGCTTGTGATGCAACTCACACTTCATTATGTTCATTTTAATGCAGAAGACAGAAGAAGGTGGCTTTGCATTTGAAAACAAGTCCTTGATGGAAATATTGTAAAATAAACGTATGATTTCTATCTGTATAATCCTTATTGAACTAAGGATATTTATATCTCCCTGTCAGCTACTAGAAAGCACAGAAAAAACTTTCATATCCTAAAAAACTTCCCTCCCCACACATGTACAAAAAAATGACTAGTGTTTTACTCAATGTTTCCCCTCAAAATCTTACAAAACTTACATTTCAGTAGCTATTGCCAACTTCAAAAACATGCCACAACCTATTATTAGAAATTGATATAAAATAAACTTTACAAGAACCAATACATCTGTGTACTTAAAAAAATAAAATACAGTCTCAGAAGCAACAATAAGGTAAATTCACATACGCAATTCAAAGCAAACATGCAAGTCAACTAATGTATAGCTACATTTACTAAAATCAGAAAGCTTGGGTGAAATAAAGGGACAAGGTTTGGGACAGAATGGCAATGGAAAGTTCTGCAGGAGAGGCTGCGCTCAGCAGCCCTGGAGTTGAGTCCATGAGAGTCATTTCAAAACTCATCAAAAAAAGTCCTCTGCTATTTCTCAATATATGCAATGTATGCTGCAGAGTTTGTATCCATTCAATAATCCTGAAGAAATACTAAGTGCAGTTAAAATGATTTATTCCACTGAGCTTTTTATTGTGTTAATTTATACCCTATGACATCACCAAGCATAGATGTTTAAAAATTCAATTTAATTTGTAAGACAAAGAAATACGTAACCTGCTAAAGTAGGCATGTTATATGGCTTTTAAAGGTGAACTGCAGCTGAAAAAAAAACCAGCAATATACACAGAATATCCAACACAGATCAAAAACTAAAATTTAAGATTGATTCCATTATTAACTGAAATCCTGCCCCCTCCCCCCAAATTCAGGTTACTAGTTAACTGCTAAAATTGCCCTTTATACATGACACAGAACAAAACATAGGAGTTCTTTATTTCAGTTCTTTGAAAGTTTATTTTCAAGGCTTTGGGCAGGCTAAACATTACATGCATGAACTTGCAAAATATTCAAGCTGCTTCTTTGTCTACTTGTAAAAAGCAGAACTTCTCCCTTAGGTTCCTGTCACGTGAATTTAACAATCAATTTTGTTATGGAAAAAAATAACGATTCCTCTTGTTGGGGGCATAAAACATGTATGCAAACAGGAGAAGCTGAAAAGACAAACTTGCCCATGCATAAATAATGCTGAAGACAAAAGAGACACTAAAACCCTAACCCCATCACCCTCTTAGGTGCATAAGATATTTTCACCTTCTCTCTCAATTATATCAATTTCCAATGATACATTTGATCATAACTAAAAAAATTAAAATAAATAAATAAAATTGCAGCTTTCAACCTCAAGGTAGATCTTAAAAATAAGACCCATTCATATAATTCCTTAGTCATCAGGTGACATTCCTAATTTAAAACAACCAATTCTCCCATGTGGCTCCATTATAAGGTGATAGCAAGCACCTCTTGTAATTTAAAGACATCCCATTTTCCTTGAGGTTAACCAGACAGCAAATCAAATAATCCCACAGAGGATTCAGAGAAAGCTTGACCCATTACTGAAGTGTTAAATTAGAATTTCAAACAGTAACTCCATCATCACCATTCACAGAGATAGCTTCATGTTTCACAGAGGAAGAATTAAAAACTAAGTCAATATTCAGTTTTATCTCCTAACATAAGCAGACAAAAATGCTGTAACTCAAAACAATTTAAGTTGATTTTTGTTTAATAAAATAGCAAAAGGCCATTGCTTCAACAGCAGTTCTTACAACTTCATTAATAAATCACAACACATGTAGATAGTAGACATTTTATTCATATGAGGAAATGAAAAACATTTTTATTTAGGCCACAAACAATGAACTTGCACATTCTGCATATGGAGAAAATATGGATCGAGCCCATTTTACAATAAGAAACTGAAGAGATGACACTTCACCTCAAGCTCAGTGACTTCTTTAGAGAACATCTCGTCAACATGACACTGAAGAGTAAATTCCCAGCTCTCTAGCACATGGCCAGGGAATAACTGCATTCCTGTTGTTACCCATACACCATAATTCCCATGGGCATGACTATCACAAAATTTCCATCACAGAACCTGTTCAAGGATGAAATGAAGCCCCCAGATTCTACAAATGGTTCCAGCTACCTTATGCACATCTGTTGATTAACTAAAAAAGTTGTTCAAAGTACGAAAATATTTTCATAGCTGATACTTGACTTGAATTAAAGATAAAATAAAAAGTTAACTATTCAATGCGATAAATAGAATAACAGATGCTTCACACAAAGAGCCCATCAGCATGGCGTAAGGATGGCTAAAGTTACCTGATATCCTGAACGAAGCAGCAAGACAGAATGAAAAACTGGTAATACAATCCGTACAAATTACAATATAGAAACAAACATGCAAACAAATGTTCAATTATTAAAATATTAATAAAAAAACGTGTTGCTCCAGGTATGCACTCACACAAAACCATGTTGCATTAATTCATTGTTTCTCCTCTGCTCCACAAGATGTTGTCCATACAAGAAAATAAGCTGCCTGTTACTGACTTCCTTCCCTGTCAGCAGTAAGCAAAATCAGTTAAAAAAAAAGAAACATGATATCTTCTGTACACTCAGCTCATGCCCTTTCCTTTTTTTTTTTCAGAAAAATCTTCAATTACCAGAAAAATGTTTTACCCAACATTGGATTTTACATTTTCATCTCCCATGTATTAGTAGTTGGCTCAATCTTTATGTAAGTCACCCTCATTTCCCCTTCTTAGATTGGAGGGAAAAAAAAAAAGTGCGCCTCCTTCCATGAGGAAATTCTATGGCTAAGGGATGCTACCTTTCTTTCACAGCGATTTCAATGTAACTGCAATAGAAATCATTTACATAAGTGTAACAGAACAGAACACAGATCACTATGAAAATTTTACCACAAACACTAAAGCTAAAGTCAGACAGTCCCAAAGTCACGTCAACACTAAGCAATATGATGGAATATGGCCTTTTCAACCATAATACAAAATAATCACTTAATGCTTTAAATTTTTAAGAGTGTATTTTTACCTTTGAGAGACATGCTGTACACAGTTCACATTTTCACTAATGCTAAGAGATATAAAAATGTTGCATTTTGATCTTTTCAGGTTTTCAAGAATTCATCAATTTTACATGGCAAAAATCCTTCACACTTGCCTAATCAAATAATTTGGAAAAAAGATGGCATAAGTAGTGACAACCATGGGAAAAGTTATTTTCTATTTTATGTTTATAGTCAAATGTATCCATTTACTTATGGACAAAGATCTCTCTGATATGAGAAACAGAGCTGTGCCTAGAATGGATTTTTCATTTTAGCCCCTGAACAGGAAAATGAAAGAAAAAAACAACACATTTTAAACTGTTTCAAGTTGCACAAATCCTCAATTCATCAGTAAAAATGCCCTTGTTTCAGAAAGCTTACTTCATGTCAAAGTAGGGTAAGCCATCTCAAAGCATTAATAGCAACCACAAGGGGATTTAATTGCTAAATATATCTGTAAATGTACACCTTAGCTTCCTTTGCAGTACCTTGCCTGAGAAGACAACCTGATAGGTAGCATATAAATAAATTAAATAAATGGAAGTGGGAAAGTGAAGAAACTTCTGTCTTTACTGCAAGGCACACGCAGCAGGCAGGGCGCTCCCAGCTGAAATCCAGTTCTTCAACAATGTATTTAAGCAACAGTAAAAAGCAAAATTGTTTCAGAGGCAGAGATAGAAAGCTCCACCCAATAAAATATTCAGCAGCCCGGAGGGGGAAGCAATCTCCCAGGAGGCTGGAGGCTCAAATGGGAATCAGGAGCATCGTGCCTCCATCTTGTTGTGTGCTCAGAACGAGGCAGCATGCAGCAGTTCGCCCTCCCGCCTCTCCCCCTTTGGCAACCGAGGACGAGCACAGCCCTGCACCCGGGCCTGTCGGTGCCCGTGTGTGCATGAGGGCACAGGACAGGGCTCCCCAGGCCCTGCAGCCTCGCCGGATAACACAGGTTGCACCAGGAGCCACCTCCCACAGCTGTAAAACGCTGGCTGCCGGCCAGAGCCTGGCCTGCTGCAACTGGACAGGGGAGCAGCACCTGGGGAACGGGGCCAGGCCGCAGGGAGCAGATGGACCATCCGCCTCCCCCCGAACCAGAGCACAGGCTATGTCAGATAGACAGATCAATAAATACACACACAAACACTCCAGCTCCTATTAGAGTGTTACATGGATCAAGCTCTCCTGGTCCACAGCATCCCTCCTCCTGCGCTGCTGCCTGGGAGCTTTGGCCAGACAAACGAGCATGGGCTATCCCAAAGCGTTACCATGCTATATCAGAAGATGACGTGCAAAACACTTCTCCGGGAAGCTGGGGGCAGAAGGAAACAGCTCAGAAATGGACTAAAGAGGCAGGTAAGAGGAAAACTAAGTAGGAGGCAGGTTTGTAAACTGATGTTACTGGAATCAAGTTTATCATCAGCAGGCTGCTACACTTCTTTTCTTTCTGTATTTTAAATAATACCCACAATACTTAAAACAGGACCTGAGCACCATGTATGTGATTCTATGCTGATATTCAGAAATAAATTAGTACTATACAGGTATGCTGTACACACAGCATATCTGACGCTAATCAGTGAAAGCAGAAAATTAACAGAACATAATTCATTTGACAATTCATGTTGTAGCACGTCACCTGTGGTATACAATAGTGGTGATAGCACACTCGGTGTATGACAGCAGCAGAATAGCATGGGCTGTTTCATATAAAATGGCCTATTGTGTTGTTTTTTTCTCCCCTTTTGTGTATTTGTGTCAAGTATGTTGTAAGTATGGCAATCATAAGTGTTATACAATAGACTCATATGTATTGATCCCCTAGATATTTCAGTGCAGCTCAGGATCTGCGAACTTGAATAACAACAAAAGGGCAGGCTCATACGGAATGCAAGACCAGAATCACAGTCATGGACGAGGAATATTTTAAACACTGGTAGTCATAAATGAAACTTCATGTATCATCAGACACACACAAAACTTATTCCACTGTAGGATATATTCAGGAAGTTACATACCACAATTCCTGACAGGAAAAGTTTTTTCATGAGTCTCTTCAGCTGTACCGAGCAATACAAATAGAGCTAAGCAGGATTTGTCAAGAGAAGCCAAGCAAAAAAAAAGAGTCTGAAAACTGGAAGGCCATAAAAATTAACCCAAGTGAAATTTAATACATGTTGGCCACCTACCTTCAGAGAAATACAGATGTTTCAATCCCATTTTAAAGTACTACTAACTTTGCCACCACACAGTACAGTTAGAGTCAAGCTTACACCCTGGACTAAAAAATAAAAATGAAGACATCTCACTCTTTTATGACTGTGAAATAAGTGCCTAGAGATTAAAGGACAAAGGAACCCGAAGCAAAAATGGATCTTCAGTTCAACGGGTTACTTGTAAAGATGATGATTCAAAGTTTACATGAAACTATCAGAATATAAGCAAAAGAAAAATATACTGGAAGAGCACGAATGGAAACATTTTAACTCAGTATGACATTACTGCAGTCTCCCTCAAGGATGAACTGATTTGCGATACCCACTATAAAACTAACTCTCTTCTCAATTCTAATTTTAAATGTTCCTAGATTGCCTATTGCTGTCACTTTGAAAGATATGGAGCTTGGTGTATACTGAACACTTTAGTTTATTGAACTGGGACTACTGAAGGAACAAAAGCACAGATAATGAAAAAGAGGAAGAATCTGGATCATAAGTTACTAGACACATATACTAAAATCTGATCTCTATGTAGCCAGGTAACCACAAATGGCTGTCCTTTCTGGGGGAGGAAAATATTCCAATAACTTTTCTCTTTCCAAATTGTTAAGATAAGGTGTCTTATCAAGCTATGCATAGTTTAAGAGATATTTCTAAACCAACTTAATAATATTAAACTTAAAATCTGTAACTTATCTGAGACTGAATTTTTCAACATCCGAAGTTTATTTAAAAATTACAATTTCTTGCCAATCCAGTTAATATAAAGGTAAATTAATCAGATAGAAACAGTGTGCCACACTTTATATTAACCAGCTGCAAATTTGCTTACTATTCTCGTCACATAAGTCTTCAGAATTTAACATCCCAGCATCATGGCATGATAAAAATTCACCCACTTTAATGTACAGAAATATCCATGAACCTCAAATTATTGTACTATAATGCTGTCAAATAAACAGACTACTGGAATTCAATTTCCAGAAAGCCAAGGCAAAATCTACTGGCCTTAATCCGAAATACCAGTGTCATTTTCAAGCCCTGTATTTAATTAATACTATTTGCTGTCAAGAGCTGAGCTGGGTAAATATTTCACTCTTCCCAATTCAGGGGCTAAAGGAAAGCCCAGAGGAAAATTTGACCAAGTAAATGCATCTCATCTTCTTTGATGATGCAAGTGCTCAGTTGTCCTGTTCTTGACCCCTTTAGAATTCTCAGGCTCCAATACCAGTGGTACAATGTCATCAATCTATATTTAAAATATATATTGATTTTCCACAGACAATAATGACAGCTATTCCTTCTGCAAATGCATATATACTATACCTTTGCCCACATAAAAACGTTCCTATCAAGGTAAGAAATGAAAAAAATCTTACCAAAGCCCATTACTAAGTCAAAACCAATATTTAAGAAGTGAATAAAATCGAGTTAGCAATCTCATTTCCTAAATATTTTTTATATATCTCACTGAAACTGAAGTGTTAGAAATAATCTTCCTGGATATAGCTAGAAAAGGCAAATTTCAATCAATTGAATGATAGTGTTTTCAACAGTCCTTGATATATGAAGTTTGGTTCTATCAGCTTAGTAAGAAGTTCATTGACAGAGCACTCCATTTAAGTCCATTCACAGCAATTAATGAGTTTTACATATTTAAGGACAGTTTACTTCAGACTTAAAATGAATTTGAACATTGTGGCCTCAAAACTATTAGAGTACTTTTAATCTGCTTTCATTATTAACAAATCTAGATCTGCTAGTTGCAAGGATGATGAGATTTCTCTATAATCCTGTTTTCACTAATTTTAAAGGAAATGCAATATAGTGTATTTGTGTAAATTTCAACTCTCCCACACAATAAAAACCAAGGATTTCCATAATCTCCATTTGTAATTCAAGGAAGGAGTTAATAATAATATATGGGTCAATTTAATAAATCTTAATAGATGCTCATTTCTCTACATCTGTGGAACATTCTCACTGTACCACCCACACAGAAAGTTTGCTCTCAGATTAGCAGTATCATTTTAACCCTGACTGCATTAAATTCACTATAATCAAGCATCTACTTTTACAGGCATCTTTATAGGCAATTCATGTTAACTGTCGCTACTGAGCAGGAGTGACTGAAAACAGAAAAATCTGATCATATTTCATGCAAAACAGAGTTCCTCAGTTTTGAGGTCTAAGAAATGTGACCACATTCTCTTTATTTAGCACAAACCAATTCAAACTAGGTTAAAACTGCCTCATAGATTCCCCTTCAAATGAGAAGACCTAAGTCAAAAAAATTTCTATTCCTGTGATCAATAACTATTTTACTTCAAGTATTTCAGAAATACAGACCCTATAGGAGTTAAGGTGTTGTGAACTCACTCCTGAGCTCTTGGTGGGCTCTATCCCAGCACAACTTTGCATTTTGATAGAAGTGATCTCTCTCTCTCTCTCTCACACTTTTATTTATATTTCATACATGGAACCTACTGTAATCTTGCCTCACATGCATCTTCAAGCTAACAGTGAACGCTCTTAAAACTTGCTTCAACATAAGGTACTTTTATTTTCAGTCTTACACTGTGTTTTCTGACAGCACTCCCTTTACACATATTAGGAGGACACAGTCAAAAGTGGGACATCTGTCAGAATTTTATCGATGACTGCTGTGAGCAAGAAGGAGTACTACAACTCATAACAAACAGAAATATTTTCCATGCATCACACTTGACACTAACTACAACACAAATGCCAATGAAATCACTACAAAGTTGGATTGAAACAGACTCTCATCAAGAGTGACAGAAAAGTGAGATTCCTCTACTCTGCATTCTTTTTTTTCTTTTTTTCCCCCTGAGAAACATTCACTGCAAAAGAAACCATTTCAAGCAGAAAGAAAAGGAGAAAGAGACAGAAGACGTTTTCTGTCAGAAAACCTTTAAATTAGGAACTAAGGTTAGTATTTTTATCTGGGTGGTTTGTTTAAAAACTAAAGTCTGACTGTCTCTAACTGCACACCCTTCTGGTAGGGCACAGCAGCTATCTTGTATGACCCTAACCACCAGATTTCCAAGGGTGTAGTCACAAATTCTAGCATTTACATTATTTCTACATGCTTATGTATATATACTCTAAAGCTGTTGAACCAGTCCAGGACTCAAACTCTTATGCGCTACATTATATTCAGAATATATCCATCCAGTATTAAGCAGTAGTTTCACTTGATGCAAAGCTTACTGCAGCGGCAGAGAGGCTGAATGCACGCAATCGTGTTACAGTCCCACAACACACAGTCAAACACAACATTTATTCCACAGGCAGCTCATATCAAAAGCTGAGGACAGAATTTCTCAGGAGATTCCAGCTGGTATATCTTTTCACAGAATCACAGAGTTGTAGGGGTTGGAAGGGACCTCAATAGATCGAGTCCAACCCTCCTGCCAAAGCAGGTTCCCTAGAGCAGGCTGCCCAGGTAGGCACCCAGACGGGCCTTAAATATCTCCAGAGAAGGAGACTCCACAACCTCCCTGGGCAGCCTGTTCCAGTGCTCCGTCACCATGAAGAATTTCTTTCACATGTTGGTGCGGAACTGCCTGTGCTCCATTTTGTGGCCATTGCCCCTTGTCCTGTCCCCACAAACCACTGAAAAGAGGTTGGCCAAATCCCTCTGTCTCCCACACTTAAGATACTTGTAAACATTTTCTAAGTTCAGACATTAATAGTTAATATAAATTAATATAATTTCTCTCTGATATTGCACCGGAGAATGTGAAACTCTGAATAAATCAAAAAATAGGACTGAGATCCCAGGAATTCAGAAGTCAATGTTAACACTTCTGAGGACTCAAAGGAACCAAAGTTTGAAGATATTCCATATCTTATGCAATTCTCTTTCCCTTAACTATCGTGTGAACACGTGGGTAACTATCCATTTTAGGACATTAGGATATTATTTTTGGAGAGCTGCCTCTCTATTTCCAGGTTCATCCTTGGCTTCAAATCCTTTCATGGAACTTTTTTTTTTTTTTTTAACACTGTTTTCTTCCTCACTGTTATAACCACAGGCTTCACATACAAATATTTATCTCTTAGTTACTCATATTAAAAGCTTTGAGCTTTTCATACACAGCAACTATGTTTTATTTAGTATCTGCAAAAGTACCATATTACTTTCTGTCACTGTATCAAATAAATGAATTTGGAATTTTGGTGCAGAATTTAGCAGCACTGAGCAAAAGAAAGTTTTTTTTTCCCCACTCACGGTAATTAATTAGGAAAAAAGGCAATTATATGTAAATTGCTTTTTATTTGAATATTTACCTTTTTCAGTCTTAACCTAATGCATTCTCTGTTTGAAAGAAAATTGCAATCAAGACAACTGAAATGAAAACAAACATGCTATCAATTTGACAACAAAATTTCATGTTCTCTACGGGGAATTTTGGCAGTGACATTTTTCTTTCTTTATTATTCATACCTAACTCATTCTATTATGAGTCTTTTACTCAATAGAAAAAGAAAAAATCAACAACATATTTTGAGATTCTTACTTACTTCTTTTTAATAAATTAATTTAAATGGTCACAAAAATAGCTTATTATTGAGAAAACCTGCATGTACACATTGTGATCATTGTGCATCTCAAGTAAGTAGTGTAAATAAATATAGTGTAAGCAATAAGTGTAACTAAGTAATAAATAACATCTACATGGCACAACATTTTCAAGTTAATATATAAACAAACTATTCAACCAGTATTATGAAGTCTATTGAATGCAATGAACTGCAAATTCTTATTATTAGAACAGCCAAGGAAAAAGGCAGAAAAACAGAAGCACTGAAAAGCTTCTTAAATCTCATTTCAGTTTAAAGAAAAGCATTGTTACTTTGCAAGAAAAAAAATCTCAATGTAATTAACGAAAGAGGAAATGATACTTGATGTAGACATACATAATTTTACCCGTAAATGGCTGGCATTGTATAAACAGCTATGCCCAAAAAAACCCAAACCCTTCTTAGTTGGCTCATTCCCCACCTCTATATTTAGTGTGCAAGCCTCAAAAATACATATTTCTGACCTTAATAAGTCACTCTATGTGCTAAAAGACAACATTTATTCATGAGTACCCTGAAAAGGTTCTCACATAAAATCTCAAATGCGTATTTGTAAAAGATTTATACCAAGTGAGTATATTGATATATTAAACATACCTAAAATAAAAACACAGCATTTATATTCTACTTTCTTTCACTGCACTACCAAACTATTATTAGTCTGCATTTAAACAATCCACAGGGGTCCTGTTTTCTAATTCTCAGTGGTATTATCCCTTCTTGTGAGCAGAGTTAAACAGGCACAGCACTGCCTGATGGAGCCATCAGACAGTAATTCTTGAGCAACAAGCAGTTTAAGTCATCAGTGTCATTATACCTATTTCAGCCCTCAATTTAAGTAATTTATTAGTGCAGATAGTTGGATGGAAAAGCTTGTATTACTTCATACTCAACCTTCACAGAAAGACAGACCATAATCAGCACATTGGAAAAACACCAGTTCCTTAGTAAAAGGATGAAGTATCAAACAAACTTCATGTGCAGAAGCATCACATTTTCCCCTTCAGCCTTCGCAGAACAGAGTCCCATTCCTGGTCCTGGAGCTAAAGCAAGCTCCCTGCTTTCATAACCAGTTTGAGCATAATTGTTGAAAGTCTCTAAAATGTTCATATTTCCTCTGACTGTAACATCACACATTACTTAAAACCAGGGTTTGTTCTGCTGTATCCACACAATCACTTTAAGATGTCTCACATCAAATTCCTCAGCAACGGAGATAAAACTGTAAGGCGGTCTAATTAAACATGACGGAGAACTCACCGAGACTCAGCGAGGCAGGCAGGGAGTTCTAGATGCTGTGTGCGTGAGGGACCCCAACACTCAGATGTATCTCAAGTACGCTGTGAACAAAATTATGAGAAAAATATTAGGTTTTTTTGTTTTTAGACAGGCAAAGAAAAATGAAAATATAATGGTTAGCACATCTCACTTTAAGCATAACATCGTGAGGGAAACATTATGTATGTTGCAGAACATTATCTCTTTTTCCAGACATAACAACAATCTCCTTCTAGTTACACAATCACTCCAGGCACACAGCTTCCTCTTTACCTGCTACCTCCTGCAAATTTGCAGTGATAGCAACTAAGATGTTTAAATTAATTTACATGGTATGTAGTCCTTGTTTTCACAAAAGAATCTGTGGGAACTCTCTGTGAAAGTGGTTGGTTCCTTTTTTGGTTGACTGCTTGGCTGGCTGACTTTGTAACTTATGAGTTTCAAATCTCTAAAAAGGAGAAACTGATATTTTTATAAAATGCTTCTCAAACATTTTTAAAAATTGTATGTGTAGAAGCATGTTTCTTCTCTGAATCTCCACCTACAAGACCTCTGACTTGAATGATGAGTATCTGTGGACAACCAACAAACAACAACAAATCTCTCTTCATTAGTACCGAACTTAAGATGCCAGAAGAGCAGAAGACAAGCATCACAAAGTAACGTGCATTTCTTCAAGAAAGAAGAGGAGGTGGGCAATATTAAAATGACACTGTCCACAAAAATATTATACCTGGACTTTTGTTTTTAAGTCAGACAAGTACTTTATGTCAAATGTATCCAAGCAAGCTACCAAAAAGTTCTCTAATTTCTCTTTCTGACTAACAAAAGGGCAGAACATAAAGATAATGGAAGATAAGCTACGTGTCATCAACAAAAAGCACTAATTACACCTTGAGAAAAGTGGGATTTCTAGACAACTATATGATTTCTGTCAATATCACCATCTCACAAGAAAACTTCAAATAAGACCTGCTGAATTTTTTCTAGTTCAGGCAGGATATCACTACAGTAACAGACTATTCAGAGGACCCACTAATAAAAAAAGTATTTTTGTATAAAATACATACACAGAAGATCTGAAAACATTACTCTCTCAGGAATACCTAAGAATTATACAAGGTCTACAAACCACTTTTTTTTTTTTTATTAATTTTAATTTTGGCCTTGGAGTTGGCCCTCATTCATGCAAAACACGGTCATGTCTTGGAGTGAAATTATAAAGTAAAACACCAGATCATTTAGCATTTTAGCAGGAATTACAATTTCTGCCAGACACCTGCAGTTCAGAGGGATTCAGTAAGGAGAAGCCACTGCCCAAGCAGATGATGAGGCATAGCCACTGGGTGCCCTTTGGGCCAAAGGCAGAGAGTGAGGGCTTCAGCCCCAGCCATGGTGGGATGGCCCTTTGCCATAGGATTGCAATAACAACAAGAATGTCTGTGTAGACAGAATTGTTTTCCATTCATCTCCCAACTCTAGAAGGGCTGAATCCTCCTCATCATGCCTGTCTTTTCAACTGCTGCACACCAGCAAAGGAGAATGGGCACCACTCAAGTACCATCTTGTCTCAACAAGCACAGCTGGTGTGTTCCTCCTGCTAATTTATTTTGGGGTCCTCACCTCCTGATCTATGTGGCCTTCCAATATCACTGCTCAGTGTCTGCACATGAGTAACGCGATTCCCAATGGCTACTCTACAGCTCACTGGGCACAGTGCCACAATGATGAAAGATCAGCAAAACTTGCCATTTTCATTTTTTTTCTATCTGTATAACATTTTAAATGATAACGATAGGGCTGTCTGAAAACCAAGACAATACATGATAGTTTCATAGGTTAAATACTATCTTCAAAAAACTGCTAACAAAGTGTTTCTTTTTAAGTAAAAGTCTTAAATTGTACATAAACCAGTGATAAGCTTGATGTACCCAAACACATGGTATATTCCAGATTTATACTTCTAATTAAACTGGATTATCAGTAAGGAAAACTGATGAACACTGCACACTGAAGTTATCTATTAGTCCTTATTTTCCTTTCTCAAAGCCCTTTCTGAAATACAAAGTAAAAGCAACACTGGAACAAGGCACTGCTAGTACCTATTCCACGCAAATCATACCCACAAGAATCAGAAGGTTCTTGCGATGCCCCTGAAAACCGAAGAGAAACCACCCTTGCACAAAGCCAGCTTTCACAGTAATATACTTTTAACAGTGGTGCTCAAAGGCCTGCATATAGGCCTCAAACAAAGACCTACATGATGAAAGAGCCTCTGCCTTAAAATGTGTACAAATTATAAGCATTAGCTATGATATAAAAATGGAATATTATAGTTTCTATTCTTCACACTTGTAGCTTTCCAACACCACCGTTCAATCTTTCATAGACTGAAGAGTAAAAGAAAACTTTTAAAAGGCAAACATAATAACTAAGTGCAACTGATAGGGCCCAAAATAACGTCCTGACTTCAAGACACTTCGCATGTTTATTTTCCATTCATTCACAATAATTTCTTTCTTCTACAGTGCAAATGGACATCTGTATTCCAGCTACCTGTAGCAGTGTAAGATATGTTAACTCCTTGCCCCATAAAGACTCTAAGTTGTGAAGAGAACAAAATATCAACGCTACAAACTACAGTTTAGCTAAAAAGAAGGGAGTGCAAGACAACCACTTTCAGACATATGTAGAATAGACCTTTATTTAATACATGCAAGCCTAGTGAATGTATTTTTTGATCACATACATAAAATCTTCAGATTCCCTCACTCTTATGTTAAGAAATGGTCTTTAAAGTGACGTCATTGTCAGTTAACATTAATTTCATGAAAAACCATAGCAAGAAAACATTCTGAGGCCTCACTAGAAACGCAGTATCTTGGTATCAAAGCAAGCTGTGATCCTTAAAAAAAAAAAAGCTTTAAACTATGTTATTAGAGCTGCATTTTAGAGCCAGTAAAGTATCAACAGGTTGACTTACAAAAAAAATAAATAAATAAAATAAAGGCAACAAGTATCCTAGTCCTACTAAAACGAAATCACATAATCCTGGTTTTAAATTCTGATTTCTTAAAAAAAGAATATGAAGACTTGACTTGAAGAAGAAGTATTCTCCTTGAAACTGCAATTGAAATTAGGTAAAGTAAATAATGTATTCACCTGTATAAGCTCACAATCTTCCTACTCTATGAAACTGTTCTAAGAAATTGATAGGAAAGGAAGAGGACATCACTCGTATCTCTGGAGACCAAGGTACAAATTTGTATAAGGGCCGCAAGTGAAATTAGTTGAAGATAATTGCATTTATTTCCGGGAATAACCTCAGTGGTTGGTCTGCAAGCCCTGACATTACTGTAGAAACACTAAAGGATGGAAACCAAAGAGCTACCTGGCAAACTCAAAACAGGATGGAAGGACTGTGATGGAAAGTAATCTCCAGTGTAAACCAGGTGATGTCTGAACTCTCATTTGCACAGGTACGAAAAGCATATGACCTTAACTTTATTTATTTTTAAATTTGATTCTGTCACACAGGTGTGTGATGAATTTGTAAGTTCATAAACTAGCTGTAATAAAAGTTTCAGTATATACTATCAAATTTATTCATAGGCAGAACTTCCTCCTCCCTCATAAAGTTTTCTTTTTAAATGCAATTTAGTACTTCCTACATAATCTGTGAGGTACAAATAAGTGACAAACTACATTGTTTTTAATTGGAGTAATTTTCTTCAAAATCCATTTGTAAGGCTCGTTAGAGATCAATACTGACAGCAATGAAAAACTAAATCTGTTCACACACAGATGAATTACCACATGGACAGAATAAGATTCCATAATAATCCTGACCTAACAAGTAAAATGTTATTTCACTTTCCATCCCCATTCTTCAATCCCAGACTTTTCCACTGAGGCAGCCAATAAAGCAGCCAATTGTGATATGTCCACTATAAATCCTACCAAAGAGCAACAATATGTCTTACATAGCTCACTAAAAAAGCATCAAAATAGCAACACTCAGTCATCACTACATCAGATATATGATCTCACTATATCCAAGGATCCCCCCCCCCGTAGAAGCTCACGTGACCTGTACTACCTGAGATTTATGGATAAATTAACATCTTCAGTAGATGTCTTTAATTTGTCGCCTAAACTCCCTGCCCTTTCATTAATACATTAATAGTTTCCATATATTTTGCTAAAATAGCCCATGTTACGTTATCCTTTCTAAACAAGGAGTAACTTCAAGTTAAAAAAGAAAAAAATGTAATTAGGATTTGCAGAGAGGGCGCTGCATGTTACCTGCAAAAAGCAGAAGCATATTACAAAAAGGCTCCTGAAAACTCTAATCAGAGCACACTCACAGAAAGAGTGAGATTTACTATCAGTTATAGCTGTGAAAATGAGAGCAAAGAAAGAATAATATATGCCAGTAACTGTATTAATGGGAGATTGTTATGGAAGCCATTTAAGGAAATGCAAGACTTCAAATGGTATAATGATGCAGCTGCAGAAGAAAAAAAAAGTGTATTGTTAATGTGTTGTTGTATAGCTTTAGACATTTAAATTAATGAACTAATTTCAAACTTCAAAAAGCCAAGCACCCCAGTGACCATACACTTTCCATAGGAATCGTGCCTGTATTATTTCCATAAAACTAAGTAAAATTTCTATTACACTTAACTTGAATAACATCTTATTTCCATAGAACAAGATTGAAAAATCATAAATATTAACAAAATGTAATGCAGTGAATCCACCACATTCAAGATGTATTTTTTGAGCTATTCATCAACCCCAAGTAATTTTATAAAGCAGCAGAAGTATTCTAAATGCTCAGGAAAGGAAACACTGTTCTAGGTAATAAGTAAATGTAGGACTGAGCAGAAGAAAATGAATTTCTTCCACTCAGTTTTTTTCATTATGTAAATTAATGTTAATACTATTTCTGAATACTCACATCACTACACTGACAAAAATGTTTTGTTTGGGATTTTTTGTTTGTTTGCTTAAGCCCTTATTTAAAAATACACCATGATGATTTGTGGTGTTGTTTTTTGTTTGTTTGTTTTAGCTTGGATTTTTTATTTTATTAAATGCTGCACCCTAAATTGATTAAACTATGCAAGCTGTCATTTTCCATGTCCCATTTCTACTTGGTATATTTTGAAGAGGCTAAGCTATTGAATCATTAAAAATAGGGAGTGTTTGCATAATGCAAATACTGCTGACAAACTATTAGCCTCAGAACTGGTAAGCTGCTTTAGTAATATGTAACCACTGATGTAACATTACAAATTATTCTTACTACTCAAAGTTACCATTTCACCTATATGCACGCCTGCTCAAACTGCAACTCCAACACAGAGCAGGATTCCTTGTGTTTCACGTTTCCCCTGAAATCTTACAAATATTATCAAAATACTATCTATAATAAACATGTGAAGCGCACGTTATCTAAGCTCGATTACCCTGACGGGTAAAAGTCAAAGAATACTTCTGTAAGGTTTAAATTCCCAGGAGAAGAAAAGCTCAGCTCCTGTCTGCAAGCACACAATGGAATCACAGCTGACGATGCACATCTTTTTCTGGATGTCTCCATATGCTCAGGAGGGTTCCCCCCCCCCAGTCCCTCCCTGTTTCTCCCTCTCCGCCTCCCTTGCTCTCAGCATTACATTGACAGATTTGTCTTTATCTGCCACCAGGAGCATGAGAATGTTTTAACAACTAACACAAATAAAGTAGTGCACTGAACTTCACCTTATTTAAAAATAAAAATAAGGGATCCTGCCAGAGTAGCCATCTGTAACTAAATTAGCTAACAGTAGAAAACGAGTGCATGAATGGATGCTGTAATACACCTTCTACAAAAGTAAATATCAACATTACTCTGTCCTTAGTTTAAAATGCTAAGTCACACACAAGGGTATATACCGTGTAACAACACATCTCACCTTTGGCCTCAGAAGCCAGAAGCCAAACACAGAAATAAATGAATACTGAACATTTTAATGTAGGTAAGAATTCTAAAGAAAACGCGTGGAATTTGTTAAATACTTTATACGTACTTGAATACAAATTGCATTGTTTAGAGAGGCTAAGCACAGCAAACATACAAAAAATGAATTTGGCAGAAACAGCATTAGCTCAGTATTGCCTTTCTTCAGCGCACAATTAGTACTGAGCAGACAAAGAGAGTTACATTTATACTTGAATTTGGCACCAGTCTCACGCTCAGCTTTTTCTCTTCAATGAGCTGACAGCATCCTCAAGGCTTTAAGTCTCACAAGCCTCTGCAATTTCCACAATTCTCATTTCAGGTGCTACCAAAACTCAGGCTCAACGCTGAGCCCCAGATTTTGCCAATAAGACAGTGACATCAGCAACAAAGGGAAAGACCAGAAGACTGTGGGCATTGTAGCAGCAGCTGTCTTTCCCAATGACTTTGTTCTTCCTGCTGAAAAACCTGTGCTCTCTGCAGATGGACTAGCTCTTACTCTCTTTCAGCGATGGAGGGAAGTGTCAACACTTTCATTCTCATGACAGAGTCTTGCAGACTTACAGTGAGCAAGCTGCATCCTAAAGGATTATAAAAACACAAATATTCCTAAATAGTTAATCTTGACTTCATGGCTTCAGTTTAATACAATACGCTACTTCCTACGTGAACAAATCCCTAATACTTTCCCATTTTTGTCCAAGGGGAACGATCTTTGAACATTTTCACTCTCAAATTATGTAGCTATGGTTTAAGAACTTAAAACTGAACTGTCTTATTCCAACAGTATCATTCTTGATAGGAATAACGTATTCCTTCCTCAAATGTCTTGAGTTTCGAATATAGCACTGACACCACCAGGACACACAAAGAGGAACACAAGAAGAGCTACACATCTTGCAAAAAAAGCATCTTCAGAAACTACAGAGATACTCATGAAGTATCAGTGTAGTATATGGATCCTTTTGCTAGTAAAGACCACAAGCTTGAGAAAATATGAAGTTGAGAAACCTTCAGCTTTTACGTGAAATAAAAGAACTTGCCGGCTGAAAAAAGAAAGACATAATTACACCACCTTTGTCAGGCATTTATTACATAATGCTCACCAAAATGAGATACAAACATACTGAAAATTACATGATTCTTCAAATATTTGTATGACATTTAAGATCAACCATTCTTTTTAAAGCTGTTCTGAATATTTCTGAGGGTTGATTCCATGACTGAGTATTTTGCTCAAGACCCCGGATCACAAATGGACATTAAGCTTACCACAGCACCTCTTGTAAACTTGGGGAATAACCTAGGGAGAGCAGGGGGGCAAATTTACATCTTTATCTCCCATGACAGACTGCAGCCAACTTCTGTGTTCCAGTGTAATACAGCTACTTGAAGGCTATATTAGAAATGTCAAAGTAAGGAACACAAATTCATGGGTGTCCACACGTGCCTGCAAACACATGTATGTGCAAATTTGCATGAGCCTGATGTACCCTATTTATGACACCACTGCTGACGTCAACAAGCAAATGTTCTGAAAACTACGTAGGAGGTGCAGGACCTACACAATCTGTGGTAAAACGGCCAGTTTTCATTCACAGGGGTCTTACACTGTTCATAAGGGAACAAGAACGCCGCTTTGGGGAATAACAGCTTCAGTATGAGGTTCTCGAGGGCACCCAACGCTGCCATTTCTCTGCGAGCGCCCAGCACAGTGGATCAGCAGCTCCCCCTGCCCAGGCGGCCTCTTGGAGGGATCCCCCACGAGAGGAGCCCACCAGGTGGCCCAACGCCACTATCAGGTTGTAAGAAGCGAGGAAATTAACCGGCCAGAGTTGATTTCATACTTCAGCACATAAAAACCCAACGGGATGAAAACAAATGACTGCCGTCAGCCACAATGGCAGCGAAGTAAGAACAACAACCAAAAAAAAAATGCTTTAAGTAAAAAGAGTGGCAGCCTTAAACTGCCTACTTATTTACAGTGGCAATAGAGCTTTGCTGTAACTGTCATAGGCAGACACAATACGCTGAGCTCAAACTATTCTTAAACAGCATAAAAATATTGCAGGAAGCAGGTGAATAGGCTTTACAACCGAACCGACTACCCCGAAATAAAATACACGCATATGAAGAAAACCCAGCAATCGATTATTGCCCAACAAGCAAGCCGGCCTCCCTTCACAAGGAGGCTGTTTCCTGGCTAAATTACAAGTGCGTTCAGACAGCGGGCTGCACACACGCACTTCGGAGGCGAGTAGCGAGGGTGAGACCAGCTCGGACCCCGCGGCTCCGGTTACACCGCGGTTACACCGCGGTTACTCCGCGGTTACTCCGCGCCCGGCGGCCCCCGAGGAGCGCGGCGGCAGCGGGGGGCCCGCAGCGCCCCCGCGGCGCGGGGAGGGGCGCAACAACCGCGCTGCGCGGGGGGAGGAGGGCTTGGGGCACCTCTCCCCCCCCCCCTCCCCCCCCGCCCCAAAAGCGTGGGGCCCCGCTCCCGGCGCTGCCACCACCGCCGCGGCCCCCCCGTCCTTGCAGCCCCGCGGTGAGCGCGGCGCCGCCCGCCCCGCCCGCACGGGGACCCCGCGCCCAGCCGGCTGCCATCCCTCCTCCTCCTCCTCCTCGTCCTCGTCCTCCCCGCCCCGCGCACACACGCAGCCACACGGCACTGCGGCGGCCGGGCCCCCACCCCACCCACCCCTCCCGGGAGGCGGCGGCCGCCCCGGGGCTGCGCGAACGCGGAGCCTCCGCGGCTCGGCTCGGCCCGGCCCGGCCCCGGTTCGGCCCGGCCCGGCCCGGCCCGGCGCTGCGCGCACACGCAGGCGCAGCCCCCGCGCAGAAAGTTCGCAGAAGTTGCCCGCTTTGCCCCCTCCTTCCCCCCGCGCTCCCCGGCCCACCGGGAAGGGCAGAGGGCACCTGGAGGAGCCGAGCAGAGCCCAGCCGGGATGGGGAAGGGAAAAGGGAAGGGGGCGGCCGGCTCGGCCCCGAGCCGTTGTCAGCCGGGGGAAGGGGAGGGGGCGAACACCGCCCTGCTCCCCAAATCAGCCCTTTTGTCAGCGGGGACGGAGAGACCCTCCCTGCAAGTTTCCCGTGTGTGTGTGTGGGGGGGGGGGGGGGGATCCTCAACACCCCTCTGAAATCCCCCCCCTCGCCCCGCTCTGCCCCATGCCCTCCGCCGACGGATGCCCGCGCCCCCCCGCGGCGCCCCCTGCCTTCCCCCCACTTTCTCCCCCCGGCAGCCGCGGAGAGGCGGCTCCCCACCTCCGGCCGGCCTGGCCGCAGCGAAGCGACCCCCCCCGGCCCGGCGGCGGCAGGGTGCGGTGCAAGCACCCCTCGACCCCCCCCACAACGGGGGGGGGGGCGTCCCGGGGCACTACCTCCCCCCCCCTAAAAAAAAGGGGGTGTGCGCGCGCGATGCCCCCACGAGGGGCGGCCCCGCAGCCCCTCTTCCCCTTCACCTCCCCGCCGAGGGGGCCGCGACCCCCGCCCGGTTTTCCCCCCCCCCCCATAACCCCCCCGCTCCCCTCGGCCGGCGTCAGCGCGGGGGAAGCCGCCCGCCACCGCCGTCCCTCCGCGGCCCCGGGCGGCCCCCGGTGCCCGTCGGGGAGGCGTTGGGGGGGGGGGCCGGGGCACACCCCCCCCCTGCCGAGCCGGGGCCGAGGGGGGCGTGCGGGAGCCGGTACCGGGGTCAGCGGCGTCCCCCGCGGCCGCCGGCGGCGCTGACCTTCGCTTTGTAAGCCGAAGCTGAAGCTGGGGCTGCGGCCGCCATGTTCCCGTTTTAATAACTGCCTGCTTGTTTATTTCAATGCAGAGACCCTCCCACCACTCGCCCTCCTCCTCCTCCTCCTCCTCCCCTTCTACCCAGAGGAGGGCTGGACGGGGAGGAGGCGGGGGGAGGCACAAGGCACTCCCCCCCCCTGCCCCCGGGCACGGCGGCAGCGGCCGGGCCCCGAGCTGGGGGAGGCCGAGCCGGGCCGGGCCGAGCCGGGCGGCACCGAGGCGCCGCCACCCCCGGCCGATGTCCCCCCGGGCCGCGGGGCTGTCCCGCTGCCCGCCCCCGGGGACAATGGCAGCCCCGCTCCCCCCAGCCCTGCACCCACCGGGGGGGGGGGGGAAGGGGAAAAAGGGGAGGGAGGGGGGAAGAAAGGAAAAGAGGAGGAAAAAAAAAAAAAAAAGTGCTTCGCCCTCACAGGGCGAGTCTTTAAATGCAGCCCGCTGCGGGACTGGGGCGCTTCCCTTTTAGGGGCCCATCTTCACCAAAAAGAAGGGGGCGGTCTTATTTCCCCCCCACTCCCCCAAACAAAATAAAAATAAAAATAAAAAAAAAAAAAAAAGGAAAACACGTTGCGTGCAAATTGTGGCACCGCCGCGCAACCGCGCAGCAGCACCGACTCTCGCAGGATGGGGAGATGCGAGTTAAAAATTATTGAGGGCCGAAGGATGGCTGTTAAACATTGCCCTTTAGTTCTGCAGGCTAAGCCGTTATGCAGAAATCCTATCTTAAAAGACCAGCCTTACGTTTTCACAAGTATCACTAATGGCGAGTTATACTCTGCAGGCTCTAACAATTGTTATTTCTAATGTTTTCTCACATGAATGTGTAGCCCTAAGTTTTTCTGCAGTTATCCAGGCATTATACATTGTTACTGATAGTATGGCTAACTCAGCAGATACTCTGATACTTTTTTTTATCATAATCCTTGTTTTTCAGGTGGTTACATTTTGCTGTAGTACCTGTGCTGCCGATGTTTCCCTATGCTCGTCTGACTCATTTTTGTGTTTGTTTGTTTTGCTTTTTTTCTTTCATTTAGTAACAATTGTTCAGCTGTGTCTCAAAACAAATTTAAGGCAAACCTTCTGCCCTGCTTGTCTCCTCAGTCCACTGAAAACTTCTAATATTTTCCTTTTCTGGAGAACGAACTTGGGTATGGTGGGGATGGCCATCAGAAGTCTGCTTGAATTTAGTCATTAGAAAGCTGGGGGGATGGAGGGGATAATTCACATATGCTTAGCTTTGCTGCTAAATTAATGAGAGATCCTACCTACCCTAAATGCCACCCTCTTAGGGGAGTGCTTTTGGCATCACCCCAAGTGGGCATGTTCCAGTGCTGGGCTGCTGCAGCTGGAGAGGACAACCCTTGGGAATGTCCCTGCCCATCAGTCATGCTCAGGCAGAGAAACTCTTGTGTTTGCAGAAAGCTCTTCCACCGTGCCCGTAGACAGGCAGGCAGCAAAGAGATCGAAGGGCTGTTCTGGCTGAAGTGCAGAGAAGTCAGAATATTACCTTGAAATAACATGGCAAATGAGAGCAGCTTGTATGTGGAAGAAAACCTGGGGCAAAGAGACAGAGCTTTTCCTCTGGTCTCATTTGTTATATCTGTGCAAATTTCTGTAGCAAATAAGCTAACTGTTATACAGGCAATAATCTCATTTACCTCACGGTCATGATTCATTCATTCCCCTATGCGAAATGAAGCAGTGGTCCGCTGGGAAAAAAATAGTGTCTTTGATATTATGACCATAAGCAGTCCAATTTAGAATTGCGCAGGTAATTTTAATTTTTTTTTTAATTTTTTTTAATTTTAATTTTTCCCAACCCCACACATCCTTCAACGTAACCAAAAGTCCTCATTAAATTATTACCTGAATCCACCAGGAAGAGCAAGGGAGGCCTTTTACCTTGCTGTGATACAAATACAACAGATTGCCCACCTACCACAAAGTTTATGGGCTCAGCATTGAGAAAACCCCTGAGTCTGAAGCAGCTAAGAGTCTTTGTCAAACTGGGTGAGAGAGGGGATTTAACTACATACACACATGTTCAGATCCTCTGAAATTTGTTATAAGCTGCTAACTCATGAGCAAACACGTTTTGTCATCTAAGGCCAGAATACAAAACCCTGGTCACAAATATCACTGTGTGCAAAGGCCAGGAATTATGTTATTCCTAATTGCTGTTCTTTAAAGGGAAAGCGTCATCTTCCAGAGGAAAATGGATTCACTAAACACAATTCAGTGCTGGATTTTATTCAGCTTTATGGCTCTTCTTTGAATCTCCTCCAATGTATTGCACCAGTGCTGCATTAAGCTGAGTGGAGATGGGTTTCGCTTTTCACAAGAAGCTTCTCCAGTTTTAAACAAGAGCAATATATGCATTCTGTCATCCTCCCATGTTCATCCTCCTCCCACTTAGACTTCTAACCTTGCTGGCTATTTTGTTCACAGCATCACATTGTACAGTCACTTGATTATTCACTGTGATCTGCAAACCTTTCCTGGTGTGAAACTTAACACAGACAGAAGCTTTTAATTCCTTTGAATTTTCAGTGAAGTTTGCTTAAATTCCCTCATCATAACTTTTTTTTCCCCCAGATCAATAAGAAAAAAAAAAAAAAGAATCTCAGTGTAGTAGTGTTTCACTGATCAGAATAAACATATGTTTTCATTTTTTTTAATTATTCCCCCCCTCCTTCCCCCGGTGAATTTCTACAAAATTTGGCACCCAGGGTACTGTGAGTAAAACTAACATACACAGAAATGTTCTTGCCTGCTTTTCAAATAAGCTAGAAAGTTACTCTTCCATCAGGTGAAAGGCAATTAACAATTTGTTGAATGCTCATGAAATTGGTAAGCCACTTAGGTATGGCTGCTGTCTCATAAAGCTCCATCTCCAGCTTTAACACGTAACAAAGAGGGGTTTATGTGCACCTGCTGGCATCAGGGCTATATGTAGAGCAGCTGTTGGTGTACAATTTTTTTTTTCCATGAGCAGCTGCATTTACCCTGTATATTCACTCTGCCCACCTTTATGGAGAACTGAGTCCCCACTTATTAACATTCCCAAGACGACTTAGATATGGTCTTTATGACATCAATATATATATAGAGAGAGAAATACTGTATATACCTAACTCAAATCCACAAAGAAATTAAAATGAAATTTTAAATCAGGTAAATCTACTATATGATCTTCACCCTCTTTAGGGTGAGGGGGACCTGTCAAGATCTTTTGGCTGAACCCTCAGCTCCACGTAGGGCCAATTTTGAAGTTATACCAGCTTTCCCAGTGTCATATCCAGCCAAGTTTTTCTGTCTCTAAGGAAGGAGATTGCACAGCGCCTCTAAGCAACCTGTTCCAGTGTTTGACCACACTTGTGAGGTTTCTGTGGTTTTTTGTTTGTTTGTTTTTGTTATTGGCGGTGGTAGTTGGTTTTTGTTTTGTTTTGTTTGTTTTTCCTTTATATCTAACAAGTATTTTCCAGCTTGTGTCTGTTACCTCTCACAGTTAAAAGGCAACTGTGACCTTCCAAGAAGGCTCCATCTTCTTTATACCTGCCCATTAGATAACTGAAGAGAACAACAAAATTCCCATCTGCATTCCCTCCATAAGACCGAACAACCCAACCCTCTCAATTGCTACTTGCATGCCATTTGCTCCAGCCACCTCACCACCTTGGCAGCACTTTGCTGGATTTGCCTTTTTATGTCAATGCCTTTTATGTACTCAAGACCTCAAAGGAGGACGCAGTAGTCCAGATGCAATCTCACACATACTCCACGGATGGGAATATTGCTCGTTATTATGGCCATTGGCCTTTGTTGCAAGCGCACACTGTTGGCTGGGTTGTTGCTCACCTACAAATCCCTTTCTGCAAAGCTGTTTTCTACCTACTCAGTCCCCCAGCTCATAACGTGGACACTTACTCCATCCCAGTTTGAGGATGCTGTACCACCATTTGTCAGAATTTGAGAAGTTCCTGCCAGCCCTTTTCTCCAGTCTGCTGATGTCCCTCCAGTGTGCTCACCACACCTCCCCAGTCTGTCGTCATCTGCAAACTTGCCATGGGTACACTTCATCTCATCACTGAGGTCGCTGACAATGATGTCACACAGTTTCAGCCCCAAGATTCCAGCCAACAGCTGGATTTGCTACTGGATCACAACCCTTGAGCCTAAGGGTCCAGCCAATTTACACCAAATCTTCCTCTCGTCTAATTCATACCTTTCCAGTGTCGTTAAATAAGGTCTGCAAGTGATTGTGGCAAAAATCTTACTGAAGCCAAGGTAAATGACATCCCCTGCTCTCCCCTTCTCCGCATAAAACGTCCATCCCTTCTTGTTACAGAAAGCAGTCGGGTTGGTCAGGCAGATTTTGGCTTACTGCCTGTCCCCTATCACCTGCCTAATCCTCCCACAGACTAAGGTCAGGCTGTCTGGCAGTCCCCTACATCTTCCTCCTTGTAGATGGAGGCAACATTTGCCTTTTTTGAGCCACTAAGTGCTTCTCCCAGTCACCATGACCATGGAAAGGTATGCTGTACGCGCACCTGGCATGGTACTCATACCTTATGGTTACAGTCACTGTGACACTCTGACCTGGCATCCCATCCCCAAACCACCTCTGATTATGCTCCTTCCATCATCCCTTTACCAAAAGCTCCCCTTTCAAAGTCACACATCGATTTAAATGGTGCTATGTTCTTTTAAAGCATCTACGCTCAGCTTCCCTAATGAGACTTGGGATTTATTTTCATTTGATGCATTGAAACACTGACTTAATTACGAGGTTGTAGTGAGGAACTTATCATAGGTGCATAGTCCTTATGTGTTAAAATTAAAAATAAGACTTTTTTTCTCTTAGAAAAACTTTAGACATCATCTTCCCACATCAAATAATAAAAATGTAATTTTTAAAAGTGTTTAATCAAATATTTTGTTGCCTTTTGAGGTGTTGTTAATACAGAAGTTTGTTTCATATTTGTATTTTTTCATCAGATAATCTTGAAAATCTCCAAACTTTTTCAAACAATAAATCAATCAAGATCAATTTTATCTTATAAAGTGTCCTGAATTTGTTAAGCCAACACTCTTTGAAGAGAGGTATTATAAAAAAAAATCTGGGTTAGCTAGTCTACCTATGAAAGTTATAAATGTGTAGTGTATTAGAATTTTAATCAATATTTATACAAATATTTTTGTACTAGAATAAATTACTCTTGTTTTATTCATACTACTTTTTTTTTTAGTAGTTTTGACTAAGACAAAATAATATTCACCTGAGGGAAATATACATGTATAACTAAAGCTCAACTGCTATGGCAAGTGTATATATCATCCTTGTATTGTAATATCATACAAAAAAACCAACCTCATACTTTTACATTGCTGGACCTGCATTTACCTAGCCCATTTGTTTGCGTCTCTTTCCTTCAGCTACACATAGCAATCATGACCGCAATAAGAGCTGGACCAAACAAAATCTGCCCCTAGATTTCTTCTTGTGCGTTGTGATGGGATCGCTGAGCAGTTGGTACAAAATCCCAGCCATGAAAAAAGGGGTTGCTTTTCTCTGTTGGCTGGGCACTCCTGGACACACAGCTCGGGGTGACCCTGCTCGTGTGGGAGACACCCCTAGATGTCCCTTCCAGCCTTGGGAATTCTGTGACTCTGTGATACTTTTTGTGGGAAACAATTATTTCTGCTTCTATGCTTTATTTCACACTTCTCTCCTAACTTTTCCAGATAATATTCTCTAATATTTTTCCTTTTGCCCTTATTTTCCCTTTTATCTTTGTTTTTTCTAGTCTTTTATTCTCAGTCTCTCCCATCCTGCAACATGTGCTCAACAATACAGATGCCCTGACATATTCTGCATATTCATGTAGTCTATTCAAAAGATGTTGCCTTTCTTTCTAGTGAGAATGAAAAAAAGCCCAGCTCACCCCTATAGTCAGACTTTAATCAAGAAAGTAAACAGCTGTCAAGCACCCACACTAAGGGGTATAACTGAGCTACACATAAGAAATAAAGCTACAAGTGTTTCATTATGTTTTTGCTGCTTAGAGAGCAAGGTCCTCTTCCCCTTGTAATTACATGGCTGAACATGTTAATTTATCTTTTATTTAGAATTGTGTAACACTGCCTTCCTCCCTTGCATTCCTGTGCTTTAATATATACAATTTCCTATTTTCACAAGAACTTGATAATAAAATACATTGCCGAGGAAAGGCAGAACTAAAACTTCTTAAAAGACACCCAAACATTAACAAGGTGACATGAACGCTTGAACATTCATGTCACCCCTAGACACACCCTTTGTTGGCTCTATTTTGGATGTCCTCAGAAAACTTATTCTAAGGTAACTTTATTAATTCATATTTAACTATTACTTCTCATCACTGATCAAACACATTATAATGTTTTCCTTCTAAACTACAACTATCATGCATGTAGGGTCTAAGTAACCCTACATCTTTGATGTTGAACGCACTTTCTAAATTCACTATTAAGCTGATTACACACTGAGGATGATCTATCTATGTTCTCCATTGGTCACTTACTGTGTAAACCTGGAGATATGTACACATGTAAGTTTACTAGCTCATGTAATTAGACTGCAGAAGACATAAAAAAACAGAGGGGTGGTGAAGTATGTTTTTAACTGGCAAAAACTCAGCATGTCTGTACAAGTAGCACATTTCATGCAGCAGACTTAAGATCTGCCTCTCTGTACTGCAGTTCTTAATGCCATTATGAAAGAGATTAAATCAAGATGGAGATGACAGTGATTTAGTCACAGAACCAGTTAAATGGCTTTCCAAACTTGAGACCACAAATAACATTTTGATTTACAGATAGCATGGAAGTTTGATCTTACAAACACTTAACTGAAATAAAGTCCAGAAAGTATAAAGAAGGAAATATAAAGAGCCTGGCACAACTCCCTAGCTCGACTCCTAGTTTGATTTCCAACCCTAAACTCCAGAATAACCAAGTTTTAGCATGGAATTGTTTTAATCTAACAAAAAATTAGGGGGAAAAAAATGTCCCTGAGTTTCTCATACTACGTAGCAGTATGTAGTCCCATTTCCTGAACTACCTCCATTTCAGCCTAATGGCTTGCCCTCTTGAAAGCTGGTTAGCATCAGCCTCATCTGACTCACCAGATGAAGGCATCAGGGATGGGAAACAGTCATTCCTAAAGAGTGAGACAGAGAGTGCAGACCAACAAGTTGAAGATTTCCGTGACTGGTTTTGGACATCCTTCCTTTCCTTCCCGAGGCAGCTCTTTGGATTTGCTGACTTTTGTGTGTCTGACAGCTCTGGTGGTCTCCTTAAACTGGCTTCCTCCACTTACGGGCTTCAGGAGCAGATACTACTACCACGTAATTCCTCCACCTGTAGGATGAAGATGACACATTGCTCACAGTATAACAAGCAGTTCTATGATTTTCCTTCTGCTTTCTTTTATCAGGAAGAAAATTTAATAGGATTGGCTTTTAAATAATCACTGGTCGTCAGAATTAACATCTCACAAGAACTAGTCTCAGAGCTATTGCTCTAGCCTTCCTATGCATTTAAGTAGGCACCTCTTGATCAGTATAAGATAGTTCACATTTCTGAAGCTGCTACACTGCTATAGTACATGCTCACATCTGTTTGTTTTTGTAGTTAGAGGTATTGCTTTTGTTGTTATTACATGTGGCTGTTAGGTACCTCTTAAGTAGGGTCCATCAGGAAACAGTAAGGTTAGCAAAGGCAAAAATGAAGGTGGAAGATTATTCCCTGTTAAGTTCTCAAATATATTTTAGTACTCATCATAATATATGAAAAAAAAAAAGAACCTTAAATTGTTTCATAAAAATAAATTAAAAAGAGAAAAAGAGCTAAGATAAATGGATAAATAACTTACTGCTTGTACCTGCAGTAAGGTAATTCATGCTTGATTAGCTGCTTGAAAGATGATGCAAATGCACTGAAAAAAAATAAATAGAAAAGCACAATTTGTAACAATGCGCATACTTACATGTAACTTAACCAACTCAACCTTACAATTGTTTAGTGACTCCAATCTGACAGCTAAGGTAATGGGCTCTATCAATAGTTCTGCTTGCAGTGTTTAAATCAACAAATATTTCGCAAGAGCCACTGTAGCCCTAACATTAGGAGGACAAGTAGCATAAAGCTCTCTCCCATCTTTTGCTGTCCTTTCCATGCTATCCGTTTCAGAAAACCAGCTGCACCCTAAGCTTTCCACTCTGCATTTTGATTCTCATAATTAAGAAAGATCCTGCAGTGGAGAAGTAAAGCACATTTGACGAGACGGTTACATTTGCTGTGCTTCCTGGGATGCAGGCTTCCAAAACCAATTGTCCTTAGTACATTCTAAGTACATTCAACTGCCTCACCCTTATGCTTACCAAAGCAGGGAAGAAAAAAAAAAAAGACAGACTGAGCTGAGCCAAAGGTGTTCATTTTTTTACATCAGAGAGTACCAAAGTATGAGGAGGAATTTTATTTCTATATAGAAAACTATCACATTCCCTCTTAGTTTAAATGCAGCCCGTTGGGTTAAATATATACCCTGTATCCAGAAAAAAAGAGAAACAAGATCATGAGGCAGAAAGAGGTCGAGAGGTCATCTTTGTCCACCCCCTCCTTTAAAGCAGGACTATCAACACCTATCTCACTGCTAAGACATTGGTCTAACCTGTTCTTGATGACCTGTGATGAAGACATCGCAGCCTCCCAGCTACTGCATTGCTCTGCTCCACACAACTAGTTTTTCTAAAGCTTCGACTTGGTTTCTCCTGCTGCTTGTTAAGCCTTTATCTTCAGCTCCTATCTACCATAGGTATGGAGATGAGATTTTTTTCCACATCTCTTTACTTACTGGTTCTCACCTGTATGCAGGACTGCTGCTGTGTTTCTTTCTAAGTCTTTTTCTAGGCTGAGAATCCCAGCTCCTTCCAGCTCTCATTTCTGTGGGTCCCTGGGCATTCAAGCTGCAGTCCTATGGACTTTTTACAGTTGGTGCAGAGAAGACACATTTCTTGACAGTGAACATCCCACTTGGTCCGAGACCTTACTGGCACTGCAAGCATTATTCCATTTGCCATGCAGGCTGTATGTTTTTTTGCACATCTCTGGATGCTTTTGTTCTGTCCAAGTCCCTGAGAACATGGCATTGCTGACTCTTGTTCAGAGATCAGACCTATCATCCTAACCCCCAAATTTAAAAACGTGGTTTAATACATTATTACGGAGATTATATTGATAAATGGCACTCCGACTGAAGACCTCATCAAGTTATTTAAAAAATATCTTAAAGGAAAACCTAACAGAGGCTTTTTGAGCACAACTGTCTGTACTTTTCAGCAAAATCCAAACTCTAAATCAAAGCATAATAAGCAAATAACATTGGTATAGTTTGTGCATACTGAATCTGCCTGAATTTTTCAAAGACAAGTGCACATGCATTTGTTTCTCTTTTAGTAGTATTTCTACAGATCAGCATCATGGATATCAGAGAATCATTCTTTACTTTTAACTACAAACAAGTCTCAGTACTGTCTTATGATAGCCTTATGTAACACAGTATGATTTGTAGGAAACAAACAAACAAAAAAACTCCAACACAGGAGAAAGATTCTATTTATGCTTATGAAACTGAGACGGTCACATTTGGTCAGGTATTTCATTTTAGTTTATTTAACAGGCCATGCTCAATTAACTATAAGTTAAAACTGGGAACTAAACTTGTGCTGTTGTAGGGATTGGGAGAGTCAGCTGTTGAATGAGATCCCATTTTGCAAAAGGACTGTACAAATTTGTTGCAAACAGTTCTTACCTGACCAAACATTACAAGCTAAATACAAGATAAGAAATGGGTGGATTGAAGAAAAAAAAAAGTATTATTATTATTATTTATAGCTACAGTAATAATAATAACAAAAATAACCTACAAACCCCATCCCTACCCCGCACCTAGAAACCAAAGCTAAAAGGAACAATGAAAACTTGGCCAAGTACAGGTTTTGGTATGATAGAGAGGTGTCATACTATACCAGCTGTTTAACTGTTGTTGAGTCACTCTTGGGAGAAACTAGAGCAGGGTAAACAACGCAACAATTCAAAAAATTCAGGAGACACCCTTAGGTAAGTGATTTGGCAAATATATTTAGCTTTGCCGGGGATACTCACTGAGACTACTTGCATGCCTAAGTACCTTGCTAATCGGGAGTCTATTTAAGATATTCGGAGATAGAAATTGAAATGTGTTTGTGTAAAGCTGTTGAGCCTGGTTCTAGCTAGTTTTTACAAGAGAGAATCATGCACAATACAACATGCCTTGCAAACATGCCTTCAGTTGAACTAGCTGCTACCTATATATATATTTAAAGACCATTTTCTTCATGCTTGTTTTTGTAGATCCTTCTAATCTTTCTTTTGTTGCTAAAATGAAAGCCATCAATGAAAAAAAACAAATCCATCCAACACTTTGGCATTTATACAATACTTCTAATTTTGAGGGAAACGTATTTGAAATAGAAAAAGCTTTTTCAGAAATCCCTAAAATCATATCCCCTACTGCTTTGATAAAGTCTTTAATTTTATTCTAACAATAGCGTTAAAGAAGTAACCTTATATTGTGATACATTGAATGAGTACTAATCAGGGAAAGCATTGTGTATAACTTGTGTATAAATTTGATTGCATCAGTATTTGCAAATATAGCATTTCCTTTTGTTATATACTTATTGATAAATACAGAGCACATTGTTTTCAGTACTGTCTTACATTCATGCAGTTTTATGACAAAATGTATTTTAGTTTATAAACTACCTATAATAACTGAGTAAAATATTACATATACCTTATTAAAAGTTTTATATCCCTTTTCTATGGAAGAATTGCTCATTATAATATTAATTACTTTAAATGGTATTAAATTCCTCAGTGCCTGTTTCTTAGCACTTCACTGATACCTTATTTGTAAAGACTCACAAATTTTTGTAGAACAAGAAAATATGGTGGTTAGAGAAGTAATGCATTTCTGTTTAAAGGCCAGGTAGCCTATGCAACTATTTAGAAATAAATTGCAGTTTGATTGTTATATGAGAACAGACGAATGTAAACAGTCCTTGATACAACCCATAGTCACCATTCTTATATTCCAGCTTATGTTCAGCTTATTTCCCAAGTACTATCCCACTACTCTGTCTAATAGTAGAAAAAGCCAACGACAACCGAGGATACCACGGACAGCATGAGCAAGGAGTAGGCTTGCCTACTTCAAGTAAGGCTTCCTAATTCACATGACTCAAACAAGAAAATCAAGTAAGCCTGCAAACCCCAAACTATGGAATGAAGAAGTAATGTAAGAATCTTTCCCAAATAACACTATTTATTTTCTAGAAGCAGACTATTTAAACACTTGGAATTCATCTGACCACCACAACTCAGAATTGCTTTAAAAACCTATATTAATTAGTTGTAATATAATGCATTATATCTAGAGATGTGCCTATATACAAATTGTAGACATGTCATCTATAAAATCACCAGCTGTAATTATTTGTACTCATTGGAATTAAACATGCTGAAGTCAAAGCAATAGAAACTAAATGAGGAAAAGATAAAGCTATGCATACTTCTGTGAAGATAAAATTCTAATAAACAAGAATACTTTCAAGAGATAATTTCTCCTCTTTACATACAAAATGCCAGTTTGGTGAATGGAGTAAGAAAATCTGGAAATTAAATGCAAATAGAGGTGAAACTGAAAATCAGGTTGTTTCTTAAACACGGAAATGTACATACTTGATATCCCTTAATCTATAACCAAATCATGACTGAATTGCTACTTCAGAGCAAGTGAAAAGGGTTCTTGCTAAAAATAAATGAAGCTCCTGAATAGTAAAGGCATGGAAATATCTCTTTACCTGCAGCAATGACATCCCAAAGTTTGTACGTTCCTCCAAGACCAAATAAAAAAAAACATTAGAAAATACTGTGCAGATTGCAATGAGGATAGAATCTATATTGAAATATTGCATGATTTAAAGTAAAAAAAAAAATGCTAGGAGAAACAATATTCTGAAGATTCAACTCTATATTGTGTTTTGTAAATACAAACATTATTCTAAATGCAAGCAGAAAGGGACCTCGCCCTACCTCAAATCACAGCTACCACTTAGGGGGAAAAAAAAAAAAAAGAACATTGTAGTTCTGGTGTAACTGGTTCACACACAGGTGGGTAGAAATCTGCATCAAAACACCACGTCAGCTCCTTTTTATATAGATGCCTTATGTTCTCCTCTTCTTTCCTCATTCATAAGTATGGATCTGCAACACTGACATCGATTATATAAAGCAAGAAGAGTCATAAACTGTTAAAACAAGACCACAGACAACCTTTCCCTGGCTATACTCTGTGCTTTTTCCAGCTGATATCATTCCTCTTTCTGCATTGCAAGCTGTTCCTATTGATACTGCTACTTTTTGCTGGCTTTAAATATAAATAATACACTAGAGAAAATGCTTCTCCAAGCAAAGTAATGGAGACCAAACAGCTTGCAATGTATCAGTTCCAAACTGAAGGCTTAAAACTCTGTAAACAGACTAAGTTTTCAACTTTATTAAAAAACCTGTTACATCTGTACTATTTGATAGTTTCTTGGTACATTTTGTACACCAGAAATGAAGACCTGCCCTCACATCCAAACGCCCACGCACTGGAGGGTTCCCGACGCAGGTGTAAGTCAGGCACATCCGTAGCTACTGAGGAAAAGGACTTTTCAAATTTGTGAAGAAAAATATGATGTAAAACAAATATTCCAAGTGGACATAAACTATAATTCCCAGTGCAATTTTAATGGTGAGCAAAAGCAATGCAGACACTTGACTTCCAGAGAGCAAATTGACTGCTTTGGACTGCTCAGCCAGAATAGCAAGATCTCATTTACCGCTGGGGTGAGGGGGTCAGGAGAGGCACAAGCTGACACCTCCTAGGTTTGCAGCAGGAGACCTGCGTGGTTTCTAGCAGCACGTGCCTTCTGCGCATAGCCCTTTGCCCCAGATGCTCTTCTTGCCTGCAACTGATCTTCTCTTGCTCTTTGTTTCCTCTTTCATTGCCTTTTTTTTTTTTTTAAAAAAAAAAAAAAGCAAGCCTCCCTTTTCCACAGAGAAGTTTCTTTTTCTCCCATCTTAAACAAGAGTGGCCAGGAGGAGGTGTTGGCTTCCCAGGACAACTGGGAAAGGAAGCACAGGAGGCCTGGGGGGTTTCTGGTACTGCTGAGCCCCGTCCTGTGCTGCACAGTGTGGCAGAGCCCACCAGGGTCAGCCCGCAGCCTCCAACCAGAAAAAAAAAAAAAAAAAAAACACAAAATAATAGCTTTTGCTCTACTGACACTTGAAAACAACAGTACAGTGAAGGAACAACCCCAAAATAACACAAACTCCGAATATTTTTGCAAAAGACATTCTTCCATGGAAATTTTCTTGGGCATCAAACAGGTGTGAGGAAAAAGGAAAGAAAAAACCCCAGCTGATGGCAACAAAAGAACAAAAAACCTGCTTCCCATGGGCAGCACAGCTTATCGGGAGCCAGACAGCTTCAGATAACAGGCAGCACGCCCAGGAGGTGCAGGCTGGGAGTCAGCACCAACAGGCCCCATTTTGAGTTTTTGTAGAAAAAGAGAACAGGCTCAAAGCGAGCCTGAGGGAAGCAGGTCTGTGACTGCCAGGCCCCAGGCAGTAGGACAGGGCCTGCAGCTGCAAAGCCCAATTTGTAATTTCCTGATATCTCAACAGAATAGCTTCCATAGGCAATTAATTCACTGACAAGCTAATTAGAAGAGGTTCAGCACCTTTAAAAATTAGGCCTTCAATGTTCTAAAAAAAAAATAAAATTAACAAAATACTAATCCTGTTTGTAGGAGTGAGTTTTCCACAAAGTAATAGCTGTTTTCTCTAAACTTTAATTCCTTAATTAATTTGATTGCATGGATTAAGACATAGATGTTTCACTAAGAATAGAGTTAGTTAAGTCTCTTCAGTTTTATTAAGAGATACAAAAATTTGTGTTTATGTAGGTTTGTTCGGGAACCTAACATTTACTAAGATAAATGGTAAGGTAATTTTATTCAATGTTACTGAAAGAAAATGACAGAGAACATTATGTAATCATTCTATTTCTGCAAATCCACATTTTTTGATGCTAGGCTGCAATCTGTATTTTACCCAGTCGTATCCCAATTTCCTCCCTAAGACAAGCTGCAAATTGAGTATATAGTTTATTTTAATATTTCCTGCCTTCAAATTATATGGATAAGAAATCCTGTATACTCGTGCCATAATCCCATTTCTGATGAAGAGAAGAATATACAAGCCTGTAGTATAATATTGTCATGCAAACAGATTTGTGTCTCCCTATCTTAACTTGTCCAGACTTTGAAATCTTTTAAAGTAAACAACACATTTTTCTTATGTTAGTTGGGGAAGGAATATAGAAACTTCACATGGAAAGCTGAGATATCCTTCAAGATGGACAAAACGATGGAGGGAAAAAAAAATAAATCTAAGCGTGGGTTTACTTACATCAAGAAACAAAAAATAGTTCTGCAAGCACTTCACTAAAATACTACAATATATCTGGAGACACAAAACAGATCTTTATTTTTCCTAAGCAAAAATTTTGTGATATGTATGTTTCATTTCAGTCGAAATTGATCAAGAAACCATTTCTCCAAGGATGAAAGTCAAAGAAAGAATTGTACCTACTTTAAATACTTTTCAAAAAGCAAACCACCCCCCACCCCCACTAATAAAAAAAAAAAAGGCACTGTGTAGAAAGCAGTAGAGGAGGAAGGCAAGTTCTCTTTGGGGGATTAGTGAAAATATTTTGATTTCCTATGAAAAATAAAAAAAAGTTGATATGAACAAGTGAATGTAAGAGGAAACATAGTGGGACCATAACAACTCCGGTTTCTCCACAAGAATACCAAGGAAATCATAAAAACAAAGTGGCAAATAATAGATTACAATAAACAGAAAAGAAAATCATTTGAGGGAGGGATTTAAAATTGATGTCTACATATTTTTAATGCAGTTGAAATTGTTATAAATCCAGTAAAACAAAGGAATTATAAATCAGTTGAAATTCCTTAAATTAAATCTTTCTACAGCAAATATATAGCAAGAAAAAATGTTTACTATTTTTATGATAGATTATATGCAAAGTACAGAGTATGATCTAGGGAAATGAATCTAGTAATGTCCAAGATTTAACAGCTGGTAATTTCAGAATAGTTGAAACTTTAATGTGGTCTGTTCTGCTGTCCTCAATGCCTTCTGAAAATCAGGTCCCCTCCAATGTTTCCACAAAAACTGGGGCACATAGAATAACTGGCAATCTGATAAAACTGTGGCCTGAAAGTACCTTCAGGAAATAGATAACCTCACAAAGTCTGATGCATATTCTGGCTGACTCCAGTGAAAATTTTGAGCAAACACAGAATACTGCACAATGTCCAAAAATGACTATTAACAGATAGGTCACACATCCTCAAAATACAAACTAAAATGCAGCATCCTGTCTGATAAAGTTCTGAAGAAAAATATCCAACTTATTTATGAAAATGAGAAACAACCTCCCCAGTGCATCAATTGGCAGAATAACTACTGACAAACCAAACAGTGTCAAACATATTAACTGTTTCAGGAAAGGACCAAACTAAAAGTCAGAAATGCCCAACAGATCTAAATCCAACAATCTAACCGTATCTCTGTGTAACACTGAGGAAGTTCTGTCTTGGTGCTATTCATACTAATAGCACAGGGCATAGTGGGGTTTTAATTTCTCTAGAACACTCTAAAACTAGAAAGTGCTAAATGTTATACTTTTATTGCTACCATTACAAAGCTCTTTATTTTTCAGCCAGAAAAGTGTAGGTAATCCTTTGAGAAGCTTTAAAAGTACCTGGTAATGTAGGAAAGACACAATAAGAAAATGCTTCAAGCATGCTGATAAAATAACATAAAAACCAAACCAAAACAACAAACAAACAAAAAAAAAATAATTTCAAGGCTATTTTCCAGAAGAAAAAAAAAAAAGAAAAGAAAAAAAAAAAAGAGAAAAAAGTAAGTTATTTTGGGTCTGGCCCTGTGGTCCTGTGGATGCCTGTTTTCTAAACTAAAAGTCAGGAATAACTGAAGTGTATTCTGAAGAACTTTTACCCTTTAAAGTACCTTTGTGATACTTGTCATGAGTAACCTCACACAGGAAATGCTTAGGTGCTTTGATTTTCCTTGCAAGGTATCAGATCAGAAGAGAAAATGATTTTTTCTGAATAAGATGTAGCAAGAGGCCTAATAAACATGAAAGAAATTATTTAAACAAAATTGATGATACAGTCTCATTTAAAATGCTTCAAAAATGGAAGGAACAGCTGTAGTGCCTAAACAAGTTGTCTTCCTGCAATAGCAGATTCGCATGAAGGTCAGTAATGTATCTTCTCAGTCTTGCTTAAAGAATGACTTCAAACTGCTTTGCAGGGCTTGAAAGTCATCCAAAGCCATCTTTTAAAATCAGAAAGGTAAGCAGTGATTATTTGAGTGTATTTAGATCTCTCTAAGCTTCAGGAGGTTTATGAAATTGGTTTAATCTCTTTTAGTATCTTCATTAACAAAACTGCAGAACATGTTGTTAATCCTATCAGGTAATACTAAAATAGGAGGTTCTGATATTATAAGGAACAGAGATAGTGGGGGGGGGGAGGGGAGAGAGGACAAAAACACTCAAAGAAAATGCAATATCAATCTTTGAAAATTATTGCAGGGAGAACACAGGCAAAGTCCTGTGAGGGGAGGGTAAAAGCTGGTGAAGGCAGGCATACCAGGGCACCCCTTTTGATGACAGTAGGCAGCAGTTTGGAGAAGACTTCACAACTGGATGCAGCATCACATACAAGAATGTGAAACTCAGGCTGCTGCTGTGGAGTTTGTCTTCTAACAGAGCAGCAAAAGCTACTTTCCCTAGCTAAATCTGGTTCAGTTCTCACTCCCAGAAGACAGCAGCACACTGGCATAGATTGGAATGAACTGGAATGAAGGGTAGAAAAAGAAAAAAAAGGTTGCAAGGAAAGCATGTCAACAAGTTTTGAATTTCCCCTTCAAAAATGTTATGAGAGTGAATGTTTGGAAACATTAAATAAAACACGATACTGGAAAATGGAGAAGGGGCTTGGCAATGGGGACATTTCTTGATTGAGTCAATTCATTCTGGCCAGAAGCAATTCAAAGCCTCTTGTAGAATAAGAGTAGTAAATTAGAAATGAGTTGTGGTTCTCTGTGCTGGTCCCAGTGAGAAAGGCTTCATTTTGCAAAAGCCTCCTGCCACATGATATCTTCATCAGTCACAACAACAGAGCCCAGGTCTGAAAGAAGAAGGCAGGCAGCTTCCTTTCAGAAATATGTGCTCTCAATAATTCTCAAATTATTTCATGAACTGTATTCATCACGAGGACTGAGGAACTCATTATCTGCATATTTCACAAGAATTCTGACCAACATTTTAAAAATGTGTCAGTCCAAAAGCTGATACTCAAATCAGGTTAAATCATCTGAAGTAGAAAGCCACAAACTTCACTGTTTAACAGAGAGCACTGCTACCAGTAGACGTTGGTACTTCCTCATCCCACAAAAGCTTCCTTTAAATTGCACTGTCCCTATCTCTGTTTCAAGGCTTTCCATCTCTTCTCTTTCAACCAGTGCTTAAAGTAATGGATGCTACTGACAACTTCCTTGATCACTGATAATTTCTGGCCTGGTTTGTAATAAATATTAGAGCAACAACTGGTAAAGTCTTCGTAAGATCTGTGTGCAGTTTTTCCTTACAAAAGTGATTGCTTCTTCTGTTATTCTCTGAAACTTTATAGTCATGATGTGAAGTGAACCAGTCTTCTTTATACATAAGAAACATAAAACTTCATCAGTAACTGATTCTTTTTTATTTCTGAAGTGCTAAAAACAAAACAGCATGCTTCTCATTCTTAATTTTACACACTCAGATTTGAAAACCATGAATCATAAGAATTAATCAAAAGGCAATGCAACTCTGTCTTTTGATCCAAGACTGAAAGACTTGCATGCCCTGTAAATCTTTGGCTCCAACTACAGAACAAAGTAAAGCTGTGACTGGGTGTGCTCTATCTGGCCTGCACACAAAGCAGTATCAGAGAAGATTCGGCATCACACATCCAGCATCGTTCACTCCTTGTAACCTCTTCCTCTGGCTGTTGTCAGTGATATGCAAAATCAGTACATTTACTTGGCTGGTTCCTACAACTGCACCTTCAGCTGCTGCTCACTGCTGAACAGCACCTCTAGGACTCCCCCCTGCCAGCCTGCAGCCAGGAGAATTTCTTTTGAGTTGTATTTTTGAGCTGTATTTAATGAGTATGGCCCCAAAACAGCAGTAGAATAACCAGAGCTTTGGCACCATGGGCGACAGCATGGTCCTCTGACTCTGAAGCAGTAAGAAGGCAGGGAGGCACTCCACCTACTTGCAGCATCCTGATATCTGAGCATGCACCCATACATTCAAATACCCCCATGTATGTACACAAAGTACGGCAGTTGTTGAAAATCACACATGCACGACAGTGATGTGTGGGTTTTATTAGTTCTGATCCTTTTCCTCTCACAAAATGACCACCTCGTGCACTGTTATATACACTGCATCGATAGAATCAGTGGCAAGCTCCACTGTGTTTATAAATCAAAGCAAGATTGTTTTCCTAATTGTGTACACTTACATCACTTTGTTCTTTAAACTTTTATCATAACCAGCGCACATATTTAGGAATGATGACTTTACCATGCACTGTTCAATGACATAGAAAATACTCAGTTATCTCTGCAGCGACGTTGACCTTTATTTTGCTGCTGTGCAATAAAAAAGTTCTTTTTTTTCATCAGGATTCTGAACACAGAAGATTCCAAAACATCATGGGAAGCAACAAGAACTTGTTTATGAACTGTAATTCTATATTCATAATCAGAAAAAAAAAGCAGAAAACTAAATAAAATCTGACTTTAACTCATGATCTTTACTTCGCTTCTAAGCTTTTCTGACACTGGCTCAGCCTCCCCCACGCTGCCTCTCATTGCACTGAATGCTGCCTGATCACATGGCCACAATTCAAAATGAGACCAAATGACGCAGAAAACTAAAATTGAACTTTAACCCCATCTCCTCCCCCCAACTATTTCCCCCTGCACTGACAGCATAAATATATATATAAATAAATAATAATTTAAAAAAAATCCCAAGCAAGTCATTCCCCCCAAATGCTGAAGACAAACAACAACATAGAACCTCGTGCATTAAATTTGACACAAAGACTTTTCTTTTTTGCACAGTTCTGCCAGGCATATTATCTGCAACTGGAAATAGAGCATTTAGAATGAAGAGCAGAAATAGAAATGTAGGGGTGGGGACTGTGAGCTCAGAAGAGCCTTTTGTCTGGCGATACTGTGACTAAAGATAATCTTTGTTTATCTTGTATGTTTAACTTGTGTCTTGTATATCCAAAGTGTTGGAAAAAAATGTGGAATTGCAAGTGAGTAACTGAACAAACCCATAACACAGGGTATAATTTCTAGGCATGGTGAAGGCAGGAAAAACAAACTCAGCAGTTATTATACTGTATTTTTTTCCCCCTCTATAATCTCTCCCAGACTTGTGGTACAATAATGTTACAATTAAAGTATACTTTGAGTAAGGATTTTACAGCAGAAAGAAACAAAATTATGTCACATTTACTAATGCAGAAAAGCACGGCTGCAATGTACCCTGGCTACGAAGTACAGTTAGAGATAAAACTTTACTGAGAAGAATGAGCAAGCTCAAGGCTGCAGAAAACTGAATAGGATTTAAGTATTTAATGTCATCCAATCAGTGAAATATGATTAATGAGTCTGGAGGAGTACACTGCTTTTTAGTCTGCAAAGTAAGGCAAGCATGGGGGGAAACGTATTTGAGCTCTTCAGTGATAAAAGAGGCAGCAAAATTCTGCACAGCTAAACTCCACGTTATATCACAGTAGCTTATTTCTCCTCAGTGTGATTAGAGCCTCCCATTTCCCTCATTACAGGCTTGATATTATTGAAGCAAAGCCAACAGCAAGTTAGCAAGCCAGCAGGGGAGCAAATTGATTATACAGTTAGCTGTGGAAAAACTGAAATTCTTTATTAAGGGGAAATGAAATACAGTTAATTTATGCTTCAGCTGAACCCCTCCCACACTACACTTACTCTGCTGGTACTCTGAATTTTCTCTGAAGCTATAAGACAGCCAAGAAATTACAGAAGCTTTATTGATATAAAAATAAGTCAGGCCTTCAGGATTCTTTTAAAGGGTTTTTCTATTTCTAATTACCATAACTCACTCACTATATTAGACAACATAGCATTAAAACTAGAAAGAAAGAAAGGTAGAAAGCATTCGGGTTTATGTACACTTGAAGACTTGTCTATCTTTATGAGGCATTACAAAGGCCATCCACAAACAAATGTACACACCAACTCATCCATAAAACAGCAACTTAAATTTTGCGGTATCTCAATTACAAATCTTCTTCCCAAATGAAGGAAGTAATCCTTCGGGACCAGAAGTCATTTTCTGAGAGTAACATTGGGCCGATTACTTTATTTCTGAGAAGGACAGTGGGTTAAGCAGACCGTGAGATAAAGTGCTTTTCTGAAATGAGACCCTGCAGAAGGCATCACACGGCATCCCCCTCACCCTGTCCCAAGGGCTTGTGTCGGAGCAGCTCACAGATTCCTTATAAAACAGGAAAGCACCAAAACCTCTCGAGCAGGCTGCACCTGAAGACGACGGTGCAGACAACTCCTCCTGCCCCTCTGGTCTCCAACCTGAAAAGTTCACCCTTGGCGAAGTCCTGGTAAGTAGGGCTCTCGAAGGGACCCCAGCGAGGAATGCCCCCCTCCCTGAATGTCTGTCCTGTCTGATTGTTCTCAGCTGGTCCGAGGCCGCTGACCGGCCTTCCTGAAGACAGCCACTGCTTCTTTTAATCTATTTTTCATCTTCCCTTTTCGTCCCCTGACAGGACAAGGGATACATCATCTTCAGAGGGCACCTTGGCTTCAGTCCCACAAGGCATGAAGGATGCAGTAACTTTTCGAAGATGAGCATCTTACCAGGAGACAGCCCACACAAGAGACCCACAGAGGGAAATGTTTAACGAGAGCATTCCGTAGGAAGGAAAAAAACAACAACCGTACAACACGTCTTTAATCAAAAGTGTGAATTAGTCAGGATTCACACGCATGAACACAACCTTAATCAGAGCTGCGAGGAGGGGCAGCACTAATTGCTGACACGCCTCAGGTACACCCTTCTGTACTTCAGCTTGTTTGCATTAGCTTTTCTTCTGCCTTCTCTGCATTTCTGATGCTTCAGTTGTGATGCAATGTGCCTGTAACATATTTCTTCTCCAAGTTACCAACGAGTGCTTTGAGATTTCCCCCTCATTTTCAGACAAAACTTCTACCCATGCTCTACACCTGTCAGTGTCTTTTTGGCTGAAAACATACATTGAAAGTATTAGTATAAAAGCAATCAAGCCCAATTTGCACTACCCACTATATGAATAATATTAGTCCTAAAACAGAAGTAAAAATACGCATTAAGCTTTAATTTCCTGTTGTTCCTCCCTTCCCCCAAGTACTGGAGAAAATAAACACCTCATTTCTTACTTTCTGTTATAATATCTACTGACTAATCCAGGGAAGTGATAACAAATGCAAGTGAAAGCTTGCATACAACATAGAGTGCAGAACAGCTTATTTCACTGAAAACTGGATGTTCACCATGAAACAAGAATGGCTCCAACCACCCTTGTGACTGCATAAGATATATTATTTTTAAAGATACTATTGAGGTAATGTGCAGGAGGAAACAAATTGTTTAAAGGATAGTGCCAAGACTGGCAAATCTAAAATTTCCTACACAGTCATACTGCAGCTATTTTGGGAGCCACAATCACCTCTTGGAAAAATAAATACATTTCCACAGAACAGCAATTCTGCATGTTGCACTTGGCCATCTTGACTGAAGCCAATAGGGTAATGACTTTTACAAGTTGCAAAAAACAGTCCCTTGGCAAAAGCAGCCCCTTATCTCAAGAAATACAGAGCTATTTTGTTAAAAGAAAAAAGTATATGTATTTAAATATGTTTTACCTAAATTTATACCTAAACATACTTACAGATACTTGTTGTTTATAAGAAAATTTCTACTAGGCTAAAGATAGTAAATCTGCAGTATATAAAATACAATGTAAACAATCATTAATGGGAAAATGGTGCTTTTGTTCTGATAAGCATTTTTTCAAAAAGAAACAAAACCTGATGGCTTCACAAAAAAATTATCAATGAGACATTTCAGAGAAATTCTCTGCATCATTCTGAACAAAATCTTTCCTGATTCATAGCTGCAATGTCTTTTAAATAGTACTATTCATATGTGATGCAAAAGCTTCATAAAGAAACCAAGCAAACAAACCAAACCCCAAAATTACATCATAACTCTGACTTGGATGTATCCAAAAAGGACCCAGAAAGCAGTGGGTACATATATAGAACCATACAATAACCCGAGTGTGTTTGTGTATAAAATGTGTAATATACGAAAATATAAAAACAGACCCATCACAAACGAAAAGCAAAATGAAACACTACAAAACGTAGGATGAAAGCAAAATAAAAACAAACAAACAAGCAACACTTTTGAATGAAAGCATGGCATAGGACTGTAGAAGAGCTATGGTTCTTCTCAGTTAGCAGCATAACTGAGGCAAGGGCCATGAAGTCCTGCTGTGAAAATTAGCCCTAGCACGGCTATGTACGCTCCTTAGCTAAGCAGTGCCATCTTAAGGAGAAGGTTTGTTGGAATCTAGAGCCCAGGCACCAATTCAAAGAGAGTGGTCATCCATAATAGGCCTTCCAGACATAGCAAATATTACATGATTTCACAGTACGTGACCAAAATGTTATGACACATGGAAAGCATAGAGGATAGAGGTTTCCTGTATTAGCAACAGGTTGCTTTTGTAGGGAAGGGGTTGGATGCATGTAGGTGAATTACACTACTAAACATATCCGTCCATATGCAACAAATCTGACACTGCACTCTGTGAAAAGTGTGAACCTCCATCTTTGGCATAATGAATACAACCTGATCCACTCACTGTGGATGGTCTTTTAACATCTGGGGTCACAGATGCCCCCAGACTCCAGTCAAGTATAAGTTGGTCAAAGGTCGCTGAAGTCCATTGGGTGACCCTGTTACTAGTCTTAAATTAAAAAATATATATAATCTCTGATACCTTGAAGGAGTGAAAAATCCCTATTTTGTACAGTAGGTAACAAAAAGAAAGGTGACTGAGAACATATACCAAGTGAATGGCACAGCTAGAATCTCTACCCTAGCCAAATGCTTTGTATTTTACACAATACTGTTTCCTAATACTTTCACAGTTGCTTCTACTGCTTTTCTGCTAATGAGCTCCAAATGCTTTGCAAAGATTCAAACATTTCAAAAATCATTACTGATTTTGACTGCATTTTTCTGTGAATCCAAGTTGAAGCCCTAAAAGAAACAATAAAGAAGCTCTCTTGGCATTTAGTATAACAGACAGGCAACTCAAAGGCAGCTGGTGTCAAGAATTGTGACAAAAATGAAGACATTCAAAAGTTCTCTGCAAGTTTCTGAAGTCTGTGGCCTGTGAGTCCCATTTCCAGCATCTTTAAGACATAACATGTCATTGTTCAGCATCAGAGAACACCCAATTGCAGCTGGGAGCAATAGGCATCACTGTTACCAACTACAGCTTTGTCAGGTATAGGAACATATAATTAAATAATTTTTATGCATAGGTCATTCTTCGAGTCAGATGCAGTGCAGAGGACAAGTGCCTTTCCATCACCTTGCTGACAGCTGGACTCTGAAGAGGTACAAAGCCCTCATCTGCCTCTCTACCAAAAGTTAAAACACTCATCAGCTTGAAATTTCATTATTGTGACTAAACAGGACTGTTTTATTCAGTTTAATACAGTTTGAAAGGTCATATCAGTCTACTTTTCTCAATATTCTTGACATTCTGGAATGTAAGTTGATCAACAGAAATTAAAAAGAACCTAAAGTGAAAGAGAGAGAATAATATTTTACCCCCTTGTATCTCTATTTATTAACATCTCCTCTTGAGTGAGGCTGATGCAGAGCACAGAAATGTGGGCTGTTTTACTATAAGTGAAAAGTTACCTAAGTAGGGTGTCTCTGCAGAAATGAAGGATGCAGCAAAAAGGTGGAGGTTTAAAAAGCTGGATCTGGTTCTCAAAAAGAATACAACAATGCGAGAACAAGTATAAGAATTTGTGGAAATGTTTCAGCTTTGCACTAAGTGCTTTGAGATGCTAAGAAGGAATTTTTTTTTTTTTTTGGTAAATTTGTATTCTGTATAGAGTAAACTTTTCATCATTTTGAACTTTAGAAGATCTGGGAAACCTTATAAAACTGGAAAACTCCAGAAAAAAAATATTATCTTGAAGCAATGTAGCTATACTGATTTCCTAAGGAATCCCAGGTAAAGAATCCCATCAAATATAAGATCTCATATGGGGACTCAAACTGAGACCCAACAGGGAAGGAAATAAAGATAGAAGGAAAGAGAAGGACAAGAAGGAAGTTTACTGTAGTGATAAAACGTAAGTCTTTGTTAAATTCCCAGATATATCCTGGGTAAGTTGCATTTTGAGGTACTACAGGTTCTTCATGTGTGGAAGAAGTTCAATCTCCAAGCCAATGGGGATATTCTGAGGCCTATCAGCAATTATTTGTTGCTTTGTGTTGTAAACACATAGAGTAAGATTATATACTTGGGAACGTAGAAGTCTGGAACAAGGATAAAACGGACAAAACTATCAAACATTCATACAATTTCTTAAAGCTTTTCCTTGTCTAGGAACAGAGATAAAGACGACTTCATTTGATGTGCTTTTGAACAGTAACTGGAGATCAGTTAGGATCATCACAGTACTAAAGCAGATAAATAATGGAGTGGGCAAAATTTCGAACTGGCACTTGAACAACATGTCTAAAGTGTCCAGAAGTATCTACTGGCTGGGAAAAAGTAAATTAAAAAAAGTCACTTTTTTTTTTTATTACAAGCACTATTTTTAGATCAATGGTATTTTAAAAAATAGTTTCAAGTAAAGTGTTTTAGAAACAGAATTTACAGAAGGAGACCAAGAAGTGAGATACTGGATGACTTCTGGGTGAAGGGAAAAAAAAAAAAAGAAAGAAAGAAAGGGAGTTATTGGCACACACATCTCTGAAAGATAGCCTAGCCTGAATCCCTGGCCAGATTCCAGTTTGGGTAACTATGCTCTGCTTCCTCCAAGATGGCTATTGGCTCCGCTTCCTGCTCGAAGCTGTTGTGCAAGAGAGCTCTGAGTTGTCAAACTGATACTGCTCTTTCGAGCAGAAGTGGCTGTGATTCAGTCAGCAGTGGAATAACCCTTCTGAGACTAAAGATCCCCATGCTCTGTTGGAATTAGAAGTGCTATTGTAAATACAAAGAATTTGTTTTTCTAAGCTTTTCAGCAAACATTGGTTTGTTATTATCTTTATGTGTGTGATGTCTCATTAGCAGCAACTAACCAAGCACTGCTGAAAATCTTTCACTACGAAAAGGAATAAGGTTGTGCACTTCAGAGCAGCATATTAGTAACACGGGGAATATTATGAAATAAGTTTTTAATCTATTTGTTATGTCATCTCACACAAACAAGAGAAAAGAGGATGTCTAGGCCCAACAGAAACACTTACAGTCACGGGACTGGCAAAGCTTAGCTTGAAAGATCCCCTCCTCCACCAAGGCACTGCTCTGATCATGCTAATCAGCATCTCCAAAGCAAACCAGAATTTCCTCTGAGTACTAACATAAGCTCTCTCTTGCCTGTCACTCATTTTTTTTTTTTTCCAGGGGGGTCAAATGCTGCACCTGCAATATTTGATTTTCCTAACCAAATTCAAACTTAGTTATCATTACCTGTACCTCAGCATTGATTTCTTCTTGCTCTGTTTCTTGACTCGCATACTAGAAACAGTCCTCACTTATATTTGCTAAAATGCTTAAACATTTCTAAAACAGCTTTCCACCTTTCCACATTCTCCAAATAACACTGTTATGAAATTTCTAGTTGTGTGTTTGTGAATCAAAGCTAGTATTTTGTAGAGAAAAACATGAATGTTAAGGTCTAGCCTGCCTTTAACTTTTTAGAAACCAGCATATTCATTCAACAAACATTACTATAATACTGTAATAGTCAATTAGGAGAGCTGCTTCACTTCTTTTTTTCTCCTTACCACTGCCTTTGTTATGAGAATGAAAGCCACAATATGATGCCTCTAACAATGATGGAGGGAATCTGTGTTTTCAGAAAAATCTATGGGACAATTTGCCAGTACAATTTAGTTTCTTACAAATGGTTTGAAAAAGAGAGAACAGCAACAGAAGTAACCTCATGTCTGTTAAGCCACCACATTTCCATGAGAAATGATGCAGGGAAAATAACTAATCAGCAAAACAGCTAGTAATAGAAATAAAAAATGGCTTTTGTACAAAGCTTTTTTTTTAAAAAAAACTAACGCCAAGTTTCTCTACCATATCTATGTAAAGACAAACAGACCCAAACTGCACACTCCTTCCGATTTAAAGCACATTTCTGGTTGTATTACAAAAGAGACTTCTCCGGGATACACCCATTGGTAGGTTCCAAATTTTTGGTCATGTTGGCTGTCAAAAATGCACATAGAGCTTTGTTCATGGGAAAGGTCCATTTTATGTTTCCAGGCTCATACTCTTATTATAGCAGAGATCAAACCCTGTAATAAAACTCTCTACAGCCGCCAATTTTATCATACGCAAATACTTAAACTTCCACTGAATCCTCTAGCCTAATCTACCATCTACAGCTTCACTTACCCCATGAATATTGCCAAAGGTGCATTTTTTCCTCATCATTTCATATTCCAAACATGGCTAAAGTATAAAATTCAGTCATTGTGTTCGTCTTTTATAGCAGGAAAGCAGCAGCCTTAATACCACAAGCTCACAAACAACAAATTGAGATATGTTGTTATAGTTAAAACCCAGCTTTCAGACAAATATACCCTCATGGTTTCTTTAGACGCTCCCCTACAAACCAACCGACCAACCACCCAAACAAAAAACACCACTTCCCCCATAATGAAGAAATAACCTGTGGCCAACTTCTGTCCTTATATGCCTATGCAACCTTTGAAATCTTGGGAGGAGCGTAGAGCACTGTTAGGCATACACATAAGAACCCACAAAACAAAAAGCCCTAAGCCAAGATGCCTGGGCCCTTCTCTCTACCCTTCAAGAAAGACCCAGTACCTCCCAAGGAAGAGGACGCTACTGTGTGTCCCCAGGCAGCACCATGCCAGCAGGAGCTGCTGCAGCTATAGGGCTGCAAACATGTTGTTTCTCATTTCTAGTGGAGAAGAGAACCCATTAACAGTGACAAGGATGATATTAAGTGAGCAATATTTAAGTATTACAGACCAGATCTCAGCAGAAAAAGCAATCCAACAAAACAAACAAACAAAACCCAACCAACCAAAAATCTGATAGCCTCTGCATGAAAACAAAACGCAAAATGGCCTAGAAAGAAAAATGAAGCACAAGAATGCCATACTCAGTCATTTGTAACACACCTTTAAACTTTACTTAAACCTTTTTCACTTGATAAGTCAAGCATTGAACCATTTAGGTGGAACTGGGATGGGTACACAGTGACAACAAAGAGGTTTCTGTTAAACCATATCCCTATCTGCTGCCAGACCACATAGATTTTTGTATTAAGCAGCTAGCGAGTGGTCACCTAACCCAGACCTGTAGCAGCCATTTATAGTCAAAAAGGCATAATCACAGAATGGTTTGGGTTGGAAGGGACCTTAAAGGCCACCCAGTTCCAACCCCACTGCCATGGGCAGGGACACCTCCCACCAGACCAGGTTGCCCAAAGCCCCACCCAGCCTGGCCTTGAACACCTCCAGGGATGGGGCATCCACAGCTTCTCTGGGCAGCCTGTGCCAGTGCCTCACCACCCTCTGAGTGAAAGACTTCCTCCTACCACCTAGTCTAAATCTACTTTTTTTTAGTTTAAAGCCATTCCCCCTTGTCCTATCACTACAGCCCCTGACACAGAGTCCCTCTCCCCAGCTTTCCTGTAGGCCCCCTTTAGGTACTGGAAGGCTGCTGTAAGGTCTCCCTGGAGCCTTCTCCAGGCTGAACAACCCCAACTCCCTCAGCCTGTCTTCATAGGATAGGTGTCCCAGCATTTTGATCATCCTCGTGGCCCTCCTCTGGACTTGCCCTAATATGTCCATGTCCTTCTTGTGCTGGGGGCCCCAGAGCTGAACGCAGCACTCCAGGTAAGGTCTCACAAGAGCAGAGCAGAGGGAGACAATCACCTCCCTCAACCTGCTGGCCATGCCTCTTGTGATAAAGCCCAGAATACGGTTGGCTCTCTGGGCTGCAAATGCACATTGTCATTGGGTCATACCTTCAAGATGTGAGGATTCTGGGACCAGCTTGAGCTCACTTCCCACTTCCCAACCCTCATGGCTCACCTCTTCTCCCTGCAACAGCGATGCTGGTGGGGACATGAGACCTCCCAGCCGGGTTCTCACCATGGGACCTTGAAATGAACAACAAAAGACTTCTATCTAACCGTTGGCTATTCCATTCTCCTCTCCACTCCTTTCTCCATTGGTCTTGCCTTTTCTTTTCCAAGGTTTACATCTCCAACAGCTCTCCACAGCAACCAGCTGCTTTTGACCTGAGGCTCCAATTTTGCATTATTTTGTAACTTTTTTTCTACAACTGAATGTGGATTCATTGGTTTGTAGCCGGTGTGGGTAAGCTGACACCTTCATTACTCCTTTCAGCACCTCTGTAACTGTTTGTATCTCAGTTCAGGAGACACCTAGTAAGATGGCCTGTGTACAGGACTTAAACTTTGTAGTAGATTAACTAGAATATTTTAGGGGTAAAAAAACATGGAAAAAAATGCACCAGAAGCCTGGAGCAGCAAGAGGCAATCATTTCCTTTCTGAACTCATTTGCTGCTGAGTAAATTATAAAATAAAATTATATTTCCAATTGCTGCCTCCAAGACAGCAGAAGAGAATTGGAAAGAAAAGCATAGCACTGGAGAATGGGGAGATGTGACTACAGTTTCCAACTCTGCTGCAGGAATACTCTGTCAGAAGTGGTATGTCATGCAGGCTACAGGTTAGGCACAGATTAACCAAGGTACAATGGATACATCCTGTTCAAGAACACTTTGCAATTTTCAGGTGAAAGTCGACATAGTTGGAGGTTCATCATCAACTACATTACATTTCATGCTTTTTACTTAACATTCTCTTTTTCAGGCATTTTGCCAAGAGACATAGAAAAATGAAGATAGAATAACGATAGGAACTGAAAATGAAGACTTTTAACCTTGTAAATAAATGCTAACCCCTTCTAGTTAAAGCCATGTTGCTAAACATCACTCCCTCTTGTGGTTATAACTAACTACTGCTAACTTAGGGGTACTTTAAATCTTTTCAAGAAAGTTCATTAAAAAATAATTCTTCACCTAAACTTGCATCCTAATGCACACTCACGGCATGTTCACACATGCAAAGTATCAGTAAAATAATACACCATGCACAAAGCTTATATTGGATATACAATTTCATCCATTTTCTCTGTTAAAAGGCTACAGAAATTTATCTCCCTCAAAGAGATGATACAACCAGAAAAGAAAACTTACCAGGGATCTGATATTCATAAATGTACAGCTCCAAACAACAGGGGCAAGCTCATCATATACAAACTCATACTGAATTGCTGTGCTTTAGGTAACAAAGAGTTAAACTGACAGACTTACTTGGAAATTAAAGATGTGAAACTACTGGATTCCTTCACAAGATCAAACACACACCCATAAACCTCTCTTCTGAGGTTGTGCACAATTCTATACAAAACTTTTTCTGTGGTCATTTCAAGATTTCAGTTGCTAGATAGACTCAACAATTTATTTTTTGGCACACTTGAATAGCCATTGTAAGTCCAACATACAACAGAATGACACAGTCCTTACAAAGCGCAAGTAGAGATGGGATGTGTTACTAGTGTTGTTTAACAGAGACGTGCCAATGCACTATAATGGCACTATAATGGCTTGAAGCCCACTCCCCTTTCCTGGTTTCTAGCTTGATAGCAAACCAGAGGATGCCTTTTGTTTTGTTTCAATGCAGTGGACCCTTGTTTAAGCATATGTGCACAATAAACTTGCATAAATGGGTCCCTCAGAGGGGACAAAAACAAGAATAAAATAAACAGTACTACTTTGTAGTGAAGTTGCAATTTCATCAACAGAAAAATGAATTATTGTCTGTGCTTCCATTGCTAACAAATAAAAATTTATATAAAGCACCAAGTATATTAGCATTTCTATATGAAATATTATTGTACAATAAATTCCCCCCAAAATATTGCAGTATGAAGATGGGAATAGAAGACTATGGAATTACTAATATTTACATTCTCTTTTAACTCAATAGTAATTTATTTGAACAAGAGAGTATTATTTCATCGTATAGAGTGAGTAATATGGTTATTCACAGGACTAACAGCTAACTCAGATATTTCCAGCTGATATCAGGAAACATTCAAATTTATCTAGAATACATAGCTACTGTTATATTTGTTGCAAAGAATGGTTAGAGACCAAGAAAGAAAATACCTTGAACATAGGACATACAATGTCATTTAATCACAGACAAAAAAAGCAAACATGCATTCTGGGATTTTTCCACCCCACCTTCTGCAAACCTTTTTCAAAACATTTGTAGTATTTGAGGTGCCAATGTCCTTGAAACAAAAAATAGAGCATAAAGTTGATATTTTGGAAACTAAATATAAGGATGTAAGTCCATACTTTCCAGGAACTTGCAGCTGCTTTTTTTCCTCAGTAGTGGCTGTAGCTGATTTTGTTCAAGCCATTATGTTCTTTTAAGAAAACTAGAACAATCGCTTCAGGAGTTCCTTTCAACTTGTCTCCCTGCCCTCCCCCATTATTAAGAAACTATAATTCAAGCTCAGATACTTTGGAAAGAAACTCATTTTATTGCAGCAAAGGAAGACTGATGCACAAACATTGGAAGAATCTAATTTTAGATCCTTCAGACAATACGCTGGATCCTTGCGTGCATTTATTTAAGCCTATTTATAGTCCTCCAGACACTGCTGGAAGCATAGTCATCCATTGTGGAGTTACTCAACTGTGCTCGTGTTTGGGAGGGAGGAAGAGGCAATCAAGAGTCTGACTGTTCTGTGGAACGCAGGTATTCAGGTTTTAGATGAAATTTTCATTTGCAGTCTGAACTGAGATCAAAAGAGCCAGCTGCTTGGCAACTGTGCTGCTGCCAAAAACTGTAGGGTTTCTGTAGAACTTGGAAGTCCCAAACCACACCAAATTACAGGCCCAGATACAAACATCGCTCAGAGCTGCAGGCAAGGAAGAGTGACCGTGTGCCAGGGTGGGGGGAAAAAATAAAAAAGTAAAAGTATTCGTTCCTCTGGGGACACTTTCTGGAGTGGTATAAATGGCTATACTGTACCTCGGAGGCTGAGCTGAAAAGTCAGCAGCTCCCTCGTAGGCATGTGACCTCCAGAACAAAGTTCTTCTTTCTGTTGTAGTCTCTTGCAAGCTCATCTAAAAGCTGGCACTCCACAGTCTCAATGGCTTGGTTATCAGAAGGCCTCTCAAACCCCAGGCCTTCTTCAGTTCTCCTTTTTAGTTCTTTATTTTATTTTATTTTTTTAATAAATATAAGTATCAACATATCTTCTGACTACAGACAAATTTTAGCAATGCTTCTACTGCAGCGCTTCCAACGTACACAGGCAGTGGTCGGAGGAGGAAAGGTCCAACAATTTCACACATTGAACTGGAATTCAGGCTTGACTCCCCATGGTACCACGGAAACATTTGGACCATCAGCTCCAGTTCTTCTGCTGTAAGAAGAGAACTGTATTTCCCCTACAGCCCTCCCTGTCTCTAATACATGGATCATCTTCTGTAACATCTTGCTTAGTTAGGAGTCCTGAGCCTTTAGCTATTCTGAAGTATACATGCTGTTTTAAGCTATTTTTAGATATCCAGGTCAAAGGACTTTGAGTTGGAAGCATGGAAAATCCAAAGCACTATGGCACAGCAGCTTGTTGTCATCATACAGTGTGTTTGGAGTAGAAAAATAAGCAAAACTGCTTTTGAAGTTACAGACAGTCTTTTATGAGGAAACAGCCTTCCCCACGAAACTGAATCACCTGGCCATGAAGAGCCCAAGACATCACCATTTCTCTTTAAAACAGCAACTGCAAGGCACAGCAGATAAAACACATTTGTAGGTCACTGAGATCCTTGGATGGAAGGCATACATAAGTGATTGAGTCAGCATCCCAGTACCTATGTGAGCTAAATACGATCCACTGTTTAAAGAGAAGCAGATAGGACGTTTAAAATAGCTACCCCGAGGATCACAAAAAAGACAGATTCAGGAACAGAAGTTAACTCATCACTGTTTTCAAGTTAACTTCGTAACTATGCAGCAACTATTTGATATGAAATTATAAGTTGTCCTCAGAAGCTGAAGTCATTAGAAAACCAATGTTGGGGTGATCAAACCATAGTGCTGAGAGCTCCAGGAGACAGCTCCACACTGCAAGAGAACAACTTTGCTTTCTGTGAAATTACCATGGACAAAGATAAGCTACTAATAATATGGAATAAAGGGTGCAACAAAATGGCTGTCATGGTTTTGGCTGGAATTGAGGCTTATATGATGCTGTGTTTGGGATTTTTGATTAAAATAGTGGTGATAACACTGATGTTTTAGTTGCTGCTGAGCAGTGCTTACACAGAGCCAAGGACTTTTCATCTCCTTGTGGTGCCCTGCCAGCGAGGAGGCTGGGGGTGCACAGGGAGCTGGGAGGGGACACAGCCAGGAGAGCTGACTGCAGTGACCAAAGGGATGTCCAACACCATGTGACATAGTGTTCAGGAAAAAAAAAAAAAATCTAGGGTAAATAAGAAGGAATGGGGGGACATTCAGAGTGATGGCGTTTGTCTTCCCAAGAAACCATTGCATGTGCTGAGCCCTGCTCTCCTGGAAGTGGCTGAACACCTGCCTGCCGATGGGTAGCAGCGAATGGATTCCTGCCTTGGCTTTGCTTGTGTGCATGGCTTTTGCTTTGCCTAATGAACTGTCTTTACCTCAGCCCATGAGCTCTTGCACTTTTACTTTCCCAATTCTCTCCCCCATCCCACATGGTGACAGTGAGCAGGCAGCTGGGTGGTGCTCAGCTGCCTGCTGGGTTAAACCACAACAATGGCATAACAATTGGTAAAGTAGGTCTATCTTGAAGATTTCTCTTTCTAAAATTACGGCTTGTGATTAGTTATGACTCTTTAAGAATAAGCTGACCTCCACTGAAAGAAACCCAAGCTACTCCTGGCAACCAGGGCAAGCTAGCAGCATTCCTGCCAGTAGGGTTAATTTGTTCCACCGTCTTTTCTCAGAACTCATGATCACAGACCTTTGACTCTTCCACTGTTTGCTATTGAAATACTGCAGAACTAAGGTTTTTATGACCGTCTTAAGACTCTTTCCTTTTGTAATTCAAGTATCTGATCCTAAGTTTTTCAGGAATACACACTTTCTTGATTCTTGTCTTTGAGGGTCATATTTTTCTTTCAAATATTTGTAGGTTGTACAATTGGTGTCAGGTTCTAGATGAACACACACAAAACATCATGGTTGAGAGGCTTATTCTGAGAGCAGAACTTAAAATAAAAAGAGTGGTATGACAGACCTTTGATTTGATTCCTTCTGGCCTAAAGCAGGATGAAACTCAGCTCTGATGATGCTTATAAAGAAGTCAGGAATGCAATATTCAATCACATATTTGCATACAAAGGCTGTGTTTACAAGCATTTTCCTGAATCATTCGAAAAATGTTTTAATAGCACCAGGAATAACAGCAACAGAGAACAACCCCTGTCCAGGCACTAAGCTACAAACAAAACCAACATGCCAGCAGGGAGGGAACATGGCCAAGGAAGACCAGGCTGTGTTCAGGAGTAAGCGTCTTTCTTCAAAGTTGACAAGTTACTGTTTAATTTCCTTGTTAGGCACTATCATATCACTGATCAATGTCCTAAAATGAAACTCTTAATGTCTAATTGGTCTAGGAATATAACCGTGCAACTAACATGCAAACATATGTAACAAAAACAGCAAAGAAATGTAAAATACTTATCATAAAAATGCAGTTAAAGTTATATATATATCTACGAGGGGATGAACTGTTAGGAGCTATTTCCCCCCAAAATTCAAATAAGATAAAAGCAGGGGTGGGGCTGGGGAGGGGAGAAGCATTTAGGTGATCTAGGAAACCTACACAAATGTAGCACAGATAGATAATCAGATGTATAAAATAGTTGTGACTCCACACAAAAAAAAATCCCCACCAACTCACTCTATAGATTGGGAACCCTCAGACTTCAAACAGAGAGGTCTCTGAAGTCATGTGTAGTATGAGAGAGATGAAGAGGGAATGATTATTCACTACTTGAGACTCACACAAGGAAATCATCAGGTTTAAAAACCAAGCCAAAGGAAATACATTTTCCAAACAAGGCATGGTTAAATTGTGTAACTTATTGAGTGTTGTGGATGCCAAGTGTTTAAATGGGTTCAAGAGGGATTATACAAATGCATGTAGAATTCTTCCATTGGTGGCTATAAAAACAAGAAATAATAGAAGTCTTGATGCAACCGGATGCTTCAGAAGTCCCTGAGCTGATGACTGCCAGAAACTGGGTGGATGAAAAAGGATGACAGTGCTCTCAGTATTACGCTCCTTCCCTAAAGAACCATGAAGGCAAGACCCCAGAGCACGTGGGCTTCTGGGTTTGTTCGGGACTGCGACTCTCTGCAAAGGAGCTTTACAGCTGTGGAGACAAGAAGTCTGCGGGGCCCCCCCGTAAGAGGAACCTCCAGGGTTAACCGTAGTTTCTCTCAGCCTCGCAGCAGCTCCTTCTCATGACTTCACTGGCTTCCGGGGCAGAGAAGGGGAAGAGGGGAGAGCAAGAAAGCAAGAGCAAAGAGGGTCATGAGGAATATGGCACTGTTCATGTCACATCTAAAAACTATACTTTGCCTTCTAAAAATTTTCCTCTAGAAAGCTGAGCTGTCTTGACAGCACAGTTTACAATGTCTGATTTTTTTTTTTTATTATTATTTTTATGGCATGCTATGAACAAAATTTAAATACCGGTGCCAAGAATTAGGATGATTTACATCATTCTCTCCAGGGTGGGGCATACTCTGTTCAGTTAGAGGCTCATAATAGCCCCCATGCTGCTGAGCTGTGTTTATCACTATAAATTAAAACGTTTCCATTTCAAATCCTTTCGGCTCTTGAAGTGGGGATGGCTTGGGGGTTAGGAAGTGGGGTAGGGGTTCAAGTCCCGAGGGAATCAACTGTTTCCAGCATAACCACAGCTCCTGGCTCCCGCTTCATTCCAGCGAGCCTGAATGCAGACATTCATCTAAAAAGCAATAGCCAGAGTAAAAGGAGAGTGCTTGACATCCTACCTTCTCCGTGTAAGCACTGCCTGTCTTGCGACCCATTTTCCAATGCGTTTACCTTGAAGTAGAGCCACACAAATGGACTTTTTGCACTTCTGTCTTGGAGGGCAGTGTAGCAGTACCGAGCTGGGGATCAGGCTGGTCACTCAACCTGTCGCTGGCAATTTAATGAATTTCAAATCAAAGCACGCTCGCAGCTAATAACATGATTCAGCTAGTTTGCCATCTCTTACCAGGACTTCCCAAATCCAGATGTTCAGGAAAGTTTTGCCCAGACTCCACCAAAATCCCAAGACATTCCTGAAGGAGAGCCATATTTCTTATTATTCTTCCAAGGCTAAATTATCCTGCTCTGCAACAGTTTCCAGCAGCAAAAGCAATCCTACCAGGGCCCAGAACAGCTAAAGCCAGTGCATTATTTATTGCATTTTTTTTTTTTTTTAGCAGACTAGGGTAAAACTACCCAAAAGGTACTAACAAAAATGAATATATTGCATACATTTTGCCAATATCACCCCAAGCTCCTTTCTTCTACATGAAAGGGGCATACGCTGAAGAAACAAGACCTTTCTGTATGACCAAAGTCAAAAGCTATAAGCTGCAATGTTTAATGCATTTTTTTCTCTGAAGTTACTTTAACTGCTGCAGGCAGAGTTCTCATATGGCTCCTGCAGCATCTAAAAGGAGATGTCCACAAGCAATGCTCTCACAAAACAAGGGTCTCCTATCAGCAGATAAAAACAGAAAGTTCAATGCAGGAAACAATTTTATAAAATCCTCTAACAATAATGTGTTGGAAGCATCAAAAATTCCTGGAGAACAGGTCTTCTGTTATTTATTTTACACAAGCATTAAGCAAAGGAATCAGCATATGCCACAGCACTGTGTGCTTGCCTGCAAAACTACCCACAGCCAGCAGATCTAACTTAAGGTTTGCAGTGCATTCTCAACGTTGTTTTTAATCGAAGATGTTGAAGCTTTGGAATAAAATAAAGCTTTGATACTGAAGAGCTATACCTTGCTCTCTCAAACATAAGCCATGAAATAGCTTCCATCCATATTAGGTTATCTTCTAAGGCCTGCAGAATTTTAGCATTATTATTACTACTACTATTACATCAGCAGCAAGATCCAGAGCTACAAGGAGTTGTGTCTAATTTAGAAAACAGAACGTTGAACTAAGTTACAGCAGAGATGCTACTTAAAAGAAGAAAAAAGTATTTTTTGCTGAAAAGGCAGCAAAAACATGGGCCTTCAGTTATTTTTTTTTGCTGGCTACTGGATACCCAAGTTTAAACACAGCTGCCAGAAAGATTGTGGTGGCCTCTAGTGGCTGTTTTTTCCCAACATCCCAAACTCATTACATGATTTGGCTCCTAAGACTGCATCTGCTCCACTTCCCATCAGTGTTTGCTAGATCATCCTGAGAGGGGCAAGACGATGATATTGCAGAGCAGCGGGGGAAAGGCAGGACTTGTTAGTCTTCTTAGCTGCCATTTATGTACGTTATCTGCCAGTCCTCACCAAGTGTGGTTGAATTAGTGATCTTACAGCTACATCCATCCCTATAGTAGCTGTGGTTCTTAAAATTATGTGGTTTTTTTCCATTGATTTTCTAACACAATTTCTTTTTAAGCTACAAGTGTGTCAATTATAATTGACCTAATTGTAATGAACCCAAGAACCAGATGTGTCTTCATCGATGACTAATCTCCAATTAACATTTTCTTTCAATTAATTAGAGGATTTACAAGTTACAAATGCAGGATTTAAAAATAGCTAAACAGTTCTTCAGGAGAAAATCTCTGATTTATCTTGATTTGAATCAGAGTTCCTTGACTCTGGACTCCACCATGTAAGGATCAAACCCATTCAAAGGTAACATTTGTGGCACGCATTTTCTCCAAGCACTTTGACTTTCCCTTCACTCAGGTTAAGGTACTCAGTTCCCTACCACCTTGCCTAGACCACCAATGGGGTGAACGTAGAGGCTATTTTTAGGATTGGATGAAATTTTATTCTTCCATATCAGTGAACCTGAAGCCTACAAAGGCTTTAGAATTTGCTTAGCTGAAGAGAGCGGAGACATTTGAATTTGACTTGTAAGCTCCCAGACCACAATGGAAACTTCCCAGAACAGCTGTTGGTGTTCTCTCCCTAAGTTCGTGGTTCCCTTCCCAAGGTTGGAAGTGCTACTCAGAGGACACAAAGCCCTGCACAAGCATTACAGCAAACAAGCTGCACCTTCCTATGAGGGAGGACCAATGCAGTTTCTCAAGTCGACAAAGGTGAGAAATTCAACCTTGAATGCCTGATACACTTTGTGCAAGCTCCAGCCTGAGCTATGGGACAGTCCATGGTTTCCTGGCTGTGTTCATTGGTTGAAGTGAGTATCCTCACAAAGAACACTGTCTTTGTCTTTGACCATAAGTCTCTTTCTGGTACTGATGCTGCTTGACTGCCAGCAAGCCTCCATTTCTGGAACAGACTATTCGAGCACAGTTTTAATTAGATACTTTTTATTATGATATCCAGGAAAACGATAACAAGGTGATTGCTTATTACAGCTTCCACAGATTGGGGCCCCAGACCTTATCGGCCTGGGTACACACGCACACACACACAAAAGACAACCCTTGCCACAAAGAACTTACAATCTAAATAAACAAAACAAAGGTAATGATGAATCTAAGAAACAAAGAGGAGGAATCACCTGCGTGAGAACACAAGATAGTTTTGGCTTGGCTTCTTGCCTGAAGTTCAAGAGCTGAAATTCCTACCCTGTTACAGTATTCCCATCACCACCGACTGATTTTTTTAAGCTGTTCATTACAATGCAAGATACATTCTTCAACATTTATAATCGACATAAGAAGTCACAGACAAAGATCAACGTCCTTGACCATAATTTCCCAATATCTTTGTTGTGTACAGCAAAACTACAATCTAGAAATACTAAGTGCCATGAGACACAACAATAGTGAATGGCAATAAGGAAAACTTTGAGACTAACGAAAACATCCAGGAATATCAATTTCTCCTAGAACAGTCAGGACTCAGCAACCCTCCACCCCCAGTATATCAAATTGCATAACATTCTTGTGTGGGGAACGAAGAAATGACAACTGCATTGTGCTGTGTGATTGTGCCTGACCTTAAACATTAACCACAATAAATAAGGAGAAAAAATGAATACTGACGAGCTATCAAATTATACAGCTACACCTTAGATGCTCCGATTCTGCAAAAAAGTTTCAAGCATAAGAAGGAAAGGAGTTGTCATTTCTGGCACTCACATCACAAGTTTGCCAGTCTCGAGACGGATAAAAATAAAGTATTTGCAGGTACCCAAAATAAAAGTGACAGGACACATAGCAAGAGATCAAGAGCAAATGTCTTAGATTCAAAACTAGGTAGCACATTGTTTTTTTCTTTTTAAACCTGAAAAAGGAGTTGTTGACTTTCTTCTTGTCAACATCAAAAGAACTTCTCTAAGAGGCAGACAGAAGCCTACTGCAGCTGCAGCCCAGGACTCCTCATCCATCATTCACAGAAGGGGAACCGGCAGTTGTGAATGCTAACAGCAGTTCCGTTTCACTCACAGAAAGGCACTTGCTAGCTGAATGTGAGCTATATTCAAACACCTCACTTGAAATACAAGTTGTATCAAAATGTATTCATCTTAAAGAGTTTCAGGTCCCATTAAATGGGTTCTGGTGACACCCTATATATTGCTTTGATGTGCTGCTTTCTCCTTGCATGTCTGCTCCAGAAATACTCAGGCACTGCTTCTATTTTAGTTCTGAAAAGTACGCCAAATTCCTTAATGTGTACAGAACTAGGATCCAAAATTGAGTAGTTCAGGGAGCAGTGAAAGAAGGGGACAGCAATGAGAAGAGGGTATATCCCCTCCCAGAGATCCATCACAACAACCTACAGGGGAACAAACAAATCAAACAAAAAAACCCCAACAACAACCAAAACAAACAAGCACAAACTAATCTAGTGATCTAAAGATAATCCATGTCTAACAGTGTGAGAAAGTCATATACAATGAACAGACGATAGCAGATGTCAGTCCTTCGAAGAGTCCTATTCTTTCCAAAGGATCTCTCCTAAGTTTTCCCCCAAAGCCTTAATTTTGTTGGACGTTGTTATACCCAGCCCAAGGAATAATCTAAGCACTTGCATAACAAGATGACTAGTAAGTCACCACAGCCTGCAGGCGTTAAACTACCATCCACCGGAATGCAGCGTGCCCTGCATGCAGACTCTCAGCGTGCCTGTAAATGTTACAGATGTAATGACCGTCTCTACCTGGTGGTGTTCAAGTCCCTTTAATACCGAAGTTTTCCACACAGATCATTAGGCCAGCAACGACCAACATGGACAAGAGTGCCTATTGATCCTGCTGATCCCTACCGTCTACAATGCAGGTCCAAAGGGCTGAGTCACAAATGGAACAAAACCGAAGTACGACCTAAAAATCGGCTAGCCAACTTTTTGAGAACAGAAAAATAAACCCAGAGAAACTGAATAACCCTCCCTCCCACATACCTACGTAGAAATACAATGCAATTCTTGCAAAGCTCTCTGGAAGACCTACTTCAATACATAAAGCGTTCACGTAAACAGAAGCTGTAGCTTCCGGGCTGTTAAGGAAAGCAATCTTGGTCCTTGATCCGAGAGAAACTACGTTTTCAGAATTCCTATTTCTACATTACCAGTACCACCTTCTGCTGCTTGGAAAAACAGAAGCTGAGACAGATAAAAAGCATTTCAACAGAGAATACTGATTATTTCCCCCTCGCCACAATACCTGGCAAAAGAGCCCATAAATACTTTAACAGTTTGGCATGCCAGAGCTACCAGATGGCCCAGTTTCCTTCTAGTACTGAAAACTGGAAGGCCTTCAATAAGGTCTCCCATCTTTTACACATAGTGTAATCTACTGTCATTTTCAACCACCAAAAGTGCAGTTGAAAGGGGTGTAGTTGCCTTGATGCACGTATTCCCGGCATCTTTTCTTCTTGCTTATATATAAATACTCGTGTACCTCCAGGATTACTATCAGGCAACTAATCCAGTAGAGAAGCAACCAAGCAAAAATGTCAGGTTTCAGCTGCACCAGCTCCCTGATCAAGCTGACTGTGCAACCAGACGGGCTTGTGCTAGAAAAAGGGAAGGGACAGGATCCCGTTTTTTGGCAGCAACCTACGTTATTTTCAGTTTAGCGCAGCCATGAGAATGGCTCCCTTCCCTCCAACATCAAATTTTGCCCTCAACAAAACCGCTTCAGGAGCGGTTACTTGGATATTTGCGAGGAGCAAAAGGACTGGAGATGTACATTAACCCTTTTTACAGAAGTCTTATTATTTGTATCTTATTACTTGTACACACTACTTACTAGAATTCTGGATAATGCAATTCTATTAACACAACTAAAATTTTCAAAGAAACTAAGTATTTAGGAAAAATATCAAATGCTTAATAGCTACCGAATTTCCAAATACATAATCCCAACATACATCATTTACTTTCAGCATATTGTAACAACATAGCCTATGCATTTTCTCTGCACAATAAACCTCTTGATTGTTCCTAAGTTTGAGCATGGGATCACCCAAAAGGCAGTATTTGTAAAGTGCCATCTTCCTGAATAATTTACATGAGAAATCCATTTACTTATTTATTTATTTTAAACTAGCCACAAGGAGAAAATGTCCAGATAAGAGCAAAACCTGAAAACTAATTTCAGCTGCTCTGCATTCCCTGTTTGTACTTGGAAGTTGTATATAATTACTTAGTAAAATCCTGGCTTTGATAACCAATCCTGCCTGGCACATAATCTGAACATACATTTAGGGCCAAAAAAAGAGTCTTGAAATCATCTATTGCAAGTCTTGAAAGCATTCTGACAAGGCAGGGGGCCCTTAAGAAAATAGAATAAAAACCCTAACCACAGTCTCTATGAATCACTCAGTTCAAATCCATTGAACATGGACAAAGCCTTCTTTTTTTGTGGGACCTAGTAATTCACCAGGATAAATAACTACAGCCTAAGCACAATTTTTATTAGGCATAGGAATATTATAATGAGTTCTTCAGTCATTTCAATTTCTAAACTTCCTGATTTCATAATCATGAAAACATGATTAGCCAACTAATCTTCCAGCTTACTGAACCCCAGATTACAAGCAAAGAGCCAAAATGCAGTAAGATTTGAAAATCAGAATTTTAAGCAACTCAAAAGCAGTTGTCCAGGTAAACAAAAATGATCTTATGCCAAAGCAGATAATAACAAATTGAAAATATAAGTCCCAAAATCTTCTAAATTCACGAGGGTTTCCATCCCAAGGAAGAAAATTTAAAAATTATTGCTTCTGCAGGAAGTCAGGAATGCCTTCTCCCAAACTCTAAATAGGGATTTTTAGGTATGAAACAAGAGATCAAAGAAACTGTTGTTCAATACTCTGTTCAAATCCTAGAATAACAGAAATAATTCTCTATTACTTGGCACAAAGCATCAACTCCTATAAGGCAAGGATGAAGATAAAGCCATCGCTGAAATAAAAGTTCTTTTTGTAAAGTTCAAAGGCCAAGAACATCCATAAGGCCAACAGGAGACAAAAAGCAATGCCAATATTAACAGGCAGGAATATACTCTTTTGAAGTTTTTGGAAGAGAACCTTAAGTTTACATTTCAAGACTCCTGTGACAAAGAACGAGCTTTAGAGGAAACAGTTTGCCTCAGGGGAACAACCATCAGTCTCCAATGTCTCAAAGAGCTCAAGAAGTACCTTAAAAGCTCCCTTCACAATTTGTTCCTCCACCCCTTATGATTTTGACAGCACCAAGACAAACAGATATCACAAACAAACTGATTTAGAGTCAAAGTACCAGACAAGAACTTTAAATATTTGCCCCTTTTGGCTTAAGGTACAACTTGAGAGAGCAAGGCACAGAATCTATGAAGGTCTTTGTTAGAAAATATCAGACATGAAACATGATTTTGTGCAGTATTTAATGTATGCCATTCCCCCAACATTTCTGAATTCCAATTTTCCAGTTTCATGGTCAGATCGGATAGACTCACAGTTGTGCTACTTGAGTTTTATTTCTGCAGATCAATACATGATATAACTACTTCTACTGAAGCAGACTGGGTGTATTGCAGGGCATGCTGCCCCAGAGCTCTCAAGTTAAGCAAGTCTGCCTGTCAAGTCCACTTCAGGAGCTGTGAAGCAAGCACTCAAGAACTGTGACTTAAATTAGCTGAAACATGTAATAAATTATACTGTAATAACTCTAAATAGCACTATATGATTGAAGAATGGATAGTTACATGTAGTCAACATTTTGTACTAGAAATGTTTATTCTGTATAGTAAGCAACCAAACCGTGTAAGATACAGAATGCAGATTTATTATTTTTGGGGGTATAAACTAAACTATAGTAACAGTTTTAATTAAACTATTTTATTTATCAGGTTGATTGCTTATAATTACTCCTACTCAATCAATAAGCAGTCTAATACTTGGGTTAACTTGAAAGCCTGATTTAGCAACTTCTTAAGACAATAAAAATCTTTAACTCGTTCCCAAGTTGATTTATTCCCATTACAAAAGGATACAGAGGAAAAACATTAACTGCATATTAAACTGGAAAATCAACTGGACAAGGCTTCACATTTAATACCGTTATGAAGGACAGATAGTGGAAAAAATCTTAAATTAAGATTTTTCCAGCTGTAGCAAAGGGCACAATAAACCAGTTTTAAGAAGTTGTAGCTTTTAAATATTCTTTCATAAAAATATATATAGGAGAAATCAAACTATTTCCTAACAGAGGTAAAACAAAGCAAAGCAGTTAGAATAAAGGAATGTTTGTCAAAACTTGATCCATTTATCTAACAAATTCCCTCTTCACGGAGCATTAAATGCCTCCTAAAACAAGCACAACACGCTGTAAGAACCTCCACCCTCTAAAATCAGAAAGACAAGTTTTCAAAGAAGGTCCAACGCACACCAATTCTCCAAGATATGTACACTTTTAAAAGCACAGACGGCAGTTAGCGGTGCTACTCAAATGAACACTTTCAATGACATGCACTTTCCCTTCTAATTTTCAAGTGCTAAAGCTGTATCTCAGAAAGGTTTTTTGTTCCTTTAAGGATATTTCTAACCAACAAGCAATAAGACTCTGCAACATTTCCAATTAGTTCAGTTTTGTTTTAATGATATGGGGCAATTCTTAGAGCAGACATTGTGTAGCCAATAACTACAAAATAAAAAGGTTTACTGGTGTGGTCTTAGAATTCCAATTTGAACTGTGAATTTGAATCAAGGTAATTAACGAAAAGCTAGAATATCTGAAATGCATACTAAGTTTTTACTTCAATTTTGCAATACTTCTTGAAGAACTTGGAAAAAGTGAAATTGGTAAACAGTATATATCACCAATATTACAAAAACTGGAAAGAAATAATACATTGCATCAGTGATCCTCATTAAGTGAAGTTATCATCACAGTAAGTGTTTAAAAAAGTGTCAATGTTATTTAAAAAATGTTGTGACCCTCCCACCCCCCCCCGAAGTGTTTGTAGACAGATAAAGATAAACCTTTTTTCTTAGTCAAAATGGCTTTTAAAAAAAGTTTCACAAAACAATAGCAGTAATCAAAAAACATGATTTGTATTTTCTTTAATCTATAACATCTCTAGTGCTGAAGGGCCATCCATGTAAAAAGCAGATTCTTTGGGGACATTAGTCAATTAACTTAATAAAACCCAGTTTTACGAGGATTTATCCTTCCTGCTGCGAGGCGAGTCTGCTCCATTTGAGGTCACTGTTCCATTTATTCCATTTTCTAAAAAATAAAAAGATAAAAAATACGTATTTTTCAAGTAGAATAAGACACTTCATTATTACTTCTTAGTAGGCCCTACACAAACAATGTTAACTTCTTTTCTGATGCATCTCCTTCATTAAATCTCATATTTTATGATAAAATAGTATAATGAAGCTTTTACAAAGTTCAGAATTTAAAATTTACTATGAAAACTGAAGTCCAGTTTCCTGACATGGCCAAATAGTGAAATGTCTGCATTATATTACATCTAAACTGAAAATCAAGATTAGCTGTAGTATATTTTAGAAGATATTTTCTTACAAAGAGAAATATTCAACCTGTAGATGAGACAATCCTATGAAATTTTGGGATCATATAGTATATACAGTTCCATGGTATAGGTCTTGACCGTTTTCCCACCTGTTTTGTTCTTTTAATACTTGATAAAATTGCACTCCTTAACTTACCTTTACAAGCTTTTTATATACGTAGGAAAACTGTATATGTGTATATATGTATAAATAAAAGTTTAATTAATCATACACTTTAAAAAACATAGAAATCATTTATGTTCTGAATAAAATATTTAAATGGTTAGATTTGAGAGAAGTATGGAAAGACTTCAAGCACAAGACTGGACACCCATCTGAGAACACAATGGAAGAACCTGTTACCAGCTGTAGCTCTCTTGTTTCAATCCCAATTCTCGACTTAAAAGGTCTCAACAGTTTTAGTATGTGCAGGTACCACTTTGCTGACTATTTCACAGCAAACATTTGTGCCAAAACAATGACCCAACATCTACAGATACATCATGCACACAACAGAGTAAAACAGAGCAACATGATACCACTGTGAATTAAAGTATCCTCTTCATTTAATGTCACCATGACCCATGGAAGCACAGCTGTTGCATGACAGTAACCAAATTTACAGAACAGATCTGAAGAGCAGAAGTGCATAGTCAGCTCTACTGCCTGCTGCTTACATCTCTGCTCTTATCGTTCAGTATCATTCGGATTTCAAGCAACTGCTGTACCTGTCCATATAAAAAACTGGTTAAATTCACATTTTCCATCTCCAGGTGTGTTGCAGATCACAACACACAAAAACAACTGCTGATGTTCCTTCTTCCCTCACTACACCCAATACTCCCATTTATGCAAACAAGCAACTAAACAGAAGTAATTAAAAATAAACCAAAAATCAGAAACGAACATGAGAAAGAGACCAGTCACAGGTCTAATTAGTCCCATAGGAACAGTCCAAATCTGTTTAACTTTATTTGGTTGTAAATGACACTACCCTTGTAAGTTTGTGTCTTCAGATTCGTCTCAAAAAGTTTGGGTTATTCTTGATTTACAAAGCTTACAAATGATAAGCCAGACCCAAGCCAGACAACTGAGATCACATTTTTTTTTGAACAGTTAAGTCAAAACAAGTAAAAATAAAGAATAAAAATCAGCAAGTGCCTGGGTATCCCACATACATCATCAGAATTTTTCCACTGTCACTTCTTGATTTTGGCACAGTCTAAAAGCAACGTATTTTGTGTCCTGGTTCCCAAAATCCATCCAGGTACACACACACAGAACAAGACTGTTTTACATGAATGAAAGTTTCATTTTCAAGAGGTTTAAAAGCTACATTTTTAACTTGCTGATTAAAATGCTATTTAAGTTTACATTTTACAGATCCTTCTATTAAAAGTTTTAAATGAATTTCACAAAAAAAAAAGTAAGACTAATAAACATTAAGCTCAGATTCAGTGTGACAACTACATAGCAAAACAGGCTCACTCAGTAAAAAAAATGTCCAACCGTGTTTTTCTATTGGTATCATATAAACATTTTCAAAATCTACACAACCAAACCAAGACCAAACAAAAACAAACAAAAAATCAGACTGTCACCTTGAGTACTTGTGTGTTAGCATTGGGCAGTAAAAAGTAAAAAAACACAACACCAATCACCAAGTTGTGCTAATAAAAAACGATCAAAAGAAACTACAGAAATACTCTACTGCACGTGATTTTAATATAAAGAAAAACTTAAAGGTTGAAAATTTATCTCTGATCAGTATAACTGTTTTTATACACTAAGTTCTATGTATCAAAAAAGTGGAACAGGTTGGCAACAAACAGTTGGTAGCAAAGGATCATGGGGAAATAAGCTTTTGTGGTAAATCAGTTTCAAAAAAGTGCAGAAACTATTCAAGCTAACATTTAACAAAACAGAAATTTAACAGCACAATAGAAACATCTACTTATTTACTTAAAGAGAACACATTTTCCTTTGAGGAAAAGGCAGACTATTTGTCTTTCATGCCCTCTTCATAAGAAGAATTTGACATAATCAAAAGGTCAAACCAAGAGCTATTAATACTAAGGTTTAAAGTAGTAAGCAGTTATTACCTTCCCATTTTTTTTTTTTAAAAAGCTTCAAATTTTTATTTTTAGTAAAGATGGTCAAACAAGCTTATTTACTGGATCATCAAACCACCTCCTTCCCCTAAAAGCTGGGTTTAGTGGCACTGAAAAACTTGCTTGAAACTCATTGCAAGAATTTAGAAGTATCTGATTAATGAAAACATCTAAAAATGTGTCTGTTCCCTTTTTATAAATGCATGTCATAAGCATGACACATTTTGCACAAGTAATAAAATTAGACGTAATAAAATCCAATCCTGCATTAACTGAAGAAATGGTAATTCTTTCATTCAGTTAATTAGAAGAGAAAACCAAACCCTTAATTATAGATGACTCACGTTCATCTTTTTTTAAATAGAAAAGAATTTTCACTAATACTGTTTTATAACTGACTTGTCTCACCTGAGAGCTAAACATAAAAAGTTTAAGCACATATATCAGATAAGGCTCTCTGTTACTTGAAGTTGTTTTTTGAGAAGTCAAAGCAACAGGAAACCTAAAAATACAAACCTCTTTCTTTTCTGGAGGTCTTTCCTTTAGCCGTTACAAACTTCTTTTTCACTGTCTGAGGCTGAGAAGAAGAATGTTCTCTCCATCTCCGAAGCTGGAAATTAATAAACTTCCACATCATAAATGCTTGAGCCATGCAGATGGAGGCCAGCACACTGATTCTAGGGGGAAAAAAACAACAACACCAGATATAAAAGTTTATCAGTATGTTCATCTTGTTCAAAGTGGAAAGAAAAGTAGAATAGTACCTCATATAGTTTTTTTATACGTCAGAAACTGCTTTTTTTACTCAGGTTCCTCAGTTGCATTAGAGTGATTCTTTCTGGATTACGCATAAGTAGATGTTCTTACATTGGCAATGTTATTTTTTTGGTTGTATTTAATTCATTAAAAGGACAGGTGATCAATAATAGGTTATAGTTACAGATTATAGTTACAGATTTCTCACCTGTGGAGTGTAAATTATTCACTTTCTTGTTACAAGTTTGTTACCAAAGCTATACCTATTGATCCCATTAGGTGCAAGAAAACACTTAATCATTCAGTACTAGCATTAATACCACACCGTTTATATTGCGTATTTAACACAGGTTTATAGCTCATGCTTAAGAACCATTCCAAGTTTATTGTACCTAACAGCCAGGATGTTAAAGTTTCCAGTACTGAAATTCAGCTGTTGATCTTCTGCTCTTGCCAGTCCGAAGCCAAAAGTGAGGACTGAAAGAATCAAGGTGAGAAGCCTTCCCAAAACAAAAAGAACTGCCCACAGTGAAAATCTACAAAGAAAAATACCACAAACACTGTAAGAATTTTCTGTTCATACCACCACAAGGACTAGCAATGCAAATATTTATTCTTAACTACGTGAATTCATCTGAGAATTAAGAACTTGACTAAATTCATTATTTTGTACTTACCCTAAACTGATCGTGACTTCCAGTACTCGAAGACAAAAAGAAAATCTTTGCCTAGCATTTTTTTCCTACAAGCCAAAACTATGTTCTGAAAATTATTTTCAACTCCACAGAAAGTGACTGTTATTACTATTAGAATGTGAGCATGTTCCTACAAAACTGATTGCATTAGCAACTTATGCTATTGCCTTTCCTATGAGAACTGTACATGAAAACTTTTCTTCAAGTAGTGTGAGACTTGATTTCCATTTATACAGCTACGAACATTTACTTGTATAGGTGAATAAGTGAAAAAAAAAAAGAACAAAGGTGTTTTAGAGATATAAATACTAAAATGAGTTTGGAGAACTGTGGCTTCTAGGGAAATACTGTATGAATTTCCCTGTAATTCTGGCTTCTGGTAAGTTAAATGCATGAGGCTCGCGAGACGGAAATGAGCACTTACCCTTTCTGGTATCTTTCATCACTGAAGTAGAAAAGACGGGATATGTGGAAAAGAAATTCAACGAAGTAATGCAATACCAGAAGAACAAGTCCAAGATGGGTCAGACTATCAAAGCAAATAGAGCAAGCATTCAAACATTTTGTTAGATGTTTAAGACAGTGACTGAAGGCTGCAAAAACTTTACAACTGACTTACTTTAGAAGATAGGCTCCAGCAATATGAAAGAGATAAAGTCCGATGTAGACAATCTGGCGAAAGATATCCTCCTATTAACAAGAAAAAAAAAGTAATTATACATTATAAATTATGTCAAACATTAATTTACAGTGTTATACATTACTACAGGCTATTTCCTAGTCTTGGAAATTTTTTTTTTGTCTTCCCAGCTACCTTGATGTGGCCTGTTCTTCCATTGAATTACTCAGCCTAGATCTTCTAATTCCACACGACTTACCACGTGTTATTGGTAAGTAAGCGCTATCTTAGACATATGTTATGTGAGAAGATGCATCAAACATCAAAAAGATGCTTTTCAGAAGGGCAATTTTATCTTTGATATGACTTATCTGAATTTGTACTAGCTATTACAATACTTCATTGGTATGTATTATTGTATCTTCGAAAAAGCTTCTTTAGTTCTACGTAGTTTTGCCCATTAGATTCTGTAAGATCGCTACAGAAATAAAATGAACCAAAATGAAAAGGTTTACAGGTGTTGACATCTATTTTAAAAATTTCAAGGTTTTAGCCAGCATCATTCAATCACATGCTTCATAGAAGCTAAGTAATAAAGAGAAAGAAACGTGAAAGAAAGTACAAACGAACAGTGTATGGAAAGCAAAAGGTACCACCTGTGAACAGAAGAATCACTGAAGTGGACTATCACTGTGATCTAATGTTTCTCTTGAAGTGGTATGTAGAGTTGTATTCATTTGTGCTCAAGAAATCCCTATTTTTCTGAAAGATTCCCTGAGCTTCAAGTAAGGGGTTCAGTTTTGTCTTGTACACATGTAAATTAAAAATAAAATAAAAAATTAATCTTGTAAGATCTATGCTATTTTTGTAATACTCCACCTCAAAACCAACAAAAGCTCAGAATGAAACCGCCACTTGTGACAACACCTAACAACACACATACAGAGGTACATAAAAACAAATGAAAACCTTTAAATTATCTGAAAGAAAACAACAAAAAAAATGTTGTATCAGGCAGATTAGAAAGTAGTCAGTACAAATACTCACGTTCTCCAAGTACTACCAGTACAAGCCTTTTGTGTTCTCTTTTCAGAACCAAGGCAACACTTAAATAGCCCATGCTGCCTGCTTAAACAATTGTCAAGAGACTTATGGCCTACTGGAAAAATGCAGGTGGAGGTCTCCACTACCATACAGAAAGCTGATCTGAGAACCCTTTTTTCATGCTGTTTATGTCAGCAGATGAGTAACCTAAGCAAAAGAAGCCAATTCTTTCAAGAGAAAAAATAAGGCAGAGATGCCAAGATAAGTTACAGTGTGATGAAAGAAATATCAACTATAAACTTGATAAAATAAATGAACCGTTACCCTTAAAATAAATCAACCATTACTCTTACAACTAAATGATATAGGCTAAAATTCCAAGCAGTGACCCAACAAAACACTACTGTGAAATATACAGCATTTTTGACAGCTTTCTTAATGTTACATTAAAAGCAAAAACAGAAAAACAACCAACATTTGGGTATTAATTCAAACTGTAGAGATATCACTAACACAGTATGGGAGCGTTAGCTAAAGTGTCTGTAAAACATCAGTGTTTATACTGCTTGTGAACAGTATGAAAACAAAGCACCTCATTACTATTTTCCCAAGCCTGCTCTAGGCTCTTAAACAAAGACCTATGGTTATATAACACACGTTTCATTTTCTTGAAAAAAAGCCGAACTCTGACAGCAGAGACTCAGTCTAGTCACAGAGCAACAAGAGAAGAGTTTAAAAAGGAAACTGTGCATACAAAATGAGCCTGAGGAAAGAACATGCAAAGAGACTACTTAAATTAGTCAAGGTAGGCAAAAGACATGCTACAAAAATCTACAGGAAACTCAGTGTTAGCAGTTGAATTCTGAGAAATCCAAGAGAGAAAACTCTCAGGTGGCAAAGGTGCTGTAAAAATCCACCATCAAAAACCTCAACACAAAACTATCTAGAAATTCTGCTGAGGACAGTGGTATTTACAACAAATCCTGGTGTTTAATATTCTTTGGATTTAGCAAATCATTCACTGCTTATTTTCATCACCTGTATCGTGATTCATGAAGCAATTCTGTATTTCAATGAGATTATTCAGACAATTCATTACAAGAATCTTGAAAAGAGTTTGGAAAAAAAAATCTCAGATTTATTTTCTCAAAGGAAAATTCACACTCTTCTAGTAGATGAGGTAGACCAGTAATTTCTATTTACACAACAGACATAGTGATTTTACTGCATTTAGAAATACAGGATTTAGTTGAGAAGAAAGCATCGGCATTCTCGTCTAGACATCTGGGCATCCAAAATTCCAGTAAGGAAAAACATAAGTACACAGATAAGAACACGGTAGGAAATGTAGGGTAAAACAATGCTCTGGAAGTCCAAAAGCAATGCATCGTTCCACTGCCAGAGTTGCTTTGTTTGGTATTCTCTCCATTTACATTTTGTACTTACTTTTTTGGTTTTCTGGAAGTACAATTCTGGAAAAGCATGAAACCAGTATGCCAACTGTAAGATGTAGAAAAACTTCATTTGAAACCTGTACAATACAGCAAGAATTGAATATTACTTTTTATTAATGAACTTAAAATGTTTCAGAAACTTCATTGTGAACACATTGAATCAGTCTCTAAAGAAAGAAAAATAGAGATCCTTGTTGCCAGCCAACTCACTTCTCAGCAGTATTTCTAAATACCAAATAATAAAAATTAAGACAAATAAAACTTGCGAAAACGTAATTCCTTAAATTACCTGCAAAAACGTAAATTCCTTAAAGCATACAGAAAGATGACTCTAAATCCTATAAATTGAAGGAGAATAACGTTTCTCCATCAATGCAAAAAAAAAAAAACAACCAGCGACTAATGTAGTTTAGATCATTTATTCTACACAAATTGTATATGACATAACCTGAGTTTAAAATGACAACACCCCTCTCCTCCCCCCAACAATCCTTTAAGGAAGAAGCCTTACGGAATCAGAGTGTGCGGGTAGTCCCTCCACAGAGAGGTTGGATCTGATATATAGTTCTCCTAAAACAAACAAACAAAATGAAAACTCTTGAAGTTACACAATGTTGTTACTTCCTGGTCAGAAATAATGACTGCACATAAATACATGTATTTATTTAATGTGTACACATACAAGTATTGAGACATCTACACATAAGTAAAAGCTGTAGATTGATATATTACCCCCCAAAAATATAAACAACAATAAAAAACACAAAAATGTATTATCTGAGAAGAAAAAAAGAAGGGCAACAAAACAAATCAAGTTCCCATTGAAGAAGAAAAGAGTCCTTATGAGACAGAGATCATTTCAGCATCATTACAGCTGCAAGTCTTCCCTTATAAACTGCTGACAAGCTTTGAACATAACTAAGGGGAGTAAAATTTATTTAGGACTCATTATGTTACAGAGTTTTTTCCCCCAAAATTTTAAATTTCTATTATTATTAGAAAATGAAGTTTCGCATTAAAGAACAGGCTACTGCTACTACCAGGGAAAAATAATTTAGGAGCCTACGATAAATCAGATACTTCTCAGAAAGTGTCCAGGCATGTGGGAACAAAAGATGGCTTACCCCCTCCCCCCCCTTTTTTTTTTCTGAGGGCAGAAATGCTCTACAGCTGGGGATAAGCTCATACATGTACAATCGCTAACCAAAGGGCATGTCATCTGAAAGCACACGCTCACTTGAGCCTAGAGCAACCTGTCTATATACCCACTCTCTAAGCTGCCAAAATACTATGTGTGATGTTTTTTTTTTAAACATTTTTTTACAATAATGAGCCAGCATTATTTTTTTAAAAGCCACGTTTTACTTTACTCATTTGACAGTAAATCCAATTAACGCAGACTGAGCAGCAGTAATGCTGTCAGAATTTTTACTTAGTTATGACTACCACTACCCCACAGTTTTGAAACCTGTCCCTGCTTTAATATTAAAACCAGAAAAAAATAAGCTGAAAACTTATTTATCATTATAAGCAAGTGAAACTTGTGTTTGTATTATGAGATTTCAAAAGAGGAAGCATACTTACAGAGACGAGAATACTTGTGCCCCAAACACAGGAGAAAAGGTAGAATGCACTAAGTTGCCCAGACTCATTGAACTTGCTATGCTTTGTTTTTGAAAAGTGCATTTTCCTGTTAATTTTCTGCAATGAAAATCCATTGTTATTTATATGGCCTAGTACTTAGCATTTAGGTGTTAACTGCACTAGAATGTCTAAAAGTTTCAATGCATTGTCTTACCACTTTAATGCTTTAACGCAAAAATTTACTTTTAAGTTAGTCATAAAGTCTAATTAAAAACCTGACAATTATCTTGATGAAAGGAATTAATATTTTGTACTTACATCCAATACGTACTCCTGAATAATAGCATGTATGATTATTGCTACAAGCATGTAGAAGAAAATTGTAGCCAAGTCTTTGATGCCATAGTGATACAGAGAGATTGTTTCTGAAGATTGTTCTTCTAAAAGATAGAAACAGAGTTAACTGTTAGGCACTGATACAGTTTAATTGCTACTAAGTTTGTTTCTTAAGGTAAAACCTTTCAGACAGAAGTCATTTGCCATCAACCGAACAAATACAAGTCAGATTAAACTGCCATCACGAGCTAGGTCACTAGAATCTATTTACAATAGTCTTCATAAAATCACAAACTAAAACTGATTCTGGAAGAATGCAATATAAAAATGAGAACTTAAATGCACTTAGGAAGCTTACCCAAATGCACTGAAAGCAGAATATAAAGTTATGTTAAACTATCAACTTTCCATTGACTAGCAAAAAAAAAAAAAATCATCATTTGCAAAATCAGAATAAGAATTAACATGAACTTATCTACTAGTCAGACTGGGTTTTAGTACTAAGGATGATTCCAACAGAAAAGCCGCATCTTACCTAACATGATTCATTAAAAGTTTTACTTAACATCTGTTCAAATTTAGCAATTCATCTTACTGTCAATTTAGAAAATACAGCACACTAACAATGTCCGAGAACACTGTCTCGTGAATAAACACCTGCAAAACGCATACCTGTGGCAGGAATGGTAACATTATACTGAAGTGTAACAAAAATGACAGCTGCTTTTGCTGTAATCTGAAAAAGAAAAAACAGAAGTGCCATAAAAATCTCACTGAAATAAGTTATATTGAACTGAAAACTGGTTTCTGTACCCTTCCCCAGCACATCTGTCCCCCCCTAAGAAAACGATCAGCTCACATTATCATGTCAGTTCATTTGACTTTCTAACAGTAGAAGAGACTGCATGATCTCTATAGATCTCTACAGAAATAATTTCAAAAATTCTACTTACAAATACTATTTTCTACATTAAAATGATAGCACACACTGCAAAATCCAGCGCATAATGTATTATTACATTAACAGCATGTATAATGTCCTGTAATTCCTAGACCACAATGTGTGCAGCAATGGACAAGAATAAACTTAAAATTACTTTTTAATTTGACAAATTTTGAGGGTTAATATCATGTTCCTAAACATGTAAGTTATTTGAAAAATGTGAACAAGAAAGAAAAGGCATAAAGAAAGAACTGTGCTAGCTGCGTGCCAACTCACTACAACTGGCACTTGACCCTGGAGATCCCTTGGCAAAAAAAAATAAAATTTAGCGGTAGTTATGCCACCCCTTTATGAGGGACAGCTAGAAAAATCAGAATGAATGAAAGAGAGGGGAAATATGTTTGTTCTGAAGTCTTTTTTGGCCAAGGGGGATGACAACAAAAAAACCAAAACAAAACAAAAACAAAGAGCAGTCAGTAATCATGAATTAATCTTCTGCTTTATATCTTTGGTGAATCCCAACCAAGAGCATGAATCAACAAAACAGAGCAGGAAAAATTACCGTGCTTTACAATGTTCATGATCTGATTTGCTTCCCATTGCTATAAAAACCTAGCATCCCTGCTTCATCTTACGGATTAGTAAAAAACATCTCTAAGATTCTTGGAAGGATACCTTGGTATCTGAAGATAATCATTATATTACTACCGGCATTTATTATCATTCAAAAGACTTTTTTTAATCTTTTAAACTAGCACTTTGTAAACAAGCAGCAGATTTTCTGTGAATCCTTGAATACATTGCGGAGCATTCACTTCGTGTAACTTCGTGTAACTGCGTCGGGCTTCCTACACATCGATGGAGCCTCTAGAGGACAATCCAAAACATTAGTCAACTATGAACTGCCCTTTGAAGGCTCTCTCAACCACTCCAAGTCCTAATTCAGCTGGCCAAGTCAGACAGTAGAAGTACCTTATCATACCAACACTAACCACCCCAGGTGATTTCCAAGACCTATATCAAAGCATTTCAAAAATTACAGCAATCTTTTCAAGCCACACCACATCTGTACCAGCAAAGGCACATGGCCCTGCTATGCTGGGGTAGAAAACATCCTCAAGTGAAAACCTCAGCCTATCTAACCCACTCAAAACTTCCAGCGCTACCATTAACACAGTAAATACAGTAACCCAAAAGTATACATAAATGGTAATGGGTTAGTCCACGTCTCTAACCTCAGATCCCACAAACCACTATATAACATCTGTCTGTGGTGACTTTTGATAGCAAACCCAAACATAATGGCTTTCTTGGTGTGCCTTGTTTTTTCTTTTCCATATGTTGTTATTTTTACTCAACTCCACTCTAAAGCCGAGCAGCATCAAAGGCCGAATAAAATTACTCTGAAAACCATCCCCATAGCAAAAAACACCCACAACCCTTAAACAAATGACTTTTGGTATATCAAGTGAATGAAAATGGACGCGTAGGACTTTGACAGGCCACCACTGAGAACATCTGGGCAACCACACAGGCAAATCCCCTTGCGGGTTCTCTCAAGAGGTGACCGAGAGGACCTAAAAAAGAGTCGGTTTGGATCAGAAGCTAAGTTCGAGGGGTTTTAGTTATTTATTGATGTATTTATTTATTTATTTTAAACCAAGTTTCATGGAGGCGAGGCCGCCTTCCAGCCGGGCCCGGCAGCCCCAGCTCCCCCCCAGCCGCCTCTCGGCGCTGGGCCGGCCCCGTCAGGCGCCGCGCGGCCCCGCGGCTGGGGGTGGCGGGGGGGCGGGAAGCCACGTGTGCGCGCCCTGTACGTACACGTCACCGCTCGTTTCCCTTCCCCCTGCGGGATTGGCGGGAGGGGCGGGGGGTGTGCCGCAAGGCCTCACGGGAGCTGTAGTTCCGGCGGGGCCCGTTGGGGCAGCGCACACAAAGAGCGCGATGGGCTGCGGCGGCAGGGCCTCGCCCCCCCCACCCCCTCCTCCCTCTTCCCCCCCGGGCCGAGCGCGGCCGCGCACCCCTCCCCCGGCCGAGTGCCACGTAGCCCCGCCGCCGCCGCCACGAAGGGACCGAGCGCGCCTCGTCCCCCCCCTCGCGGAGCCGGGGCACGGCCGAAGCGGGTGAAGGGGGGCGTTCCCGGGGATGGCGCCCGGCCGGGCTCCGAGCTCCGCGCTCCGCACACGGCCGGGGCCGGGGGCCAGGCGGCCCCCCGGGGGTGTCCCGGCGGCCCCCGCAGGGCGTGTGCTCGGCGGGCAGACGGCAGCCGCGTCGCCCCGCGCCTCGCCTCGACTCGCCTTACCTCGAACATGAGCCCCAGCAGGAAGATCATGGCCATGCAGGACACGATGTCGGCGTGGTTCTGCACGACGAACTCGTGGCTCAGCACCGGCGGGTTCTTGTTGCTCTTCTTGCGGATCGCCATGGCGGGCCGGCAGCCGGGCTCCGCCGCCTCCCCGCTGCCAGCGCAGCTCCTCTCGCCGCGGCCAGGAAGAGGCGGGGGGGGGGGGGAGGAGGCGGCCGCGCGGCGGGGGAATGGCAGCCGCCGCCGCTCCGCTTCACCCCGCCCCGCCCGCCGCGGCCCCGCCGCTGCCCGGCCGCAGGGAGCAGCCGCCGCCAGCGCCCCTGCCGGCCGGCGGGGAGCCTCCACCGCGCGGCCCCCGCGGGGAGCCGAGGCCCGGCGGCGCCCGGAGCCCCCCGAGGGCGGCGGGGGGCCCGGCCCCGCGCACAAAATGGCCGCGGCGCGCGGCCGGCTGCGCTAGGCCGAGCTCCGCCGGTCCTGCGAGCCCACCTGCGGTCGCTTTCCTCCTCCCTGGCTCTCGCCGAGCTGTGTTCTCGCCAGGCCTCTCCCGAGCCGCAAGTTGAGCGGGCGGAAGGCTAGGCTCGCTGGGTCCGTTACGGCTGTACCTGAGGCACGGCCGGCGGGTGCTGCGAGCGGGCAGCGGGCTCCTGGCGTCCCGTCTGCTTATGTCCTGACGTACAGCCCGAAATAACAAGCGTGGTCCGAGTAACAGCAACGGGGAAGCCAGGGGCAGGAAAAGTTGTCCGAGCAGAAGGGCAGAAAAGCTAAACGGGAAATAGGGAATGGGGAAAAGACATTAAAAGGGAGGTAAGACGTGGATAAAACAAAAAAACCACCCACTCCCAAACCAGAAAGCTGTTCTGGAGCTAAAATAGACAAATCCAAGAAAAACCAGCACAGATGCAGAAAACACGCAACAGCCCCCCCCATCATAATAGTTTTGTTAAAGCTTCCAGCTGACAGATATTCACAATGGATATATGGAGATCAAGCTCTAGAAAAGGTGTCGTTTATGGCTGAATTTAAGCATTGTCAGGAGGGGTTTTGCTGCCAGCAGCTAACGAATCCTGATAAGATGTTAAGGTGCAGCTATTCAGTACAGCTTTGCCTCGTCAGAGCTGAACGAGTGCGCACCACAGACAGTCCATGTCTATGAACTGGTTTCTTTCCGTGTGGACCAGTGACTCGAAGATCTGGCTGGTTAGTGTAGGACCAGGCAGTGCATCTACTTTTTGACATGCACGAACTCATGAATAAAAAGTGACTATAAAAGAGAGAACTGTCCCTGTGATCATTTTTATAATTATTTAGAAATATTGGATATTAGGAAGAATTTCTTCATGGAATGGTTGGGTATGCATTGGAATGGGCTCCCGGGCAAGTGGTGGAGTCATCACCCCTGGAGGTATTTAAGACATGTATGTGGCACTAAGGGACATGATTTACTGGTGGGCTTGGTAGTGCTAGGTTGATGGTTGGACTTGATGATCTTAAGGGTCATTTCCAACCTAAATGATTCTATGATTTTATTCTATGATTCTATTTCACTTGAAAGTTTGACTGAAACTTTATTAAAAGATGCCCGTGGAAATAAGATATGCATATATATACATACACACTTATTATTATGCTTACATTAAAAGTACAATACTCCAACAATGCAACTCTGAAATAACGTTCAAAATGTTTTGAATAGTCCATTTCTAGCAATGTGACTGAGATGAATGACATCAAGTTAGCTGGACTTACGTTGTCTGTCATGCTTTGTCATCATATTCTGTTGGTTTGTTTTCCATTTTACTTCACAGTTTCATGTTTTGTAGACTAAAAAACAGAAATTTACCAGGTTCGCTACAGTAGTCACTGTATTTGAAAGCAATGTGCCCAGATTCAAGCAAGAAAAAGTCTCTTATTAGAGTCTTTTCTTAAAAAATAAACACATATTAGAGTGTTTATTTTTAAAGTAATACTAATTTCCCCAGTAACACTTTAGAAGGGCTGTTCCCTTATGATTCTTAGATGTAAAACCTGAGACAAAATTAAGTTTGTTGTCCTAGAAAGTAACAGCTCAAATGCTTCATAACACCAGCTAGCAGACTCATATCTCCCCAGTCTACTTCCTGTGTTGCTTTCATCAGAACACTAGACCAAATGTTGGGCTGTGTGTAGGAATGAAGAAACAGTAGGACAAAAATGCCTCAGAGCCTCCTGGAAAAGACTTTCTTTGGCATCCATTAACTCTAAGAGAAAAACAAATAAACAAAGCAGAAAAAAAAAAACAAAACAAACCTTCTAAGTGGCTGTGACGCTTCAGTGGCAAGGGGGTTTTGGAATTAGTCATTGAGCCACAATCAGAATTTCTTTATTTATCAAAACTGCCTTAATCAGGAGGAAAAAAAAAAAAAAGAAACAAGGTATTGGGGAAAGGCAAGAACTAGGCAAAGTAATAAAGGGGGACTAGGGAATGAAGTGATCAATATGGGCAGAAGAGGACAGTGTTCACTGGGTTAAAGGCGATCCCTGAAAACAACATTAAGACAACATATCTTAGAATGATCATTCGCTGCTAAGCCTGAAGCTCAGGTTGAAAACTGTAACGTCCCTCAATCTATATTCTGAGAGCTGTTCAGATTGACAATATACAGCTGCAGTACATTTCATGTAGGAAAAAGCAAAATCAAAATAATCCAAAAAACATGCAACAGCAAGAAATAATTATTCTTAACTTGGCACACAGTGCTGTTGCTTAGGAGTTTGAATGACACTTGTCAACAAAAAACAGATTTATGCTCAGGTTCAAGCATTAAATCAAGAATTTTCAGAGCCAGAGGTATACTGCAATGAATAAAAATTAGCTGTGAAGATACTCAGAGGTTTTGTATAAATTTATTAAATTAGGGAGAGAGGAATACTGGTTAACTGGAGATGATCTAGGGTATTTACAGAATACATTCCCCTCCCCTCTCACATTTTATTTTTAAATATATGAAAGAAAGAAGTCTAAAGTGAACAAGCATTCGTATTTCAGTACCAAGATGTTTTTATACCTTAGGAATATCTCAATTTCCTGGCCATACCAGTATTCATAATTCTAAAGCAAGAAGAACATTATTGCAAGAACGGCTGATGTGAAAGTAGATCCTCAATTACACACCCTACAGTTATGGATGTAATATACCGCAGAAGCGAAGCACATTGAGATGGTATAAAAATTAAAATTCTTTTTTTTTCTTGAATCCATTTCTCAACTCTACCTTAAAAGAAATTAGGTCCACAGAACCTAGGAAACAAGATTTAACTAACTGCCTGGGGTGGGACATCGTTTTTTCACGCTGTAATCAGCAAATGCTGTGAACGGCCGGCTGCAGTCCTGTCACACAGGCATGAAGATCTTCTTGGTTTCAATCCATTTTTGTGTTTATCGTAATATAAATTACTCTACTGATAAAGAAACCTGTTGCCTCATCTGAATATTTTCCATGCCTTCCTTCTATTGGAGTTCCCTCTTCTGCCATATGATGTTTCTTATGGCACCTTAGGCGAAGTGTGATGATCTAAAATGCTTGAGACTGTCGCCTGTCAGTCCTTAGTCTGCCTCTTGCCAAGGGGTTGCTGGTCTATGTTTGCCATGTTTCTTTCCAGATTTCCGTATATTGAAAGACTAGGTTTCAAAATGATCACACAACTTAGGAAAGAAGTTCCTGACAGCCTGAAATCTGTTGCAGGTTGCAAGTCTGTAGAGGATTTGGTAGTAACCATATTACTGCTCCAGAAATAACAGATACAAACAGAACAATGCCCTTCCTATTTGGAAACCTTTCCATCATCACATATGCTTAAAAACATAACCAAGAATGACATTTTACAATAAATATAAAATTAGCAAGAAACAGAATGGAAAACCTGAAAGGGTTATAACTTCTAACAAAATTCTTTCCTAGCTCTTAAAACTAATAAACCTACCTTTTTGTATTCCGTCTCTCAGGACAGTATCTTAAAACTAGCTGCCAGGAAAGCTGGAAAGCAAATTTGTGCTCCTTCAATATTCTGTCCCTAGCTGTTTATAAAGTTAATGCATTGAACAACATTTGCCCTTCCATCTTGATCAGACAGAATTCGCCCCTTCTCTTATTTTTATTCTTAACTTTTAATGCATTCTGGACAGATGAGTGTACTCAAATGCAAGGGATGTAAGTAGGCTAATCCCCATTTTTATACATACATGGCATATAGCTTACATTACTGTTCTATTTTTAAATACACATTCCTTCTGACTTAAAATCTCAGTCAACAAGGAGTCTTAAGACTTTTACAACATGTCATAGCAGTTGCAAGTATCCTTCACTGTATGTATATACATCTTAGTAACTGCAATCTCTGCTTTTAAAATTTCAGACACCATATATGATCATGAATGACAAGTCAAGTCTGGTTAAACTGCAATTTCTGTCATCGTCTGAGAATTTTAGGTGTTTGCTGCATCACAGCATGGAACATGTAGTTCTCTGATTTGCATCATATCTCTTTCTTCACTGTCTGCAAATTCCAAAGATGCTTTAATTCGATTCTGAAGTTGTTTCCGTGTATTTAAAACGAAACACAGTAAAACAGAAGAAAATGGTTCAATGACATTTAGGCTGCCATTAGACTTCTTTAGCTTGGGAAAGTAATGAGACATCATCACTTCATATCAGGTTCTGGCTATTAGCCTCCGGTTGTAGGTACTCAAGCTTCCCCTCATGACAGAAAACTGTACCATTCCACTTATATTTCTGTGCAAAATGTCATAATTCAGAGCATGTGAATGAGCTTTTTAAAAAAGAAGTGATGATAATTACCTTTTCATTCCTTGCAATGAAAAGGGTAAGCAAACATTCATGAAGTAACTACAGAAAAATAATTATTATTAATGGCAAGAAGTCTACATGAAAGCTTCTGAGTAATTATGAAGAGAGAAACAAACCAAAAAGAACTGAGAAAAACCAATGTTTGTGGGAGGCAGGAGAAGAAAAAATAAAGTGTTTGTACTAGAAGACAGAACATACAGAAGTAACACAAAAGTATATATTTATATTTTATGTTTATACTATATATATATGTATATATAAATAAAATATGAAAAATACCGAAGTAGGAAAAGTAAACAGAAAACACATAAGGAAGAAAAAACTAAGAACAGTATACCTGAAAATGACTTCAAAATGGCACTGCACAGAAAGCAAGCAAAAATCACGATGTGGTTGAAAATCAGATGGAGAAAGTTTACAAAAAGCATCATATCTTGGAGGTCTCTTCCAACCTAGATGATTCTGTGATTCTGTGATTTTACAGAGCAGAAAGCTAACACTTCCCCTCTTCAGTGGTTTGGTTACTACTTCGGAATATGTTTTCAGCTTTGGATCACTGTTCTTGGGTATATTTTTATATTGGATCTGGCTCAGATATCAGAGCAAACGCTATTAACTTCATAAGATAATGAAAACTCCTAAGCCATGCCTATTCAAAGTACCCCAGCACAAATGAAGGTTCAGGACTGGACTTAAAAGGTTTTCAAGGACCTTCGGTCCTTGAAATTTGTCTTTGGTATTGTCTCCTTGAATTTGTCTTTGGTACCTTTAAACATCTCATATCTCATTTTTTTAAGTTGGACCAGCATTAAAAGAGTGTATAAATCATAAGAAACTCACAAATTTTAAATACACAAAGTAATGCAAATATTTATACATTATTCTGAAAGTTTAAGCTACATGGAAAACTGAACCTTAAGTTAAAATTCATCTTCAAACACTGCATTTTAACACACTATACAGTATCTTACAATCAAATACAACCTTTAGTTAAAATAATTGTAGTTTAAATGGAGTTAATAGCAAAATTTGAAGCTTGTTAGTTATAAAGTGATAGAAAAACTTAACCTCATATGGTGCACAATAGGTATGTCAATTTACACAGCTTTTTAATCCCTTTCTTAGATGAAATTTAGAAGATAGAATTTAAGTCTGTCCTAACTCTGTGCATTTTTTTTAAATGTAATGTAGTTAAAATTAATGATGAATACTTTGAATGAATTTCACAGAAATCATGTTTGCCTGAGAAAACAGAGAAGTCTGGAAGTACTTTCAGCATTTGTTAAAACACATTGCAGTGAGTAACCAGCAAAAATGTGCACAAGCACATAAATTAAAAAAAAAAAAAAAGGAAAAACAGCATTTCCACCTGTTAATAAAAATTGGACGTTTTTTAGAATTTACAGGTAAATTATTAAAAAGACACTTTTTGAAAGGCACAGGAAAATGAAAACAACTTTAGTGTCAAATCTTTTCTTTTTACTACAGATTTTTTATATCTTTGATTAAGTTTATAATATAATAGACTTTGCTATTTGTCTTCTGTGACCAACGATAAAGCTTGGCATTTTATAACAGAGGTAACACTCAGTTCTTCACATTCATTCTATTTTATTAACCTCAGTACCTATAAATTTTTAAATTCCCATAAAGTAGAATATGAAAATTATCATTTAACTGACTATAACATTGCTTTAAAATTGTTAATACTTTTTTAAATGAAAGAAGAATTAATTTTTATTTTACATGTCATCTGCAATCATCTTTCTGTTTTTTCATGCAGCAACTGTGCAGATTGAGAATGTTTTTGAGCAATCTTGTGTAAGTTATAAATTGTTTCTCCATCTGAAGTTGGGAGATGCATCACGTACTGTTAAGAAAAAAAGACCAAATTATTCACAAATTAACACTTACATGCTGCGTATAAACATTAGACTATCTCAACCTTAATTGTAAAAGTGTACATTTCTGTACATACCATTTTTTTTAAATTAAACACCGCCAGTTTGTCTATTAGAATACTCTCCTTCAGGCCAATGCTGAATTTTAATGAAAGCTAATAAACATTATCTGGATCACAGTGTAACTTCTAGTGATATAAAGCATGAGTAATAAAAAAGGGTTTAATAATCCTACAGTTATTTTAAGTTCAGGATATTAACATTTCAAGATTATTAATACATTTGAGGTAGCACTTGCTACATTTTCTGAAATTTATGAACTTGAGAGAAAAAAAGTGCTGCTAAATTAGCAACAGTTAAATTATTTCTTTTTCTTCATCAACGGTCTTTTAAAAATGCAAAACAATGACAATCATCCAAATATAGGAGAAAGTTAAATGCACGTATTGTGCCATGCTCCTGTATACAAGGCATTATTTTTCTGTTTGAAGTGAGAAAAGTAAATCATTAAAGGCAGTTATCACTCCTAATTGTAGCTTTAAAAGTTATGTACCCACATAAACTGCAATCCCTAGAATGTAGTGGTGAATTAATGACTGCAGCAGACAGCATATGGCCATAATTTGCATGGAGTAGCTCTCCAGTAACAGTGGAATACGGCTGTCACATTTATTACCAACACTGACAACATGTTTCTTTGGGAAAATATTTTGTGAAAATTAAGCAAACAGTGTTATGACTGCAGCTCAAGTCTTCCATAATGAGAACAAAACCTGAAATACTGCAACTCAGACTAGCTCGTAAGGACATTGTATCAAAGCTAAATGAGCATGTAAAGTGAGTATGCAAGCATTTCTACGCTACATGCTCAGAACCAATAGAATCAGTTTTCCTTAACAGATGTCCTTAATTTGAACTGAAAAACCAACAGCGGTCACATGATGTTAAGCGTGTATTACAGAACTGGGTCTAAGATTGTATTGAAAAAGTTAGCAACTGTTCCCACACTGTTGAGATAATCACAAGAAACTCCTAAGTGTTCTGATGAGATTGCTTTCTTCTTTCTCTATGAGCACAAGTTGAAGATTAAAAACCAAACCAAACCAAAAAACTTTAAAAGGCAATTCTTGTGCTTCTGGGAAAGCTGGAGTACGCAGCTAAATCAAGGACCTCCAACTTAATTAAAGGAACCACAATCAATTCCTCTGTTTAGTATATCCTCTAGTTATTACAACTTTATAATTGTTTCAAGACGTTGCTACTTTGTGAACAGTTATCTGACTGAAGCTCCCTATCTGCTGTCTCTTCAAATTTCAAAGGTGATTTCTGAGGAAAACTGAGTGATTTTTGTCCAGTAAACATGAAAAAGTTGTTCTGAGCAAAACTGGCTTAAAGAGATGAAAGTCACTAGCTTCCTCAGACAAATCAATTCCTTAACGTTTAAGATGGACACACACAGTCTTTTGTATCAAAGACTGCAAGTCTACCTGTAAAGAGAAAGTTAATTTATCCACTATTTCATCTAAACAGAAAATGTTGCTGCTTGAGCTACCCCAGCAGTGAAAGGGAAGGGATAAGTTTAATCCATAGCATCTGATACCCTGGAGCAATCTTGTGTAGCCAGATTGGAGAAGCGTGTAGGTCTAGGCTCAATAATGTATGTCAATAACCAACAACTGAGATCACATTTAGTTACTGCTGGTGCAGCATCATGTCGGTAAGCGTCAATGGCATTCTCTACAAAGTATGCTTAAAACCATTATTTTCCAAACTTTGATAAAAATAACTGCTTGCACGATTTTAATCTATTTTCTTGGAATAAAAATCATGTTACTATTATTATTAAAAAAAATAAATCTCTATTGTTCAAACAATACTGAGCCTATCAGCTGATTTATCATTAAAATAAACAGAAGGTGTAGTTAGAAGACACTAATTTAATCTTATTTATATTATTAATTAGATTCTGTCTCTTCCTGCTCCCCCCAACCAGGACACAACAAACATTACACAGAAAATCAAAATGAAAATGACTGTCTTTAAACCCCACTACCCACAACTTACACACTTTTCCTTCTTTTTCCAACTTCTTCAAGTGGACTAGGAGGTTTTTTTCTGCTGCTAGTAGTAAATTTTCAGGAATGTCCTAAGGGGAATACAAATATGAGTTTTGTACTTGTTTAAATATCTTTCAATATCGCCCAATGATTTTTTTCAATATATGGAAATCGTGGCTTATTAACATAGATTTTCCTCTTCTGAATTACTATGTTGAACATTCAGTTAGTTTTACAGCGACAAAAGCATGGAATGTGTAAACCAATTTTGCACCATTTAAACTAGTAGCCTAATAAGACATTTTTGTTTACTGTTCTTATTTTTTGCATCATGCACTTGTACTATACAGACTTTGGCCAACTCAAAGACTGTGTTCTACTGAACTTAGTCTGCACTGGGTTGTTGGTGTAGCTGAGCATTTTTCCACAGGTTTTAATGACAAATTTAAAGAGGCCTTTCTCCAGATACCTATATTACTTCTATTTCATGATACTACTTGCATGAGTTTAAAAGTCCTTTAACAGTTAGTATTTGTAAATCAGTAAGCAAACAGTTTCAGGAGGACAAAGTGTATCTTAAAAAATTTCAGTGCTGAGTAAGTAACAATGAACAATATTTCTCAAAATTCCTTTCTCCAGCATAATCTAAGTAAAAACTCCTTTTTGAAAATTACAAAAGTTCTTCTCCAAATTACACGAGTCTGTCAGAAGAAATCCTTAGAAAACTGTCTCAGTAAATTGCAAATCTTTAAAAAGTTCTGACAGATTATACCTTTTTTACATTAAAGCTTTAGTAGTACTGAAAAAAACCTCTTATCTGATAATGACAGGAAAAATGGTTTTTGATTTACAGAAACACGTGAATGGCTATGTACTTAAAAACTGCAGTATTTCAAGCAGGAAAACTGCAGGAGCTAGACAGCCGCAGATAATGGTACATCAGCACTTCAAAATGTTCAGTGTGACTTGTAGTCACTTCTTTGGAATCTGGGAATTAGTAGAACCATGAAAAAACGAGTTGTGAAGCTGTTATAGACCTGTTCACACACCACAGCCATTGTCAACTATGACATCTTCTGAAGCTAATGCTGCATCTCTCTGAACTCTATTTGCTAGAAGGGACAATCCCCACACCACATGTTCAAATTACTGAGGTTACATGAGGAATGAAGTTGCAAACAATGACTTTTTTGCCTGTCTAACGATGCCCAAATCTACCTGACTTCTGAGAGCAATACCCATCTCTGTGAAAGTGTAGGCTGATGAATTAGGAAGCAAATGTTCCAACCAATCTGTCTCCAAACACCCTTTGACATATCAACAATTAACAGTCATCTCGTAATTTCCGCTTGGGACAAAACACTAAAACTGTATTTTTGTTTGGTCCTACGAGACAGAATTTAGGACCATCTAAATAGTGAAATAAGAAATTTTTAAGAATCATGTCGGTCCCAATCCAAGGCAGTCACGTGCATTTTGAACAAGCAGAAATCTTTTAAAGCTTTTTTCTTCTTCTTTTTAAAAAGGCACAATGATATTCACTCAAATACTTAGGCTGTCACACACTATTTTATGAACATAACCTCAATTTCTTTAGTTTAATCTGAAATCTTTTAATCAAGAATTACCTTGTATACTAAACTTAGGAGCTCTGAGGATGTAAATGATTTTCCAACGTTCTTCTGGAAAACATCCAGAATTTGCTTTTCACGAGCAGTTCGGTGAGAAATGTATCCTTGAATTCTAGTGTTTGCATCACGTACTACTGGGCCATGACCTAAATTGAAACACACATACCAAAGCAATATTACTTACATTTGGAATTAAGTATGCTATCGAATAATTGACTCATTCTTATGTAAACTATGGTAGTTTTTTTTTTCATATAAATAGACTAAAATTGAGTGTCTGCATCACATTCTGCACTTGAACAGGATTAAGATGGAAAGGGGGAATTAGAAGATCTTAAAAAGTCTGAATTTGGAAAAGGAATACTTCCAATGGTATACGGAAAGCAAGGAAAGACCTAGATAAAGATTGGTCAATAAAGAAAAAATGGAAAAAGGAGTTTACTACTCAATAGATTTGAGAATCAGGTTTTTATATTACCTCTGCTTGACTCACACCCTCCAGAGAATATTGATATTGATGACTTAAACTGATACTGGTCTCTACAGAGTAATGGGTGAGGCAAAGACTCCTGTATTGTACTATTGTTCCTGTTGTGGAGGGTAGCTAACTCCAGCAAACACAGAGGTGAGGGAAGTAACATTGTGACAGATAAATTTTCCAGTACAGATCTTCACAACTCACTCACACGCTATACTTTACTCTCCTACATACATATGTTTGTACATATAATAAATAAATAATAAATAATAATTTAAAAAAAAAGAAAGAAGAAAAATCAGTGAGACAATCCAAACATGCCAGGGCAGGAAGAAGTGATGCACAAGAAAGGTTACATATAGATCATTGTGGATCTGGCTGCGTAATAAAAAAAATGCACATGCTTTTTCCTGGACTTACTGAGGCAGATGAGAACCATTCAACATACTGATAGGTCTTTGAATAAAATTAGAATAAGGCTTAACTGATATATCACTAGCCTTTGTGGAAAATGAAAAACTGCCTCATGATACAATAAATAACAGATGAAATCAAAATATTTTTCAGATATGGGAGTTACGTGCGCACAAATTAAACTTTATGATTCACCTATTTACAAATTTACTTGCAGTGTTGCATGAATATTTATCACATGCTTTTTACAGCAAGGTTTCCTGTTTTTTCCTCATACACCTCACCTGAAGTAGCAGCAGCAACTTCCGTCTCTGCCAGACTAAACTCTAAGTATTTTTTTTATAAAATGAATAGGACAGCAACTACTGTAAAAATAATTGTCTTTTAGAAATTATTATGTATCATCCAAATCAATTTATTTTATTCACTATATTTAAAAAATCATTATATTCTTTGCTTATAGTTTTGGGTTGACTGACTAAATGAGTTTTTAACTTCAAGACATTTTAATTTATGGCTTATTTTGCCTGAGGACAGGCAGCTTACAGAAAATGAGCAAACAATTTTTCATGATTTAAATATTTGTGTAATAAAAAGTGTCAAATGAATCCACCCTTTAGGAATTCACTATGCCACATGGTCTACTGCCATTTCATATGCACATACAGATATTAAAACTATGTCAGAAAGCTTGTACTAAATTTAGATGTGGATCTTTCACTTTGTCATTTTTCAGGGACAGCAGTGTAGTTAATTTCACAAATAAATTAATATCCACATATATTTAAAGCTTTTCTGAGAATTTTAAACAGATCTTTTAAAATACAACCATCTTTCCAATATTAACTTAGATGTTGCATCAGACAGCTTCATATTATTTGAGACCTCTGTATATTCCAGGTGATCACAAACAGCAAGTATTTATTCTTATAGCACCCTGTGAAGACACACAGGTTCTCTAAGTTTACACAGGAGAAATTAAAGCACAAAGAATAAAAGTGAAGAAAATAATTGGCTCATGAAATCTTGCACAGACTCCTAACTACCATTTTTTCTGTATTATCAAGTAACACTGTTTATTATTACAGGTTAGGGAGCCCTCTGGCGGCTAAAACACCCTTTTCTCTTCCCAAAGATTCTCAACTATGAGCAGGAAAATAGACTGCAATGAGTACTTTGCCAGAAGTAATTTCCACATTCAATTAAAAACAAAAACAAACAAACAACAAACAGCCAAACAAAACATGAAAAGGGAAGGATTGGCCAATTCTGCTACTAACACCTAGCCAGCAATCACCTTATTGTAAAAATTCATGCTCTCTTACATTTATTTCTCAGACTGCAATGTCAGTGCTAAAGCATGGACAGGGAAAAGAGACAATACAAGAATTATGAAGATCTAAAACTGTAATAAGATTAAAGTATTGAGGTTATATAGAATGGACTGGTAAAACAAACTGCATTCTGCTATAGTTATCATTTTATTGTAGTACATACCAATCACATAAACAATTGTTTTGACTTGGTAGTAGTTATCTTTTACACAATTGTATGTACATGTTGTGATGCATGGATAAAGAAACAAAGCTAGCTACAAACCATCTCAACGCTTAGCTACTTATCAAGGGAAATGCACAATGTCCTACCGTCTTCCTAACTGCAAGTACAGCATGAACACATGTACAACAGCGTAGCCAACAGTTACAGATAAGTGGGACAGATATTCAGCCTTGGTGAATGTGTAATCTAGATAAATAATGACTAAGAAGAAGTGAAAGGCAGCAGATAAAACCGATAAACCAAGTAGAATTTGGGATATAGGGTTTTGGAAGACAGTAATCAAATAAAGGAACAGAATATGCTTTCCAGATATTTAAGAAAGCAGAACATTTCATTCATCAATAGATTGAGATTCAGGAGGCTAAAATATTCTTAGTTTTACTGCTAGTTTAGTCAATTACTATAAATACTATTTCTGTGTCAGCCTCCACATCCATGGAATACATAGAATGGTATTTTTCTTAAATAGCATTTAAAAAAAACCCCACAACTAAGCATTTTTATGATCTTAGATCTTAAAGCACTTAAAGAACACCTACTTCAGAAGAAGTATATTTTAAAAACGAACACAAAAGAGATTCAGCAATGTAGGTTAAACATAGATGGTTAATGGAGGAAGACAGAAATGAGAATAGAGAGTCACTCAGAATGGCTAGTTGAAAAAGATGAAATGGAAAAGGTCTGAAAAAATCCTGAGATGTAGTTCTGAAAAGAAAATGAGGAGCTTAAACCTTAGTTACATAATGAATTCTTAAAATCCAATCTTGTCAAATAGACACATGGCTTATATGAAAATTAAATGCATTCCCAAGGTTTGGGGGAGATAAGAAGAAAAAATGAAAAGCAATGTCACAGACCGAATGAATCAGCAATTTATTTTTAGAACATGATGTTCGACCTCTTGGCTCTTGTTCAAATTTGAGCTAAGTCATTAACTAAGATAACCATTTGACAGTTCTGCAGCCTCCCAAGATGAATTTGTGATTAATCTGTGTTGCAAAGGACAGACCTCTCTCTCAAAGACATTACTAACACAACTAAAAAACTAACATTGCTACTTCTAACTACACTATTACTACTAACTACTACTACGAACACTACCACAAACATTATTAACAAAAGCTACCCACATTGGCAGCGTACTTAGGGCTGCGGAGGACCAAAAGAACAAGTATTATTTTTCTCTTCCAGGCTAACATTAAGGGTCACGGATAGTTTAATAAAAGTAAACCCAATTTTCTCTATGGTTCCTACAGTAAAAGATCCTGGCCTCTGTATGCTTTTAATACAGAAGTGCAAGGTTCACCCTCAGAGGGAGAAACCACAGGAAAGAAAGACATCTATCACTGAAAGATTTGTAAGTCTTACAAAACTTCATGCCATTAAGTCAGCATAGCTTAGTGCTAGCAGCACATTAAGTAATGAACCGTAGTTGTGACACTAATAATGATGTTTGACGTAGTAAGAGTTCTCAGGTTCTTAGAGGAGATACAATTTATATAGTAATATATAGCAGTTAAAAATAGAACAACTAACCTGGATATATTAAATCTGGCTTCATTTGTAATAGCCTTTTCAAAGTTTTCATGTAATCATACAGGTCTTCAATTACTGTTGTTCCTTCCCCTAATATACAGTCACCAGAAAATATAGCATTTTCTTCTTCTAGATGTAAAATCATATGGTCATCAGTGTGCCCAGGCGTATGTAAAACTCTGTTTAAAGAAGAAGAACAACAAAAGTGTAAGTTTTTCATATACCAGTCATACAGAAATTCTAGCTTCATTTTCAGAAGGTAGAAACAAATAATGATAAAATGATACACCAACAGAGTAGCCTACAACAAGAATGAGAAAAAGTATAGTACCAAGAAAGTCAGACTGAAAGTCTGAAAAAGTGTAGTACTCAGAAGGTCAATGTAAACAGGATATCATTTTGTCTAATTACAGTCCGTTTTCATCATCACTAATATACGCTGAATTACATGACACATCATAATAAAAGTACATTAAGGTAACTTGCTAATCATGTAAAAATTGTGGTACAGAGGGCTTTACTCTGATACTTTAAGAAAGAAAAAAATCACACGTTATTTCTAGATTGAGAAGTGTAAAGTTCATGACATATCACAGAATCACAGAATCACAGAATCGTCTAGGTTGGAAGAGACCTCCAAGATCATCTAGTCCAACCTCTGCCCTAACACCAACAAGTCCTACACTAAACCATATCACCAAGCTTTACATATAAACGTCTTTTAAAGACCTCCAGGGATGGCGACTCAACCACCTCCCTGGGCAGCCCATTCCAATGCCTAACAACCCTTTCGGTAAAGAAGTTCTTCCTAACATCCAACCTAAACCTCCCCTGGCGCAACTTTAGCCCATTCCCCCTCGTCCTGTCACCAGGCACGTGGGAGAATAGACCAACCCCCACCTCGCTACAGCCTCCTTTAAGGTACCTATAGAGAGCGATGAGGTCTAAATATATATTGTACCTGGCAAAAGAGGGTAAGGGTGATGTTGCTAATTCTTTTGGAAATTCACTGTGTACTACTGGACCCAAACCAAATAAAATTCTGTCTCCCAAAACTTACTTTACCCTGAAAGCCCCATGACACAGTGGAGTAGAACCTTAAAATACGAGGAACTGTGGTCTTTTAGCTGTTCTATGTGCAAGTCATGAAACATCTGAAAGGTATGGACTTAGGACCCCCCGACTTGAATGAATTCCGCGTTAGAGACCACCAGTTGATTCGTGTATAGTATACCCGAGCTGCTATGGAGCTGCACTGCAGTGTCCTTGCGCTACAAGTTTTCAAAAGACAGAAGGCCTTCTGATTCAAGCTGAAAACATGCAACTTAGACCAGCATCACTGCTAAAATTCAATAGAATCAATCAAATTCACTGCATCTAAACAGTGACTATGAACTTACAGAGCTGGTGCCAAGCACGGTGTACAAGCCATGGCTAAACAGCACCCAGCCAAGTCAGTGCAGGGCTGGGAGACCAGTGGTACACCACTGTCTGTCGCAAGGACTCCCAGCTCTTACGGAACATGGTGTTCAGCAGAAAATATGTGACTATGTTGCCCTGCTGAGGCAACATAAAATCAGTTTGATGAGTTACACCTTGCCTTTGTGGGAGGTGGTATCTTCCAGTTCCTTATGAAACTTCACCTGGAAATTTCATTATTAACTTGTTAAAAACAAACAAAAAGGAACCCAATGCACCCTGGCACACCTCCTTTAAAACTTGAAGGTTGCTAACTGCAACATGAAATGTAACATGAAGATATTGTTATTTTAGAACCAATGGGATGGACATCTATCCTTAAAGTACCGATTAAACAACCAGTTGAGATTATTTGCTTTTAACCAAGCGTGAAATTTGGTTGTGTAACTGCAAACACCAAAATATATCACCCCCGCCTTGCTTGGAGTCAAATTGTTTTCCATCTGTAAGTTGATTATGTCCAAACACTTACGGTAGTTATGTCTTCAATATTTCTATGCCCACTCTGTGTATTTTGTTTTAAACTTAAAAAAAATAAATATTCTACAAGTGGAATATGATTCACATCTAAACTGAAGAAAACAAGCAAAATTTGTCCTGAGAAGAGTAATGCCTTGTTGATGAAAGAATTCTGGAGACAGAATGAGCAATGATTTTTTTTGGTGCCTGTGTGACAGAGGGTGGCATTCGTTTCAGACTCATTCATGCAAACAAGACAGGCAATGTGCTCCCTGGGAAGAATTTTCTCCAAACTGGTACCCTGCAAGAACCTGACAGGTAAAAGGATTCAAATTTAACATTTTAATGTTAAATATTACTTTTTTTAATGTCTCCTTTGGAAATATTTTACCTTATCCATCTTTACAACATAAACATCCCCAAAGGTATTAATTTTACATCATGACTACTTGAGTAATGAGAAATTACATAAAATCCTGTATGATTTTTTCCTAACGAATTATTTTTCAAGGGAAATGTTCTTAACTTCTCTGGCGTGGCCAAAGACTAAAGGCTGATCCTGATAATACCCATTCATTAGAACAATTTCTTTGGGTAAGCATATCCTCCTGGATCAGGATAGGAAGCCTACAAGAGTAAATGTTGACAGGATCAGATGTATGGATTACCAATCATTAAAAGTTAAGATACATATATGTGCCAGAATTCTGAAGAAAAAGGTGATCGAACAAAGCTGCAGAAATTAGTGTTTACCTGAGCGTGGCTCCCTCTGTCTGTATCACATCCCCATCTTTAAGATATGAATATTTATGTCTTCCTTCTCCTATTATTTCTTCACGGTCAGGGACACGAGGAAGCTTACAGATGCGATATTCAGAGTCTGTTTAAAGGAAGCAAAGAAAATAATGGTTCATATTTTAAATTTGTCACTAATGAAGTTAACTCCACAGAATTACTTTTACTCTTTGTAGATGTACCATTAATCATTACACACTATTACACTGCTAAACTTGAAGCAAGGAATTCTGAACAGTAATTTTATGTTTATTAAACAACCTTCTGGAGTTACAGAGTAGCGAAGTCTTACTACTGTACTCTAAATCTGATATACTGTACTCTGTACCAGCAGCAATTTTGAAGATGAAAAAGCACGAGTGAAATTAGTAAAAAAAAAAAAAAAAATCCAATAATTATTACATTTTGCAAATGTTGTTCCTTCCTGACTCATCAAGAGCCAAAAAATAAGTCTCTGGAACAGCACTAAGACTCCGTTGCTCAAGCTCTATATTATGAGTCACAGAAGCACTATTCAACGTTTATTTAACATCGGATGGAGCCTTTTTGCCCTGAAACTTCCCTCAGTGTCTATCATTCTGAAATGTTTATGTTTTGAATGCCTTGGTATGGATGGCAACCTAGAAACCAGGCAGTTATATCCCTTGCAAGTCTTTACTGTCACACTCAGGAGCTGACAGGATCAAAATTCTCACAGACACCTATGTTGTTTCCAGTAGTGCCCAGGCTTCTCTGAAGACGTGCATCTGGCAACTTTACAAAACCCGATGACTTTACAACTTTACAAAAGCCAGTGACAAAGTCCAACAGAACTAAGATGAGCTGCATTATTCTTATTGCTTATTCTCTTCTCAGATATCAAAAGAGAAATGTCTCTTACTGCTTATCAACACACAATGCACATTTTACATCAGAACTTATCTGTAAACGTCCCTATCTTCTCCAAGTGTTTTGAGGCCTAAGAACTTATCAGCAATTTCTTATGGTCTTCTGTATGAAATAGCAGTTATTCATATTTCTTTTTCAGAGATTATTTATTGACGTACACAAGTAAAAGTAATAGTCAATTTGTCACTACTGTCAGTCTGGAAAGGAACTTTTTTTCTATTTTTCGCTACTGTCAATGTAGAGACTATCAAGCTTTTCTCACATCTTTTAATAATGTATAAACTGTTTATTATTTACTTGTAAGAAAAATTCACTATGATGTTATGCACAGGTGTTGAAGAAAAAAATGTAGTATTTCAACTGTGATACTCAAATTATTCACTGCTCTCATTCTACACTTTACAATAGTTCTGTTAAATTACATGTGGTTTACATGGATATTCCAGAAGAATAATCCAGCTGATGCACATAGAAGATCTATACAAAACTTGTCTCTTGCCACATACCTAACATATATTCAACAATATATAAAATCTCTGGCCTACCACCAGGGATGTTTTTGCAGATATCAGGTATTCCACCAGTATGATCATGATGCCAGTGTGTCACTAAAATTTCTTGAATTGAGATGTTAAACTCGGACAGTGCCTGTTTTAAACAGCCAATGTATTCAGGAACAGCTGGCTCTCCAGTGTCAATAAGGATTCTTCTACATATGGACCAAAAAAAAAAAAAAAAGGAAGAGAAAACACACAAAAGAACACAGAGAATTCAGAGTATTCATATGAGTTAAATCATGTTAAACAAACAAAATAATGACATTGCATATAACCGTGGTAATAATGGGTATCTCCAGCTAAATTTTACTACGAGTTTTTAATCATTAAACCAGTTAAAAGCCACTTAACATTATTTTAATTCTCAGTCCTTATGAATTATCAGATTACAGTTTAATTCCACCACTAACACAGAACCATCTTGGCTCCAGCATCTTTTCAAATTAATTGAGCGCGCCACCATTCGAACCCTGCTTTTAGGCGCAGCTCAGCTACCAACCCACCCACCATAATCAAGGCAATGTTTTGCTAGATTTGGTCTAGCTTAATGCAGGCAAAACCGGGGAGCTCTGCACTCATTTATTGGGATCAGGTTGGCATCAGGAGGATATAGATGCTTGGGTCACTCCACATAGAACTATGTGGAGTCCAGGAAGGCAGGCTTCCCTCAGCTTATATATATATATATATATGTATTTGTGTATGCATATAAATATAATGTATTATACATATTTAGATATATTATATATATATATATTTTCCAAGCCTGCTAAACTTTCGAAGTTTATATTCCTTAACGGGAAACTTGCTATATTTGACAGGGAGGGTTTGAAACTTGCTATACTTGAGAGGTAAGGTTTATCCTTTCACACACACAAAACAATATATCCAAGACTCTTTCCTCTATAATATTTTGCCTCATGACAGCACCGTTTACAAAGGGGCTCAGAGTTCTGGTCCACAAACCCACAATTTTGTGCCCTCTGACCGGTTTTGTGCCAACGGGCAGTGCCGAGGCCTGTGGCAAGCCACCCGCCCACTCCCCCTCAGCCTAAGGGTGGCTCGCCGAGACCTCGACACCGGGGGCCCGGTTCCGAAAATGGTGTTTTTTTTATTAAAATTTTTAATTTTTATTCTTTAAAAGGTCGTCAGGGAGCGGGGAACAAGCCCGATGGCGGCTCCCCCTTCTCGTCGTCTCCCTCCCCGGAGGCAGCGCACGGGCCCCAAAGCGGGCGGGGGAAGGGGACGGGGACGGGGCGGCGGCAGTCGCCGCCGCCCCGTCCCCGTCCCCTTCCCCCGCCGTCGGATCGGTGCCGTTACCTGTGCCCGGTGCCCACCAGGTAGGTGTTGGTGCCCTGCAGAGTCATGGGCCCCGGGTTGCAGCCCAGCACCCGCACCACGCGCGACGAGAGCCGCTCGATGCGCGGCAGCAGCGACACCATCTCCGCCGCGACGATCCCCTCCCCACCCCACCGCCACGGCCACCGCTACCGCCACCCCCGGCCCGGCCCCGTTCCCCTCACGGGCACCGAAGGCTACCCGGCCGGCGACACCGGCGAGGCGGAAGCCGCTGGGCTCCCTGCACCGCCTCCCGGCCCGCGCTCCGCCCTCCGCAGGGCCCTGGGACGGCCCTGAGGGGAGCCCGGCGTCCGCCGGCTTCGTGGTGGTGACTCTGGAAGCGGAGAGGTTGTGGAGTCTGCACCTTGGAGATCTTCTAAAGTCACCTGTGGGACATGCGGCTGGGCAACCTGCTCTGGGTGGCCCTGCTTGAGCCGGCCGTTTGGATCAGATGGCCCCCAGAGGTCCCTTCCCACCTCAGCCATTCGGCGTTTCTGTGAAACTTCGTCCTTGTCATACAAATAGTAATGTCATGTTTGCAAATAACCTTCTGCAACACACGCTGCAATTCACCTATTCAGATACGTAGCGCCTTCTCTGAAACTCCTGATGAATTGCTTTTCAACTGGCATTCTTAGAGACATTCCAGCACACGTGTTCTCTCCTTGAAGTACCTGCAAAAGAAGGATAAAGAAAAATGAACCTGAAATTAATGCAGCTAATATTAACATAGGCACCTTTAACAATATTCACACAATCGTAGAATCATTAAGGTTGGAAAAGACCTTCAAGATCATCTGATCCAACCATCATCTGGTCCAACCATCACCCTACTACCAATGTCACCAATTTCAAGGTTTGCTTTCAAACATTATCTGGTTGTTTATACATATAAATGATTCTATATATTACCTAGAATATAATAGTTAAAACACGTAGAGGTAAATAATATATTATCTATAAATAATGTACATTTTAAAGTGATAATAAAGATACAAAACAAAAAAGTGTTTCATGGTCACTTTTTTTTTCTTTTCACTTAAATGGTTCTTAAGTTCTCATTATATGAAAATAAATGTGATCTGGGGCCATTTCTAGGATTTGCATGGGCAGAACAGGACAGATTCCTTGTGCTTTCTGAAGAGGTGCATATCTTCAAATGCAATCTTGAGAGGCAAACTTCCAAAAGTATTATGAGATACAAACAACTCAGAATGTGGCATGGAACTGAAAAACAAAGCTTCATGGCTTCAACAGAACTTCATAACTTCATGAAACTTCAAAGTTTATTTATTTTTTTGTGTGCTTATACCCTAATGTGGGCAAGTAACATGCAATACATGCCCGGAGATTAGCTATTAAAGGCTTCAACATGCTAATAAAGGTCTGCACCTTCCCATCTATGACAAACTGGTGTTTCCCACTGTAATGTAATGTCTCTTCTCTTCCCATAGCAAGTTCTCAGTCTGCCACAGATCCGCCTGACGTATTTGGCTTCCTGGGCAGCAGGGAGGCAGGGGATGGCACCTGGCAGGGAGGCAGTGGAGGCAGGCCCAGCTACCTGCCTCGCCATGCTGCACTTGCTAGTGTCAGCGCACAACCCAAGATTTCCAGCAGTCCTACAAGGTCGGAGAACATACGGTGCCCTTCAGCTGCCAGGTCAGACAGCAGCACTGCATCTTCACTGTCCAAGCACCAACAGTGTGCTTGCCTCTAGGTCGCTTCATCAGTGCTAACTTAGCTGCATGGTGGTACACTTAAAAAGTGCTAACCAGCCCTTCAGCTACACAAACAGTATGCATTACTTTGCCGTCACCCGTTCAGCCAATTTGTTTTGTGATGCACAAGAGGCTTGCTGACAGCATGTTGTGCAGGCCTATATCATGCAGCAATTAAAAATATCTGCTCCTGGGCATGGACTTTGATTGCAGTTGTTAATTGCTAGCCATCAGAAAAGCCACAGACAGCAACCGAACCACAGTGCAGATACTGGACATCCCTATCTTTAGGCCTTCAAGCCGAGCTCTTTGGTTTATCTGAATTATTCCTCACCAAATGTTGCTTTTATTTATTTTATTTTATTTTATTTTATTTTATTTTATTTTATTTTATTTTATTTTATTTTATTTTATTTTATTTTATTTTATTTTATTTTCAGGCTCATCAAATCATGAAATAGAGACAGCAGAAAAGGATGCTTTATGTTGAAGGAAAGAGGCCTTTTTCTGTGTATGTGTGCTACCAGAATAAAAAAGACACCCTTATACACAATATTTCAGTATCTTCCATATAACTTCCTAGTCTATTGCTTTATAAGAAATCATGACTAGACCTGAACTTACTCAGTCCTGAGGTACTCTATTGTGCTGATTTTGCAGCACATGTGTATACTGGTTTGGTGATACATTCAACTCATTTTCACTCACTAGGTAAAGTCCAGTTGCTGTGCTGTTAAATGAAGGTACTAGCTAAGCAAAACTAAATTGAGTATTTCAGTGGTTTCCTACTTCTAAGAAAATTCTGAAAATGTTAGGAAGATTTCTAAAATGATTTACCTGAAGTTTTACATATAATTGATAACTGAGAAGTAGTAAGTTACCAGTTATTTTTAGCATCACAGATTTGTTTTTGTATTAATAAAGATTTTTTGGGGGGAAGTGTAGACCTGTTGCCTGGGGAATACTTACTACTATTAATTAATATGGTGTAGTAAAATAAATTCTCTATTATTGGGTAGGAGCTCTGAATTTGTTTCGTCTGTAGGTGGCAGCAGTGGGTGCCTTTGGAGAATTAATTCCAAGTTCCTTGTTTGTCATCTTCATTTCCTGCACAAGCTCACCGGTTTAAAGTTTGATGTTTCTTATAAAACAGAGGATAATAGGGACATACTGAAAGTCTTGCTATTACACTCTCTAATGTGGTACAAAGAAATATGAGTGCATTGCCTCAAGTTGTTCTTTTGGTTAAGTTGTTGTTTTACGCTATTAATATAAAATTTTGAGGGGAAAAATATTCTGAAGCAGATAATGTTAGACTAGCCAGAATAAATAAATAAATGAATAAATAAAGTATAATAAAAAGCTGTGTTTCAATAAACCTCAAATGAGATTGCTGGTGATATACAATATGTTATTTGGTGTACGATTAATTTTCTACAACGATTAGATACATAAAACGCAGTATGGTAATTTTGGAAATCCCGCAATGCCACTGTTTATATTTTCAGCACTCAAGAAATCTTTGAGTCCTGGCACTTGTCTTTCTCCCCTTTCAGGCACACTACTTGAGAATAAATGCTTTTCCACTGTGGCTGTGGCACAGTCTAATAGATCTAAGCACAAGCATGTAATTCTGTGGTAATTGAATCAACTGAATAGTAGTACAAAGAACAATTTTTGAGATAGTTATATCATCTTCCTAGGCAGTGGTGTCTGAAAGTCTTATTGAGAAGAATTTTGGTTGGTAGATTTTCTTGGTATTTTAATACACCTCACTGCTATTTATAAAACATATTTTTAGGAAGATGTGTATCTCTATCTTGGTACTTGTAGTATTTTTCTTTGAGTTTCACTATGCTTTTATGCTTAATACCTGGTAGAGATAAGTAAAAAGACCTTAAACCAAATAGAAGCAAAGGACATTTTGCATGGGGGGATGTAGGCCATGAGATGATGCCTACATTGCCTGTCAGCATTGTGTAGAAGATGTAGAAAGCCAGTGGCCAGCTGGCTTGTTGGAGATTATTAGGGGGGATGATGAAGGGACTGGAGCACCTCTCCTGTGAGAGGAAAGTCTGAGAGAGCTGGGACTGCTCAGTCTGCAGGAGGGGCAGCTCAGGGAGATCTCAGCAATGCGTATAGATAACTGAAGAGAGGGTGCAAAGAGGACCAGGTTCTGTTCAGTGGTGCCCAGGAACAGGACAAAAGGCAATGGGAACAAACTGGAACACAGGAGGTTCCCTCTGAACACAGGGCAGCACTTTACTGTGTGGGAGACAGAGCACTGAAACAAGTTGCCCAGAGAGGCTGTGGAGTCTCCCTCCTTGGAGATCTTCGAAAGCTGCCTGGACATGGTGCTGGGCAACCTGCTCTGGGTGGCCTTGCTCAAGCAGGGGTTTGGACCAGATGGCCTCCAGAGGTCCCTTCCAACCTCAGCTGTTCCATAATTCTGTGAGATTCTCCTAAAAATCTATATGTTAATGCTGCTCAGAGCATAAGTACTCCATACAGTTTCAACTTTTGTGTTCACTGGACAGGTGACTGAAGGTTCTGCTGTAGCAGCATACAAATTAGCAGTGGTGATAGAAAACTGCTGATAAATTGTACAATATTGGAGTAACTTATAGAGAAACAGGGGAAGCTATCATACTGAAGTGAAGTCCTCAACCAATATACTCTTTCGAGCCATGCATTAAATCCTGTAACATCCATTAATACCAGCAGCAAAAACATTCATTGACTGCAAAGCTTAAATATCAAATGTAAAGGGAAAATTACACAACAAATCTCCAGAAATCCTGGTTTTGTTGTTGTTGTTTGTTTGTTTGTTTCAGGTTATCATTTCATCCTGTTTATTTCTATGCTAGTATTAGTGAGGATCTTAGTTTCTGATGTCTGAAAAAAAGTCAACCATTCAAAAGATACACTATCCGATGTCCTGTTAACACTAATTAAAGCAGAGAAAAAAGGTCCTTCCATCTCCATTTAGAAGCAAATAACAAGATGTGTACTGAATACCATAGGAGCTTTGTCACAATGTAGAGATGTGCTTTCTTAAATGGCTTTCTTCAATAGCTAGAAAACAAATAAATCATCCAGGCAGTAATTTAGCTCACGAGTTGCTTGATTTGCAGTCCAAGGATCAGATGCGTAAACCTCTTTCTCTTTTTCTCTCCCTGTAGTATAGAGTTTGTGTCATTTATTTAATAATAGCAAAGGTCACAGCAGTGAGTGTGTGACTTGGCTGATTTAAGACGTCTTCCCTTAAAGCCCCAGGAGCTTAGTCACCATTTGGGCAAACAGCTTGCAAATCCTCTTACAAATTTTAAAAAGCTGAGTTGGAATTATAAGAATTTACAACTACGTAACAAACTCATTATATAATGTATTTAATGCTATGCCACAAAATTATGTATATTTTTATGATTCTGAGAGAATGCATATCTCAGATGACCAAAAATCCTTTCATACTTAAAAGAATGATAGTAATAATTGACTTAGATCACTGGACATTTTTCAGACTTTAAAAGAAATCTATGTTTACTGGAGGTCACCTGCTCTTCACATCTGTCCCAGACTCATAGAGAAGGGTGGTCTTGGTAAAAACTGCTAAATGTAGGTAGTGTAGTCCACAGACGGGTTGCCACAGCCTTGTCTTGTCTGCAGCTACTTTTATAGTCTCATCGATTGAGCTCCCAGTGAAGTGAAGGTTACGAAGAACAGTGGTCCACTGCCTTCTGGTGTTTTTTATGCAAGTCCAGGGGGAATACAAGAAATGGGTGTGATGTATCACTTCGTATTTTTTTGGGAAAGATTACATGGGTTTATGCTGGCATCATATTTTGACCTTCAATTTGCTGGAAAAGCTTAGTCCAATGTTGAAGGAAATATTGTCCACCAAAGGTAAATTCTACCAGAGAATTATATTGTTATTGTTATTATATATACTATTATATTGTAGTTTATTTTTCTTCTGTTTCTATCTGCCTATAGAGGACCTCATCTGCTTGGTCTTCCTGGTCAGGTGGCCTGTATCAGACCCCACTGTAATGTCACTTGTCCCTGCCCTCCCTTTACTCCTGACCCATCAGCTCTCTGTCAGCTCCTCGTCCATCCGCAGGCAGAGCTCCATGCACTCCAGCTGCTCACTGACACAGAGGGTGATGCCCCTCCACGTCTCTCCTGTCTGTCCATCCTAAAGAGCTTATATCCTTCCATTCCAGCACTCCAGTCATGGGAACCACCCCGCCACATCTCCACGATACCAATGAGGCCATAGCCCTGGAGGCATGCATACATTTCTAACTCCTCTTGTTTATTCCCCGTGCTATGTGCGTTAGCATTGAGATATTTGAGTTGGGCCCCTGATGAAGCTGCCTTACTGGCTGGAGTGCTGCTCTTCAGGTGCTCTCCTGCTGGCCCGTGACCCTTCTCTCCATGCTTATTTTTAAGTACAGGTAATTTTATTTTATTTTATTTTTTGTCATAAATCTTTGAGCTACATAAATGTACATACAAATATTTATATACATATATATATGAACAGTTTTTCAGAAGGCAGTTATGGATAATGCATCGTCCCACAATTGAACCAGGAATTTTGCTGTACTGCTTAGGGTTCAGCCACTGTTTTTTTTTTTTTAGCTTTGGAAAAATTTCTCGATCCACAGGTTCCATTCTTAAAGTGCTGACCTGAAAATTGTAATAAATTTCAGGCACTGCAAAAACCACTTAGGACTAGGATGTTTCTAATCTATATAGAGGAGGGAGTACAAAACAGGACAAGAGATGATCTTATGTTTCCTATGAAGACGCTAATAGGATTATATCTCCTGTCCTAAGATCTAGAAGAGCTATAGACTGCTCTTGCTGAGGGCTTGTATCATCCCATGCAGCACAGTCAGAGAGGCTTAATCCCAACCCCTGCTCATCATACCCTGCAGCTCTTTTAAACATGCTCTGGATTTTCTCAGTAGCAGGAAAGTTGTGTTGAGAAACGATAGCACAGCTGGAACAGACTCTTGCAAACACCTGCAGTTTTACCAGAGGAAAACAATTTTAATCACTTGTCCCTGGACACATGCAGTCTCTTCACATATCATTGCACAAAAAAGCTTTTCAAAAATATTTTAAGGTGTATTTTAATATATCTTTTAACTATAGCTATTTTTTTCCATAAGGCTTTGAGATACATAAATGTATGTACAAATATTTATATACATACATATATAAACATATACATATAAAGACACACATATATGCCTATAAGGTTCCATAAATATATATTGGCTTTTGCTCAAGAGGTGTAACAAACTAATTTTTAAGTTTGAACATGCATACACGTGCACACACATACATATATATATACACACAGGAGGACAGTGGTACATTGTTTCATTTTTTTCCCTCTAAGGAATAAGGAGTGAAATAAATTTATTGAAGAAAATTTTATAATGCATCAAACATAGACAGGGACTTCTAAACCTACCTTTTAGAATAGAATTTTTATAATATATTCAAAAGAATAACAGTTCTTGACAGGTAGCAAATCATTAACTGTGTCACATGCTTTGCATATCGTTTTAGTTTCTGTTTGTGTTATGTCAGTAGCCCTTAAACTTTTCTTGGATTGCAAGTCGTATAAAAGTGTGGATGGAAAACCTGTGAATATACAAATCTACAGTTTTTAAAGTAAAAAATCTACTTATCCAGGGCCAGTATTAAGGTAAGTCTACATTTTGTAATAGTGTTTGAAAAGGATCATGAGAATGGTAAGTCTAGTTAATAACATTTTGTTGATTCTGCTTTACCACAAACTGATTCTGTAAAATTATTTTAGTTTTTATAACATGCTTATATTTATGTCGGCTTACAGACAATATACCTTTCTCAGTCCTGTCGTGTTAGATATCGTATGTTTTATAAGACGGGACCAGATAACTGTGAATGATACAATGATACAAGGCGTTCTCTCCAGTAGCACTTAATTGTACCCCACCTGGTGCATGAGACCATGCTGCTCTTTGAAGTGATGTCATGGACAAAATGTAGGGGATATTAGGGGCTGAGATCTTTAACAGAGATTTCATATGCACCTGTGAACGGGCATTTGTGTTTGGTCTTGGAATTAAGACATTGGACTGCACTTTGGGGGATACAGATTTGCGAGTCTCTGTATAAGTCTCAGCTTACCTGATGGCTTTCTGTGCCACCAGACACGACTGGAGACAGACGGCACGGCAGCTGCTTGGACAGGTTGTGTGTCAGAAGTAGAAATCACCTGGCTCCCAGCTACTCTCCATGCAGTTGTTTCAGCATCTGGATGGAGCCCGTAAAACTTCCATTCTCATTAGGGGTAATAAGGCAATAAGATAACTCCTGTTTGCGAAGTGTTCAGTCACAGAAGCATAGGGAGGTTGTAAAGACAGAGAAATCCAATTACCCTAGTTATTCATGCCAGGTTCAAAATTAGAGGCTATTTTCTGCCACTCAATGTCCAGTACAGTATTACTTATTAAATATGAACCTTATGGTGTTTGAATCCAGTCATTGACTTACCTTTTACTGTTGTGTTTTCTACAACAGTCAAATAGTGAATCAAGGCTTTTTTTTTTTTTTTTTTTTTGAATCCGTTCTAAAAACCATTCATAATGTTCTTGTCACAAAAAGGCAAAAAGGTGGTATATCAAGTTGCAGAATGACATGTTCTTACGTGGAGTAAATAGTTTTCTTTGGAATTTTCTTGAAAGAACACTGCTTATCAACTCGTAGGCTGATTCATACGCAAGTTTGCAGATTAAGAAACATTCATAAAGACAAAGTTCAGTTTATGCTGAAGTTCATTTCCCAGAATCTGACTGTAAGTTGCATTAGTGATTTGAAAAAGACTAGTGTTGTTGTTGTTTTTGTTTTGCTTTATTTTTTGAGAGGATAGGAGAGGACAATGAAAGGATTCCAGCTGTGATATCACCTGACCTGACTGACCTCTTCTGGGCCAGGACATGAAAACTAAGTAGGAAATATAATGTTTAGAGACCTAGCACCTATTTAGGCTGTTGTGTCCTTACTGTCTTCTTTAGGAAATCAAGAGCTTAGGTTCCCTTTTTGCATTTGTACCTTGTTCAGAGTGTAGACAAGCCCAGTCAACAGAAGCTTAGAATAGTCGTTACGTTTCCAAAGGTTCGTGTGATATTAACTGATTGTGTCATTTCATTCTTCAGGGGCAGAGTGCCTGAACTAACAAAACTCCACGAGGCCTGCCCCTGCCCGCCCTGCCCTGTCTGCCTGGGCGCAGCTGTTCTCAGGGTACTGCCTGATGCTCTTTGGTGGAGGCGGCACCCCAAACCTGGTGCCTTGGCATGTCCTCCATGTCATTCTTTGGGATTGCTGCCAGCAGAATTTTTCCTCAGAAATGCAAACAAAACAGTGGATGGTGTGGTTCTAATGTTCACAGCTTAGCAACGGTGGAACTGAACGAGACAAAGATGTACTTCATTGTAGCACCCGCCAAATATCACAGGTCTGAAAAGGACCCTTACTATGTTAGGCAATCTAAACATAGTTTGGACTGTGAACAAATTCCATCTGCAGCAGCTAGTGTGATTAGGTTATCTGTGTGTAGCTACTACTCACACAGCTTGGGAGATGTTTATCAAAGAGGTGTAGACTGCAGCAGGCCTGAGTCCTTCCAAGTCTCTTTAGCAGGAGAACTGCAATCCAATTCAGCACTGCATTGCTGCATTGGGACAAACAAACTCGGAAAGTAAAACGACAAGAGGTATGCACACAAGCCCAGTAACCCAGCTGGAAGTGACCTAATGACGCATACTCTGATACAGTGGTGTGTACGCAAGACAGGAGTTCCCTCAGCCTTTTGTGCACAGTGAGGGAGTCACTCAGAAGTTAAAGTTCTCAGAAGGAGTCACTTTTTTTTTTTTTTCCCCCCCATAAATTGGTTTTAAAAAACTAGTAGAGGTAAGCTTGTTTCTTAGTATCTTGCTACTGTTCAAAATTGTCTCAGTGGCTTCTTGAGAAGAAGAATCGCCATGGTTGGGAGAGGGACCGCCCTCAGGAGGTTCAGAGGTACAGCTTCTCTGGCACTGATTCTTCACAGATGTCTCAGTACATTCTGCGTTTTGTTTAAATGGTCATGAAAATTGCTGTATGATAATTTAAAAATATATTATTATTACTGATGATCTTCCTTTTTCTTCTTAGGTTCGGGAACCCATAATGAAGAATGACTGCACCAGTTTAAAAGACAATTTAAATTTAATTATTTTTCCAGAATAGACATGCGTCAATGAAGTTAGTTTAATATTTAAATCAAGAACACAGAAAAATGGAAGTCCTTTTGTTTTTATTCATCTTTCCATGATAAAAATATGCAACTTTTTTTTTTTTTTTTCGTAAAGGACAATGAACAGGTGTTACCACCAGGAAGAAGACTCTGTTGTAAGAAAGCATTTAGATTTAATCCGACTTTCTTCGCGTGAAATGAGGACAGAATGACAACAGCAACAATCTAACACATGATGAAATATACCAAGGAGAATTTTATTTTTTTAGTTGGTGGAATTATAATTTATGTAGTTGATATTGGAGTGGATCTCTGGGTAGCCAGTAAATATTTCTATCAGGGACAATATACTTGGGCTATATTGATAATCAGTTTTAGATGTCTTTCATCACTAGTAACTCAGATATTCAGTTATCAGTGGTTTAAAAATGACTGTGAAGGTCCTGATCCTGAGAAGCTCAAATGGATTTTTCTGGTTCATTTCTTTCACTGTGGAATTTTTATAAGGTAAGTACTTTATTATTTTATTTTATTTATTTTATTTTATTTTATTTTATTTTATTTTATTTTATTTTATTTTATTTTATTTTATTTTATTTTATTTTAAAATGAGAAATCATACTGCTTTTGGCCAGTTTACTAAGAAATTCCAGTGCCAGGTTATGATGTTAATATGGCTTCAGGGACACTGCTGGTATTAACAATAACTACTCCACATAAGTGAGTGAATTTTGTCTGCTTATGCCAGGGGTAAATTATGCCAGGTTTTGACGGTAATGTAGATTTTTTTCTTTTTCATTTGACCTATTAATAATATTCTATTTGATTCATCAGCCTTTTGATAGGTCATATTTTAATAAGATTGCTTTACAGAGGAATACTCTTGTACCTGATAAAGAAATGTAGGTTTTTAAAGTGATGTTAGGAAGATAATTTGTGTGGTTACATTAGCTGGAGTAAGTTACATAGCTGAAGTAAGAGGTAATATGTGAATTCAAAAGTCTAAAAAAACTTAGAAAACCACCAGAATTTGGGAAAGAAATGAATAGTTCAATACTAAGTAAGAATACTTACTGCAGGGACTGAGTTAATGGTGACAGGCACCTTTGTTTCCTGACAGGTGTATGTCCAGGAGTAGTTTAAGATACCATATGTTTAACATTCTTTCTTTAGCTTCTGTGGTGGTGTTACTGTAAAATTATCATTATAGAGATCATTTTTGCTAAGATTTTACTTTTATTGTAAAACTGATTTGAAAGATTTTGATAAAAAGTCCTAAGGACCTGAATTTTCATTATTTTGTGTAAGTAACATTCAATAAACCTGAGCAGATATAGACTCCTCGGAGGCATTTAATAAAATGCTTATTTAAAATGCCTCTTTTAACTTCCTATATTTATGCCAATGTAAAAAATCCTCTAGTATACATATTTAATTCATCTTATATTATCATGGATTAAGGAAAATGATGAAGTTTCTACATACAACAATTAACTTTATATATAAAACTTTATATATAAAGTTTTAACTTTAAAATTAACTTTAACTTTAAAAATTAACTTTTTATATAAAATATATATATTTTTTTCCTTTTGTCCAACAGCTTTGCTTTTCTGCTACTCCTCTTACAATTCTAAAGTCTTAGACTTCACAGAGGAGTATTTACTGCCAGGTTTTATCTTTCTGATGTCAGGCAGTAGAAAATCTTAAAATACAATATTTTGAAGGAAAAAAAAAATCTCTGTTCACTTTCACGAATGGTTTTATATTCAAATCCATGGACATAGGTTGGTTCAAGTGATGTTTATAAAGACCCAGCCACAGGGACACTACCATATTCTGCCTTTTAGAGGGGATATCTCTGGGCCCACTGTGGCCTGCTCCTTTTTGTCCACCTCCAAGTCTTGTCATCTTCAGGTTTGGCTGGGAGTGCCATCCTTATGTTGCAGCTTACAAAGCTGCCCCTCTGAGATTTTTTTCTTACAAAGAAAATTCAAGCCCTGACCTCAGTTTCTGATAACTGATGATAAATGTTAAGCCAGAAACTACAGTGTCATATGGTAAGCCTCCCTTCTTCCTCTTTCTCTACCATGACATCATTCTCTGTAATCTGTATCAGACTGTAATTCTGGCTTGGTGTTACACACCCAGGTTTCCCCTAAAATCTCCTGCTGATTTGTGCCTATCTTTAAGACCTCTCCTTTAAATGTGAAATTTTAGGATTCAGATCCAAATTCTGATCATCTGCAACTCTTGGTTATGTAATCTTGACTAAAAAGCTGCATCTGTTCAAAATACTACCTCTACACACACATTTTTAATAGATTAATTCTTACACTTTCCAATGAATACATCTTACCATGAATTTCTATAATTTCCAAAATGTCCTTCCCACAATTAACCCCATCTTCTCTTAGTGGCTTGTTATCTAGTAAATGTAATTTTGCCCTTTGCAGTGTCAGTGTAGCCATCTTGGTCACCTGTTCTCTATTGCACAAATAATGTTTTCTCCTGTGCTTCTGCTTACAGTTGGAAAAAAAATCCAATTTGATATATAGAAATTACAAAACTCTTTGAGCCACTCCTCAAAATTCATCAGTGTGATAATGCATACAGTAAAGTATAAGATGATAACAGCAAGCTGACACCTGTGCTTGTAGCTGGTCATCTGCTGTTATATACTTCAATAGGAAGTATATAGCATTTGTTTTCTTAGGTGTATTCATGTGCACTTCCTTCCTGCCCTCCTTCTTGGTCATCCAGAAAATTTAGACAATGGGTCTCCCAGGTTTATTTCTATAGTCAATACAGTCAAAACAGATATTGTCAGAAGTCAGGTCATAATTATTAAGGTGAACTTCCCCAGGTTGTCATCTTCCCCAGCCACCAAAGAGGGAAGCAGGGACCTAACCAGTAAATACTGACTCAGCCAGAGAACTTAGAATGCCTGAAATTGGAAGATGTGAATACACCTTACCAAACTCGCTCTTTCCTTCCAAGCTTCCTTCCTCCCTCCCTCCCTTCCTCCTTTCCTTTCTTCCGGTTTTGTAATCACACTGTCAGTGCTAAGTAATAAATATTGAAATCACATGTGCATACATATATGAACATAATACATATACACATAAAATATAGAAATATTATAAATAATACATAATATTATATAAATAAAAAGAAAATTTTAAATTATTCCATATATAATAGCTATGTTTTATATGAAATGTTATTCTCTGAAAGTAGCTTTTAAAGACAAAATTTAGGTGTTAAAGTATATATTAGCCATGCTGACTAAATTTATTTTAATCGTGACCCATTTAGATGGGTCTCACAGATGTCAGTAGAGTTAAGAACAGGCTGCAGCATAACAACTGACGTTAAGAAGATAACGCAGTCAGTGAATGTGGAAAAAAGGAACATTTTCATGTGGCCCGTATGAATTCACTGACTTGTAGCAGTTTGCAACATCAGTCAAGAACACTTGAGGAAGACTAAATTTTAGCAAGTAATAAACTTCTCTGTCAGAATAGCAGACCATAGAGGCAGCTACTGTTGTGATAGTGAAAGTTGCTATTGTGCTTCTTGATGCTTAAAGAAAGGATCAAGATGCCCTACTTCTTTAAAAAGAAGCAGATAAAAAAAATTTTTTTTGCATATTTTTAAAGATGAATTCTAAATACATGAGACATCAGAGCAAATGCAAGTGCTCTGTTAAACGTATTATTCCATGACATAAAAAAAAATAAAAAAGAAAAAAATAAAAGTGATGAGAAAAATGTAGTCGAGATAGATGCTGTCCAGTTATATTTGTACAGCTTTAGCATGTGGTAAACCACACCCAAATTAAGAGTGGATCAAAAACGAAGACTGAAGCTGGTAATGTGCCTCCAGCAATGTTGTGTACAACAAGAAGATCCCCAAGACAAAGTAATTAGGAAGGTATTTAAGATAATAAGTCAGTGAGGTACAGAATTAATTAAAGTGGAAGGTTTGTAATGCTACTTAAGTGAGTTAGAAGTCATAGAGTAATATGTACTTGCTCACTTTTTCTTAACAAAACTTTTCTGCCCTGAGGTATTGAAATAGTCACATCAGTTTCCTGGACTTAATCCAAGCCTTTTGATACTTAGATTAGGTTTAATGTGCAGCAGAGAAGAAATTTCCTTTGATTAAGGATTTATATAGTTCTGCGAACTGTGACTGCCTGACCAGAATTCAGAAGGGACAATTGTTGCTGCCAGGTCTCTCTCACTCTCTCCTTCCATGGAACTATGACTTTCCAACCGGCACCCAAATCCTCATCAGCGCAGTTTGGTGAGATGGGATGTGTACCGTAGTACAGGGACCGCAGTGGAAATTTTAAGAGGAAGCAGGTGACATGGAAGCACTGGCAAGACAGCTTGCCCGTGGTGTTTGAAGCCATGAAATAACAAAAGCAAGTAGCTGTCACATTTGTGAATTTCCTGTCACATTTAGAGAGCCTAAGCCTTCCTAATGTTACAGGAGAATACAAGGAAACTTCGTCCCTTAAGAAATGATGAGGAAACTGTAGCAGCAGATCAAGAACAGAGACACCTGATCTGTGCTTAAATGAGTGTTTATAACAAGGAGTCCTAACATCTGTTCTCCACAAAGCAACACTACAAGGGCAGGAAACTTTTTATTTTTTTTTTCTTTCCCCTATCAAAGTGAATATGATATTTAGAAACACTGATAATTCTTTACTGTTTGCATATGACAATTAGAGTTGTAAAGAAATCATTTTAATTCTTTTGTCTTCCAAGTAGTTTGCATATTTAATAAATGAAAAAAGTCTTTAATGAGTTTAGAGAGGGAAAAGTAAATGGCAACCCTATATCTGTCTGTACTATTGACACACAACCATACCCATCTCACCCTGAGTTGAAGACGTACCTCTATCTAAAGTATGTAATCAATCAAATATTTTTAATTAATGCATTTTTTATTCCAGTTGAAATAGTTTTAACAACTTTTTTTTACTTTTTTTTTTTTTTTCCGATTTGTGAATATTGGAACAAAACGCTACTATGGCAATAGATATATTAATGTAGGAATAAAGTGATGATGGGTTCAGGGCAGGTGCAGTGTTTAGGTGAGCTGTGGTCATGAAAAATGGAGAATATTGAAGCCTGACCTGTCCCTTAGTACAAAATGAACTCTTCCTGTGGCTTTGAATGCACTAGTCCAATGCTAAGCCTAAAAGTTGACTATAGGTCCTTCCTAAAATATTGCGTACCAAATGGGCAGTTGGGTATGGGAATATAAGCTCAAAATATCCTTATAAAATGAAAGATCTGTCACAATGAACTATAGTGAGTAACAGAGATATGTGGAGCTCAGGGAATACCGTCTTGCTTAAGTAGTTAAAAAGCCATGGAAATATTTGGACTTTTATAGAAAAAATAATGTATTTTATACAATATTCAGTCAGAAGCAGACTAACCAAAGTAACTACTGCTAGTGAAAAATACTATAGAATACCTTCTTATAACAATAGAAACCTAGTATACCATGCTAGGCTTAGAAGGAATACACTTCTGAAAACTGACAGGTGATTTCAGGTGTGCATCCAACTGAAATATTCCTTTTACAATGTGTCTGCTCTTTGCCTTTCATATCATTTGCTCTCTCAGCTGTGAGCTCTGCAGCTCAAAATTTATGCAGCTGGTTTCCACTTCTTGCTGCTTGGCCAAACACAGGCTCTGGTGAATGAGTCCACGGACAACTAACAGATTGGTCTACCCAACTGTTTTTTCTTGAAAACATTATAAACTCTCCAGATGTTTACATCTCCAATGCAAGAACCAGATGCTTTGGTATCCTAATTGTTTTATAAACTGAAAAAGCTATAGATGGCTTGCCAAGCAGTTTAGTTCTTTGCTTATGGGAGATTACTCAGAAAACAGTAAAATAAATACACAAAAGCATAAAACTAGAAAACAGTTTCCTTTGGGAGTAAATAATGGATTTAGAGCCAGCTCACGGAATCAGTGTGCAGCCTGAGTGTCAGGGCTGCAGTCTGTAGAGTCTCTGTTAGGAGAAGGACAAAAGATCTTCCTCTAAGGCTCCTCAGTAGTGGCATAACTGCCCCACGCCTTCTGCTGATGCTTCCAGGTTGCAAGCCTGGACATTCTCGCTTTTACATATAACACGCTTAATATTCCAGGAAATAAATCATGATTCCTCTAGTATGCACTTAACCCAGGACCTGCAAATCCTGACTCTTTCACTTGTAGCAACAGAAAGGCCCCTGTCACCGTGTCCCTTGGGGTCAAGGGATTTGGTCTTTAAAGATGATGAAGGTGTTAAACTTCTAACATCTGGAGGAACCAGGAATCTGTCTGAGCTTCTCCAGGAAGCTGAGGTACTGAGTACTCAATACTGAGGTACCGAGCTGAGCTTACTGTCCGAGCAGTAAGCAAAGGGGACTGTGTTTCAGTGCCAAATTGGGATGAGATCAGGGTGTCAAATGATCTCCTGCGCACAGTTTTCTATATAAAGGAAATGCAACTGCACAGGTTTCATGGGATTCATAGTGTATATGTTCCCGTGAACAACCAGGGAATTGGGAATCTACAGCACTTTAGCATGAATCTTGAAGTCATCTAGGATGCAGCCTCAAGGAATGGAAGTAGGGGCCAGGCTAAGGGCATAGGGCCTTGACTTTCTCAGCCTGCATGTTTGCAGACTTGCATAACTGTGTGAGATAACTTAGTGATGGTCTGTGATGTTCTGCTTGATTTCTCCTAAAAACAAATCCTAATGAATGATGCAGTCTTCATAATCTAGATGACTAAATTCTTCTGTCAAGAGGGAAGACCTTTAGCAATGTTTATGATGTTAGAAAAGTTGGCTGAATAACAGTGAATTTTCTTGAGGAAGGATGGCTTTTGTTGTTGGATGTAGCCCAAATGGGTTCATTGGAGAAGAATATTAAAAGCTCAAGTGATCTGGGAAATGCAAAGGCAGAAATAAGGTTGAAAGTGATGTCTGAAGGCTGTTAGGCTCAAAACTCTATTTATGGGCAAATATATTACTTGTAAAGCCAATAAATTATTATATAATTAAAATCTCAGTAGTTTATTCCAAGAATCATTATTAGTCTGCATCCATTTATTACTAGATATGAAAAAATGCTTCTATGCATAAAAAGTTTCAGTAGTAGTAATCCATTTAGAGTTGTTATACATATTTCTTGCTTCCTATTCCCTTTCCTGTTGTTTTGCTCACCTGTCCTCTGCTCCTCTGAGCTCAGCAGTTTCATTCTGGTGTAAGGGGGCGTTACAGTTATCAGTTTCTGGAGTCTTGTTGGAAGGAATATGAGGTTCATGTTGATGGCTTCTTCACGCTAGGACTCTCTTTGGGACTTTTTTGGATATTTGCATTTGGACTTTGCTTTCTCTTAATTTATCTGCAGCTTATTATGCATCAAAATTTAGTACCTATGGTTCCTTTTACTCATGTTAGATGCTGTTGCTGTCTTTTTTACCCCTAAAACCACTTTCATCTGTCACTAGGTCAGCACTTCAGAATGTGAGCTTTAATGAGTAGTTTACAGCCTTGTTGTCTCCAATGCCAAGCCATGCTATGCATTACTATTCTGCACTGCATCTCAGGGCCTCTGCTATCAAACCAGAATTATATTTCTCTATATTACTCCACTCTCTATACTTGCCTGTACTCTGACATGTCTATTGGTGGTAGGGGGACGATTGGACTAGATGATCTTGGGGGTCTTTTCCAACCTTAATGATTCCATGATTCCATGTCATCATGTTAGTAATGTATATATCATTCAAGATAGAGTATCTGCTTGTAACTGTAACCCATATGAAAGTATGACTGGACCACACAAAAACAAACAAAAGAGCCAACTGTTCTATTAGATTTATTATTATTATTATTATTAATTATTATTATTAGTAGTAGTAGTATTAATTTCCTGTGAAAAATACAAGCTAAACCAAGGTTGGTGTAGCTAAAACAAGTAAAACAAAATTGCAGGCAAGTCAAGAAAACTTCAAACAGAACAAGCCTGACAAGCATGAGTCCTGAGGCCTTGCAAAGTCAGTACAAAGCTTATGTCCTATTACTAGCAATGGCAGTGACTATTACAGTGCTTCAGTTACGAGGTCTAGTCTACAACCTTCACAGCCAGTGCTACTAACCACTTGAAATGAGGTAACTGGCAGAAGAGAGCAAGCGTTGCTTTGCTTCAGGATGAGAACAGTTCAGCTGGCAAGAGTTCGTTAGCTGTGAGAATCTGTTCCTCTGGAGTTGCCTCAATTTCATCTACTATAGACAGAGCATTACATACTGCCCTTGGTTTCCAAAGCACTAGTGCAATGAACCACAGAATTCCCCAAGGCTTAGTGTGTGTGTGAGTCCATGAGGGACAGTAGAAATACCATAATTTGCAGCAGCTGTAGTTCTGGTCCTGTTTTCCTAAACAAGGCTTGTAAAAATTACCATGAACAAAAGCTGGTTCCTCTCTTAGCTATCAAAATGGTTTTTGATTAAAACTTATTTGTTCTCTTCCTTGTGAGGTGCTATGTCCTCCTTCAGGCCTGAAGCAAAGGCCTTGAAAATGGGAATAAAAGCTAGAGATTATTTATCTCTAAGCATGGCATTAGAGACATCCTGATCAGAAAAAGTTCTTTACTAGACATAATGCATCACAGCCAACTCACTAACTAATTCTGTGTATCTTCACATTTTCTGCTCTTTTAGAGGAAATTTTAATTTAGTCTTAATTGAAAATAAACCATAACTGTTCTAAAAGTCATTCAGGTGCGCTCATTTGCTAAGGGAAATAGCTTGTTCTTGTAAAATTACTCAGATAAAAGAATCTGTAGTCCCAGGAGATCTGTGTCTTGAAATAAATTTTCTGAAATTAAAGTCTTCCTGAGTATTTAGAAAAGAACATTTGAGTGATTTTTTTTTTTTTTCAAAAATCCTGTTGTATGTTTGCAGTTCATCAGTTGCTATCCTTGGGGGTTATAGTCTTATATTATATGGAGTTGGATATTCACAGCTGGATGTTCACTAATTCCCTTAAAAGGATAGAAAAAAGGTAAATGAGTATCTCATAGAGACTGAGGAGGGATGCTGAGGGAATTTTCAGAAATGTGTTACCTTTCAAGAAATAAAAAACTAACAAAGTAACACTTGTAATCTTTATTCAGGGAAGTCTCATTCTCTTCTACTAGTTTTTACATTGCATCAGTATCAGTGGGCATAAACGATTATCTGATATCACTGATACCAGACAGATACCAGACTAGATTTTACCTTAGCAGAAGGTGCTGGACTACATTCAAAGAAAAAAATTGAATGAAAATGAAATGGGAAAAGTCTTTGTTAGCCTATATAACTTTATAGAGTCGTGCTTTCAAAAAACACTGCCTAATCAAGTCTCTCTTTTTAATAGGTATTGGTTTGCTTTGAAGTATGGCTGCCAAGCTGCATTTAAACAAAAGAGCAGTGGAGATGTATCAGAAACAGACCATCCCAACTTCATTCAAAAACAAGCCATTGATGTAATGACTGATATTAACATGCTCAGGATATTCAAGACTTTTCTGGAGACCACACCACAGCTTTTTGTCCAGATTTATGTACTCATGGAACACAACAACCATAATTTCTCTCAATGTGAGTCTTTCTTTCTCTATGATTTGAAAGTTGAGTCTTTTACCAAAAAATATAGCTCATGTTATTGTATAAAAATTTAAATGTACCTTGGAAAACACACACTGTGTTGTATAATTGCTTTGCATCTAGTTATAATTTCTGTCTAGTAGATGATCCATTCTGCTAAATTCATGGGAAGAAGGTTTCACTGTACCAAGTCATTAATATAAGCATGGTACATCATTTGAGAATAAGCTGTTGAATGTCATTAGCGTATGCATTTCGGAACCATTAGTGTGCACATAATTACAGTTCTTTTAAAATGGCAAACTGGACATCTTGAAATTGGTAATGTATCAAGAGCAGCCCTGTGACTTGGTCACTACCCTCATCCACACTTTACAGGTAAGGGACAGAGTCATAAAAAAAAGGATATGCCAGCACTGCAGAATGCCATATGAGGAAGAGATATTGGTTTAACTCTCAGAAGCAAGAGAGCAGGTACACTATTTTCAGCTCTGAAACTAGCAGCAGTATGGGCAAGACATTGACCTGCTCACGGCTGGATTTTATCTAACCAAATGGAGAAACCTACATCGTTGTCTAGTGTTTTTTCATGGAGTTGATAAGTACTCAGATACAATGGTTAGATGAACCTCATCTTAAATATGACCATGTGAAGGGTCAAGTCTCAGTTATAGGTACCTACATTATAAACATCCCAGCCTCAATATCAGTTTCTGAAACCTATGATTTCATGGTCTTTTTTTGCAACACCTTGGGAGGTTCTAAGTCACCCATGTACACAACTTTGGTGAAAACAGCAACAGCAAGAGATCCCAAATGGCAATAGATGCCTAGATTTAGGTAACTAAACTGAGCCTTAAAATTAAGGTGACTTGTTCAGGAACATGGAGGAAATATCAAGTAGGTACAAGGAAAGCGCAAACAAAGCCTGAACTTGTCCAAAATGTCAAAAATTGTAATGTAAAATAAATATATTTATTAGGTCTAACAGTTATCCTTTTGTTTTGTTTAGATGCCGCCATTATTATGTCTTTCTGTGGTATCTCCTTTTCAACGGTTGATTATCAGATATCATTACGAAAATCTCTGCCTGATAAAGACAGATTTCATGTACTTTCCAAGTTGGTGTATCTCTTCTATAAATTGCTTACCATCACTTCTTGGATACTCAGTATTTCACTGGTCACTCTACTAAGTGCTAGAAGTTCTGTAATTCTGCTGATACTTCTTTGGAGCTGTGGCTTTGCCTGGACTTTGAAACAACACACAACATTTTGCAAGTCTAAGGAGATGGAATATCTGTACAGAACTGTTGTTGGAATCATCCTACTTTTTACCTTTTTTAACATAAAGGGGAGAAAAACAAAAGTTCCCATTTCTGTTTATTATGCTACTCACACACTTGTAACTGTAGGCATTTTGCTTGTATATTGGGTTTGGAAACCCTCTGTTGTCAAGGAAATACATTTTACAATTGTGGGCATCTTAACTATTCTCAGTCTGGTGTTAGGTATTATTTTTCTTGTTGTTTATTACAGGCTCTTTCATCCCACTGTTTATTGCAAACAACAGACACGTTTCGATGAAGTTGATACAGAGGCAAGAGACAATGTGGAAGCTGGTAGATTTCAGAATTTCATAATGCAATGAAGAGTATAGATTTTTATGTAGACTTCAAAACAAACACTTGCTGCACAGTCTTTGTTTTTTGTGTATTTTCACTAAGTAGCACTTAATGGACCAGAGTTATTGGCTGTGAATAACCATTGTTTTTTTGTGATGCTGTACAAATCCTTTATAACATGAATATTTTTCTATGTGCTGGTCAATGTTATTTTTTAAAATAGAAACAATTTATCCCTCCAACCCAATTCACTGTTTTAGTTTCAACCAATGTAAATGAAACATAGGAAAAGCTAAAAGTGAATCAAATGAAAGCTGTCATTACCGGTGTATTCTGTTTGTGTTGCTTCTGTTAAAAACAAGGCTTACTATTGTTGCTGGAAGGAAAGAGGAGTGCATTTGAAATAATCAGGGGCAGAAATCTGTTAGCTGTCTGCTTTTTCCCATTACTGTAAAACCTGCAGTTTTTCTTTAGATGAGAATAGCTACAAAACTCACTAACTTTTCCTTAAATTTTCCCTAAAGAAGAATAGTTTTGATTTATGGTCCAATCACTCTCTTGCCACAAGGAAATTTGGGGAGATATTTTAAAGCACTTTATCTTCTAGGTGTTTTAATGACTCCTTTATTGCTTTTGTTCTGCCAGTCTTTCACACATGCTTTTGTGTTCAGGAGTGATGCCAGTTTATTGTTCTGGATTATAATAGCCGCCTGAATGATTTATTGATAGCAACAGGATTCTCAGATATAAAGGAAGAATCTTCCTTGAAGCTTTCCTCTCCTTCAAGCTCTAGAAATTAAATGCTGGTTTCCACTGAAAGAAGAGGAGGCTAGGCATGCAGTGGTACAGCTTCTTTTGTCTTTGTCACTAGAGAAAAGTGGAAAGGGCACCAACTGTTCTTTTTCATACATTACACTTGCAGGAGGTGACAGTGAGTAGGGCTGAGAAGTTATGGAATAACCAGTTTGTGCATCAAAACTTTTTGATAGAAGGCAAGAGTGAAACTAGACAGCATTTCAGTCCAATTTTCAAATGCTAAATCAACAGCAGTAAATGCTGTACAATAAAATAAAATTCATAGCCACTATTTCATCAGAATCAAAACCTAAAGTGAAGAGTCTTTCAGAGCTGCTGGTTTTACAGCTGAGTTACGGAAAGTGGGCCTCCTTCTTTCTCCTTCTTTTCTCTTCCAATAATTCACATTTGCAACTAGAATAGCCACAGGCAAAGGGAGGAAATGGGGCTTGAGAAAAGAGACTAGAGATAAGCACAGCTGATAAACTTTGCCAGGAACAAAATCTGTTAGCATTATTGATTGACAGCAAACATCCCTGACACTTTGGGGGAAGGGCTGATGCTCTGGTTGATAGGTTGCTGAAGAGCTGATTTCTGTGCCTTTTGTGTCAAGTCCACGGACTGCAGACCACCTTTTGATTGTTACCCTTCTAGCCTGAGCAGAGCTCAGTGAATTTTCTGAATGTGCTTCTTTCCTGGTGCATTGTCAAACCGATTGCTTCCACACTTCTCTTCACCAAACCAATCATCATTTACATCTCCTTAATCCCACTCAAGGAAATTAATTGCTAGGTGCATAGCTTGGACTTCATGGTCTGTCTTTCTGAGCATACATGAGAAAAAACAATATAGTAAGAAGAATTTACTTCTAAAATCCCTCATTTCCACTAGGGGTGACTAGGATATTAGTCCAGAAGGTAGAGAAAAAAATCACAATCCATGAGAAAGAGATTTAAAAAAAAAAAAAAGCACAATCCATGAGACTTGAGCAATATTTTTCCTCAAATGAGTACATAAAAGAGCATTTTATTTCTCTTTACTCTGGCAAAAAAAAAAAAAAAAAGATTTATTTGCCTTGCAAAGGCTACAAAAATAAGAGAAAGAGCACAAGGCTCCATCCTTCTTTATACATCACGATAGTCCCAAGTTCTCCTTTATCTACAGTGTATTTATTACTGGTGCTGGCGCTTTTGGCAGCAAAATGCATGGTTTTAGACTGAATATACTCTCAGTTTTCTATGAGAAAATAGGATCCTAAATATTCAAGACTAAAATCCCTTTATTGCTTCCTACACTTTCATTGTTTGTTCATCTGAAATCCTGAGAAGGGACTAGGGGAAGGCAGGGTGGAAGAGTATTATCTCTATCTTGAAGAAAATTACTTTTTTTTTTTTCTGTTATTTGGAAGAAGACCTCAAACTTTGCACATTATCTTGGAAGCAGATCTCTGGGGAAATATGAGCTTCTGAGAAGCCTGAGCATCGGACTTTCAGCCCCAGGGCCTCCAGGTTGTCTGCCTGCCTGCCAGATGCCAGGAATCTGGAGTGTGAGTTGTGCTGGAGGAAGATTAGTTTCTGGTGAAACAAAACAAATTTGTTTTGATGACTTTTTTTTCTTTTCCTCTCACTGAACTGACAAATTCCAACTAAAAGTATTTCATTGTTGTATCTCTGCCCAACTCTTAGCCCTCATTTTCTTTCATGAGAGAAAAACTGCATATTGTGCTGCCTTTTGTTGTTCTCCTTTTGCCTTCTTCTTATGTCTTATCATTCCCTCTTCTGTGCTATGGAAGAAGAAAGCTACATGGAAGTTGAGTTGGCAACAAAGGCATCTGTGGCTCTTTATATTACACTAATACAAACACACACAAACCTAATTACTTAAGTTTCATTTCCCATTTTATGCCAGTAAATTCTAGTGGATATAAATTCAACCTTATTCTAAATCTTGGAATGGATCCTTTGGGAAGTCACATAGATTATTTTCATAAAGCTTAAGCAGATCTTCAGTACCCTGCCACAGATACTGTGAACCTCTCTGTTTTGCCATCAGTCAGAGAGCCTTCAAGAGAAGTGAATTCCTGTTAGCTTGTCCCCTTCTTAACTTGTAGACTTCTATTTTTTTCCCCCAATTCAAACATCCTCTCTTTCTTGTTGAAGATACTCTCTTGATTATAGTTATGAAAATGGGTTCTCACTCATTTGGTTATTCTAACCCACTGTAGCAGGGGGTGGGAGATGCAGGGAAGCATATGAATTGATTATAGACACATTTCATACCATCAGAGGCCACTTCAGACAAAACAAACAAACCCCCACTTCACCTAGGTGTAAAGTTCAAACAATAGATTTTTATATGTTCTTTCTGTTCCCTGACTACTCTTAAACTTCAGCTGCCACTCAGCTCATGCATTGTGCCTGACCTTGTCATTTTAATCTAACTGCAAATTGAAAACAAATGTTTTTTTTTCTTTTTTTTGTTTTGTTTTGTATGTCCATTACATCTTACAAGAAGTATTTTAATAAGTTAAATAAAAATAATAAACAGTTTCTTCCTGTTTTGACTACTGTCAGACCTGGGTAAGAGGGACAACATTCAACAGAATTGTTTTAATTATCCTACTAATATTCAATGTGCCATTTGATGGCATTGGTGAGCTCACCTGATGTAGCACAGATAGCACTGATTTATGAAGCCATAATTGGGTTTCCAATAAACATTTGTCAAAATAATGTATTCATTCAAACCAAAGCCTTCTTTATTTATTCATATAAAAGAGCACTTAACTTTCAACAAAGAATTGCCTGCCATCAAAAACACTCCATAAATGGAGGAAATTTATGAAGACACAGTACCAGAGGGTGATCAGTGGAAGACTAAAGTTCACTTTAACCCTTCAGAGTGCTGAGTCCCACCTCTTGCTTGTTACTCGGAGTATGCATACTTCTTCCTAAAAGTCCAGAGCCCAGACATTAACCTTTGTATATTTATATATTAAAGTGTCAGCTCTCTTTTTACCGTAGAGTTTTACATCTCAAAGACTGTTTCAAAGCTAAGATCTCTCATTTTTATTATGTAGTGTAGAAGCATGCAAACATCTCAAAGGTAGCTGGTTTTAGAATTGCCTATAGTCTGCCCAAAATTTTTGCCATGTACATATTCTTCTGAAAAAAGATAAGCTCCTGGAGGTTAAACAACTTATCTTGTCTGAACCTGAGCCAGTACATGTACTTGTCATTCATTCCACCTGAAGAATTTTCCTGTTCTGTCTCTCTGTGCTCTTCTGTATTTCCTAGAACTTTAGCTTTAATTTACAGATTTTTAACAGAATAGCAAAGTAACTGGGCTGTACAAGTGATATATGAGTGAAGTAAAGATGGCCCATTGGGATGCATCGTCACCAGAAAAAAATAAAATATTTTGCCTCCAATTATCTAGCATATAACAAATAGGAGTCATAGTGAAGATCCCCACTGTGGGGGTCTTACATTCATTAGTTTAGTGAAATACATACCTTGGTGGGATAAGCAATTATGTTTTAAAATTACCTTAACCTGTTAACACCTGTTGAAACTACAAACTGCACTGGCCTTCTGGTGATTACATGTTGATTCTGGGTTATATATATGTTTCTGTTTTCAGTTAACTTTTTATTTTTTGAGTGCATACAGCTGTAAATAGTAGAGCAGAGTGAGAAAGAATAGTAAGGCACATTCTGAGGTACTTTCATGCCTCGGAAACTCTCATTTAATTGATTTTGCTAATCTCAGTAAGAGGTTTTGATCTTTATTGCTATTATTGTTACTATTACTGTCTCTTTGTCCAGAAGTCCAGGATGACAATACGTGGAAGAATGTATATCTATTGGAACACAAATAAAACAAAAAGTTGGTAGTAAAGCCCTTTTGTAATTTGCCTTCTCAACACTTATAAGTGATCTTAAGTCTCTTTGATTAAGCACAGTTTTTTTTTTTTGTTTTTTTTTTTTTAAACGGCGGCCTAGAGACATCTTGGAAAAGAGATGTTTACCCATTTGGGAGTAGGTCAACTGCTGAGAATCAAGGTATAAATGTCCCTGGACAATTCCTGGTTGCTGTGATAGAGAAAGTAAATGACAAAGCTACAGGTTTGAAGGTCACTTGCAAAGATGAATGCATGATGATGGTGAGGAAGACAGAAAAGCGAGACAGTTTGAGCTAGCGCTTTTCAATCTTTTTCCACATAGCACACTCCACATACTAGATCAAACTTAATGTCTGTTGTACTGTAACAGAGCAGAAAGGGACCTCAGATGTCATACTGTAGTTTGTTTGTCTTAGAGGAACACTACTGTGTCATTCCTGGCAGAAACTTTCTAACTTGTTCTGAAAAATACAACATCCCAGGCAATCTCTCACAGATCTTCACAGCCTTGTTGGCCAGAAACCTGCTATGTCCAGACTCTTTACTGCAGTCCGAGCCCCTTGTTGTCCTGCCTGTCTTGCAGAGCAGACGGTTTCCTTCTTCTGAAAAACAGTATTTTACATATTTATATATAAGATCATTATCACATTCTCAGGCTTCTCTAAGTGCCAAAAACACAAAACCACTTAATTGTGTACATTCTGTCTTCTAGACTGCCAGTTCTTCCTGCTGCTTTCTCTGCCAATTGATCCATTTCCCCCCTGAAATGCAGCACCAACAATTCTGCAGTAGTCTAGTGCTGCTGAATATATCACATACATTACTTATGCCCACGTGCTATATTCCTATTTTACATGATAATTCCAGCTTTTGTCTTTTTAATCATAGAATGGCTTAGGTTGGAAGGGACCTTAAAGACCATCTAACTCCAAACCCCCTGTCATAGGCAGGGATGCCACCCACTAGATCAGGTTGCTCAAAGCCCCATCCAGCCTGGCCTTGAACACCTCCAGGGATGGGGCATCCACAGCTTCTCTGGGCAACCTGTGCCAGTGCCTCACCACCCTTACAGTGAAGAATTTCCTCCTAATGTCTAATCTAAGTCTGTCCTCTTAGTTTAAGGTCATTCCCCCCTTGTCCTATCATTATCTACCTGAGTAAAGAGTCTTTTTCCATCCTTTTTATAGGACTCCTTTAAGTACTGAAAGGCCGCGATGAGGTTTCCCCAGAGCCTTCTCTTCTTCAGGCTGAACTTGATGAGCTCTCTCAGCCTTTCCTCATAGGAGAGTTGCTCCAGCCCTCTGATCATCTTTGTAGCCTTCTTCTGGACTCGTTCTAACATGTCCACACATTTCTTGTGCTGGTGGCCCCAGACCTGGATGCAGCACTCGAGGTACGGCCTCACTAGGGCAGAGTTGAGGGGGACAGTCACCTCCCTCGACCTGCTGGTCACACCTCCCTTGATGCAGCCCAGGACACAGTTGGCCTTCTGGGCTTTAAGCACGCACTGCTGGCTCATGTTGAGCTTTTCGTCCACCACAACCCCCATGTCCTTCTCTGCAGGGCGAGAGAACTCAGTGAGTTCTTCTCCCAGCCTGTGCTCATGTCTGGGATTGCCCTGATCCAGGTGCAACATCTTGCACTTGGACTTGCTGAACCTCACACGGTTCATGTGGGCCCACTTCTCCAGCCTGTCCAGGTCCCTTTGAACGGCACCACCTCCTTCTGTTGCATCAACTGCACCACTCAGCTTGGTGTCATCTGCAAACTTGCTGAGGGTGCACTCAATCCCATAATCTATGCCATTGATGAAGATATTGAAAAGCACCAGTCCCAAGACAGAACCCTGAGGGACACTGCTCATCAGCAGCTTCCACCTGGACATAGAACCAGTGACCACTACATCTTTAGTGAACATTATTCATCTGAAAACTGAATTTACCTGGTTTATGTTATGCTGTGTATGTCAATACAGAGACTGTATTCTGTTGATAATTTTGTTGACCATCGGGTCTTCTACTGTTTGAACTGAATGAAAATGCATAGTAAGAAGAACAAGTACTTTTGTAATCTGGGCTCTGGACAAGGGTGTCAGGTACAACTGAACCTGAGAAGATTACATACTGCAGGTCTCTGCTATGCTGTTCTAGGTTGTTTTGCAGTGCTAAAGTCATTCCCAAACTTAGAATTAAAAGGGTAAATCTTATTCAACTCTCAGTTGCTTTTGTCTGCAATCCAAAGCAGCACAGCAGTGCCTCACATAGCTGTGTGCTGATTTGCCAGTCACAAGCATGCAGCAGCATTATCGGGGTGATGCTGGTTGCAGGCTGGGATTTCTGTTTTCTGCCATAGATGGCTAATTCAGTTTGGACATTAAGTTGTCTTGGGTCCTCTACATGGAGAAAAAACACACCCAAATGACAGTCATTTTGTCTACCCTGCCACCTGTCTAAGATTGGATCAATCTCCTTTAGAGAAGCCCTTTCCCATTAACTACAGAGGAGCTGTTGACCACTAGCTTTGAAAGGGCACAGTTTAGGTGGGTAAAGTTAGGTGACATAACTTCTCTTCTTCAAATAGCAGAACTGCAGTAAATTGTCAGCAAGTTGTCTATATAAGGAGCATAGGGATATCAGTTGATTATTTCTACTATTGAAAAGCTTAAAACTGAATGATAGGAGTACATCTTTCTCCTATAGACAGACTTTTCTGAGATCCCTTGAATCTCACCTGCTGCTTCTGCATAATGGGTTGTATTTAGTATTTCAGATTGCCTCATTAAATCCTTCACACCATTTCTGAAGATAATGTTGAAATAGGCAACCTTCCTTGGAAACTTAGTCTTAATGTTTCCACGGTAATAAAGAACCATCAAGTATTTTAAAGTTAAATGAGTATTAACATTTACTAGGTTTTGCTTAGGCATAAATTGATGATATTACCCTGTCATATTTTCTCAGCTGAGGAAAAAAATTAAAAGGAATTTAACCTTAGAGAATTTGCCCTTGGTTCTCCACCATGGCACCAACTACATGATCTTAACCAAGTGTGACCTAAACAGCTTGCAAAGCTAAAAGACAGTTACACAGACACAGGGGAAGACACGCCACAGCATAGAAAAAGTCTCTTAATAACAAATTCTTAAATGACAATATCAGAATCTGCATAAACTAAAGAGCTTGGGCTCTGGCAACCACTTATCATAATCAACAGCTTTCTAAAAAAAGCATAATATAAGCAAAGTTATTTTTCAAGTTTACTGTCTACTTCTACTATTCTCTTAAAAAGTCTGGTGAATTTTATAAAAAAAATAAGCACGGAAGTTTCAAACTACTGTGTGTAAAAAGCAAATATCAAGTTATAATTAGTGATTTAGTGCCTATAATTATAATCAGTCTGCAGCAACAATTGTAGCTATCAGTAACTAATTTATGGCTTTCTTTGAAAAATGAAAAGCTCCAAAGCCCCCTCTAGCTTATGTTCTCCCAGCCAAAGAAATAATGTTTATATGTATGTACTTAGCATTATAATTAAAGCAGCTGGGCGTGACTTTCCTCAGAAAGAAAAAAACAAAACAAGCTCAAGTAATATTTTTTGGTAATGAGGGCTTGTGCATGAGAGAATAAAAGGAATAACTCACTGGCCTTGTCATGGGCAATAACTTTTCAGCCCACCAAACATGGCTGGGCCTCTGAAGTTCAGCAGTTAACACACTCCACATGTAAGAAGGATGGCCCTTTGTTTGCTGTTATATGGCTAACTATGCTTGGGTATCTTGGGAAAGGATGAGGCAAGTTTTCAGCTCAACCACTTAAACAGAATCCCACCAAAATACTAAGCCTTCCATTTACAGCTTCCTTTTATTAATAAAATGTGCAAACATATGATTGTCAAAGCAATGGTTTATTTGCTGTTCACAGGAGTCCCATTAATATTGTGCCAGTGGTAGCTTATGTATGTGTCAGAAAGCCATGCACTGAGCAAAAAATTCTACATATTTAAGATCTCTAGCTGACTTTATTATTATTTTTTTTCTTAGCAGATTAGAGAGAACCCATAGTTACTGATATGGTTTGCTGTAGCTAATCTCAGCAAGCTAATGGATGTTGCTCAGTGAAATAAACACCTCAACTCAGGATGGTACCATGTTAAAACAAACAAACAAACAAAAAAAAACCCAAAAAAAACCTGTTTCATAATTTTTGGAAGACTGGGATCTCCACCAGCAGGCCTTAAAGGTCACAGCCGTTCATTAACAGCAGTTACAGTTTCCTACTACTTGCTCTAGAAGCAGGTTCTCAGCAGGTGTGATTCACCACTGCTCTATCATACAGCAGCATGAGCACAGCTTGATAAGACAAATACAACATCCATCTTATATCAAGGTATACCTTGAAATGGCAAGCAGTTAGAAAAATTGCAGAACAAAATTGCCCATAGCTTGTCCCTTTGTCCATTCTCACTTCTCTATTTTCTGAGGTCCTACCTGGTGCTGCTTCAGGAGTTCTCTGCTGCTGCTACTGTCCATTGATAAGCACCTTTGTGTAATACCCAGACAGCCCATACGTAGGGAGGCCAAATGGCAGCATGATTTTGTATGTAGCCTAAGAAATACAAAGGCATATGGGAAAGAGAAGGAAGAGGCAGGTTAGTCCCTGCCCAGTCCCAGCCTGGAGCCCCTGTTCCAGCTCAGCCTCCACTAGACCTTCTCTGGTGGCTATGGACATGGCAGAGGCCCCACTCCTGTGCAGGGGGAAAGTGTGCCGGTTTGTGCCCATTGTCTCTTGTCCTGCCCACAGGCACCACTGAACAGAGCCTGGCTCCGTCTGTTCTGCACCTTCCTTTCACATATTTATAGACACTGATGGGGTATTTCCCCTGCACCATCTTTCTCTCCTGCAGGCTGAGCAGTCCTGGCTCTCAGCCTCTCCTCACAGGAGAGGTGCTCCAGTCCCCTCACCCCCTTAGTGGCCCTCCACTTCAGGTACTGGGCAGCCCGAACTGGAAGCAGTATGCCAGGTGTGGCCTCACCAGTGCTGAGCAGGGGGGAAGGGAACACCTGGCAGCACTGTACCTCATGCAGCCCAGGATACCATTACCCACCTCAGCAGCAACGGCACGTTGCTGACTCATGTCGGTGTCCACCGGGATTCCCAGGGCCTTTCCTGCCAGGCTGCTTTCCAACTTGCCTGGGGTTGTTTCTCCCCAGGTGCAGGGCTGTGCACTTCCTCTTGTTGGGCTTCATGGGGTTCCTGTGAGCTGACTTGGAGCATCAGTAAGTAAAGATGAGATAAGGTGTGCTGTGTTGGGACATGCTAGTTAGTCCTGCCTGCTATTCTTAGAGCCGCACTCATTTGCAGGTGTGGTCGAATTAGTGGCTTATCTGAACAGAAACAAAGCTCTTCATCTGTCCTGCCACCTTCTTTCATATCCATCTGAATTCTCCCCAGCTAAGAGGGGGTTGTCTTCTGTCATCTGAACCTCAAGGCACAGCCAGCTGTGACATTCAGAAATTAGCACGCTGCATCTGGACGGACACAAGTGGCATCGAGTCAACTGCAGGTCAGCAAACAAAACAAAAATAGGAACATTTGAAAAAACTCATTTTGGCAACAATGATCTTGGAAGGGTACTGGTGACAAGTTAAGAGGAAGCATTTTCAGATAGCAACATGGCTCCCAAGCCAGGAACATTGTTGTATGTTACAGCCATAACAGGATGATATCTGAGGAATTTACTTAACAACAGAAAAGCAAAAATTCAGTCTTTGAAAAAAAATCATTCTGATCACATAACAATCACATATGTTTCGATTAACCAGGAAATATGAAGAAATGCAACTCTTACGTACACTTCCTCATTGCCAGAGACTATCATACGAAAAATATCCTCTCAAAATGTCATTTTGAGCTGGGAGAACCTGGGGGAAAAAAAAAAAAAAAAAAAAAGAAAAAAGGAAGAAGCACAGCATGAAAACCAACCAACCAACCAACCAAACAGACCTTGAAATATCATTGCAGCCCAGAAGCAGGCTACAGTACTTAGCATCTTTCAGTAAGATTTGAAAACATAATATGGACCCAATTGCCAGAAAGACATATACCTTTTGCAAAGTTTTCAACACCTAAATATTAATAAAAATACCTGTTGTAGTCTTCCTCATGTATATGTTGTGAAAAATTGTGGTCTAAACATTGTTCCAATACCACAGAATCCTTTCGAAGATTGCTGTTCCCATACCTATGAAGTAAGGTCAAATATTCACACCTTCATTGTTTCCACAAATAGAAAGTGTCCACAGGAGCTGCAGACTGACTGCACTGTGAAGGCAGGGGCATGGAGACGAGCTCTAAATCCCCTGCAAAGGGGGCCATTAAGAAGCACACTGCAGAGAGATGGATAGCGAACCCCTGGGACTCAGAGAGTTTGTTTGCTGGGGTACAGTGCTGTGTATAAATAAGGGCTTCCAGGCTTCAGCTAAAATACCCCCACAGTGCTTCACTGATCCATGCAGATGTACTATATTGAGTCAGTAAATCCAGAATCACTGGCCTCTTTTTAACTTAGCCATTCGTTCCCACAGCTTGGGATGATCTGTGCTAGTTTTAGCTTGTCTTTTACATATCCCCCTCCACCCCCATTTACTCTAGGCAATACAGCTGACTGCAAAAAGAGCATCTCTGCCAGTGTCTGTCTTCTGGTGTACAGACAAAGCAAACATGATACTAACCAGAACAGCAGGAAGTACCACAAGATATTCATATATGTTATGAAAACAGATGGTTATTGCTGTGCTGGGAGGGGCAGTATTGCTTACTCTATAAGCAACCATAAGTGTGGGGGCTGCTTTTCATTTTCCTAAGTCTTCCTTGTCATCCTTGCTCTGTTGCCTACCAACTAATCTACTTCATGCGTAAACTATTAATCAGCAGTTATAACATTCATTATGCAGTTGACTGTCTTTATCTAGACACTATTTTCATTTGGAAAACAGTTTCCATTAGAAACACATTCTTAGCAGAATTACCAAAAAGACTTTGCAATCTTTCAAATAGGCATTGGGGCATGGTGTAATGATTTCCTTGCATGGTAATAATGTCAGAAGTTCAGTCTGTGAAGAAAGTATTCTCCATTTTGGAGACTTAGCTGACTAAGTGATTATTAAAGAAAGGAATGTAGTAAAAGGGATGAAATTTTCACAGACTTTTAAAGTAACATTTTGGATCGTGATTCTATTCCCTACTCCCCCTCTAACTGTCAGGGATATATGTGTGTATATATATATATATATATTTTTTTTTTCTGGTGTACAAAGATGGGAGGCTGACAATGCCAGGGGTAGAGTTTCTCTTTTTATTCACAAAAGTTTACAACACAAGTAATGGCAAGTTTTCAACCCACACAGTCCTATCAAGTCAGACTCTTCATTTAATTAACGTTAGCCTGAAAAAACATTAGGTAGCATGAACCTGAATGTTAAAAACTAGTAGAAGAGTTTCTATCTGGCAAGTAGCATCAGTATTACTTATGTCAGTTAGTGTGAAATAAGGAATTATTAGTTTATTTTGTCTTGATTCTGTGGTTAAATATCTCGTTACCCCAGATGAGAATTTCACTGCCACAAACAAGAAGGCAGCAAGGTTCTAGTGAGGTACTTGACTCATGGGGCTTGAACGCAACCTTAGCTAAGCAGTAAAGGTTCAGTACATAAATACAGGTTGAAGGATATTGATTTACCTGAAAAATTAGAGAGTTATTCTAGGGTTATGTAAGCATCTCTGGATTATTAGAGAAGGATGTTTCAGCCCTCTGTTACCCAAGGCTTGGCTTTGGTATGATCAAGCACAGATCAGTTGTTTGAACAGAATAATCATTTAAGTGATGGTTGTTTAAGATTACTGTGTTACCGAGTAAACCCCCTGCCTAGGTAGATGAATTGTAGGTCTGGCCTCCCTTTAAACCAGAAGAACTGCACTTGAACTTGAAACTGGCATAACATTTTATTTCTCAATCTTTTTGTGAAGGGACTGTTTTTGCACGAATATTGCACGAATATTATGTGATTCTACATCTCTGCAGTGTGCTGACCTCAAATACTGTTCTTATTTCTCATCTCAGAAAAATACAGTGTGATTGCAAAATATACCTACAGGGAGATGAGCACAGCCAAAGATATATTACAACGTCCACACAAAAGAACAGACTATATCAAAACTTCTGACTAGAGTGAACTGAAAGATAATATACTATAGGTCTATAAAATTGCTTCTGACATGGAAAAGCAAATAACCACTCCCTATTTGCCTCTCTCTTATGATAGGAGAACATGAAGACATTAAATAAAACAGATGTGCCATTTTCAAAACAAAAGGAGAGACTTTTCTATTCTGTGAAACGTCTTGCCATAAAATACAGTGGATGTTAAAAAGATTGTACGAGTTTACTCAGCCACTGGGTAAAAGATACAGAAGAGGAATTCTTTAAGGGCTTATTACGTATAGATGGTTTTGTCAGGAACTTGTCCCATTTCCTCTCCAGTATAAGACGCCCTTACCTGCAGTACTGTACAAGCGTAGGGTATAGTAGAACAGGACCTGGAGACTGAGCACTGTCACTGTTTTTTTCATATAAGGTAGCTATTTGAATTTATAGTCCAGACTTTGATATGATGTGTTGCGCTGTGGCAGAAAACTGCATATACAGAAATCTATATCTTAAGAATGCAGTTGTAATTTGTTAATAATTACTTTAAAATATTAATAGGAATGGATTCTTACAGGCATGCTAGCAGCTTTAAGGACAGCTAAGATACCACACTACCACCTACAGTGGTAGTGAATACACTGTCAGTGTTAAAAAGATGGCAAAAAAAAGCAAACAACCAAACAATTATTATTTTTTTTTTCCTAAGGAAAAAATACAGTGGCTTGAATACTTCAGTTCCAATTAATGAACTGACACTACTGAATCTAACTTTCATGGTATCATATTAAGGAAATGGAAATTAAAAAGATCAGCAGAGAAGCAACAATGGCTACTCTTGCCCTCCCTAGAAAACAGGCCATTGTTGTTGTTTGTTACATATGTAGTTTCATCTCATGGAATGCTTTGATCAAAAGTGGCTGTAGCAATGGTGAGTGGAGGAGTTATATAACTGGTGCCTCTTCCTCCCTTCCTGAAAATTAAGTCTTCCATTTTCTGTAGTATCCTCTGTAACAATAGTTGGTTTAGAACCTTGTTCGGATTGGAAGGGACCTTAAAGATAATATAATTCCAACCCCCTGCCATGGGCAGGGACACTTCCCACCAGACCAGGCTGCCCGAAGCCCCATCCAGCCTGGCCTTGAACACCTCCAGGGATGGGGCAACCTGTGCCACTGCCTCACCACCCCCACAGTGAAGAATTTCTTCCTGATATCCAATCTAAATCTGCCCTCTTTTAGTTTAAAGCCATTCCCCCTTGTTCTGTCAGTACACTTCCTAACAAAGAGTCCCTCCCCAGCTTTCCTGTAGGCCCATGGAAGGCAGCTGTAAGGCCTCCCCAGAGCCTTCTCTTCTCCAGGCTGAACACACAAACACACACGTAGCACACACACTACTCCTGCTCTTGCCTGTCATTCAGAACTGGAGTCTCTGATGCATTCATGGCAAAGGGTGGTTCAAACTTACGTTGGGATCAAGTTGCCATCCTTGTGGTGTACTTTTAAGGCACTCCTTGAACTGCCCAACCATCTCTTGCACCCCCACCATCATGAACGTTCCTGGCAGATAACCCAGGAATTCTGTAGTTGATTTCTCCTTTGAACTAGGCTCCCTCCTATATTTACATTGAATATAAGCCAGAATCTGGAGGTGTTTATCTGAATTCTGGTTATGCATTTTCTAAGGCCGCTTAGAAGAGCTGGGCAAAATAGACTGTAATTAATAAATTAAATATTGCTCTGGTGTACATAAAGGAAATAAGAGAAGCCCTGGGAACTATGGGCTGACAATGATGAAATAGTAGCTCACCTTCAATAGAACCCTACCTGAGAAGCTTTCATAGACTTGAAGAAAAGACTTTTATGGATTTATACACGTGAGTGTCTTCAGAGCACTGACACGTGCATACAAGAAAGAGTTAGGCAGATGTAGACTACTACAAACTCAGGAAGAGTGTACAAGCCTCTAAAGGCAGATATACTCCATGGAATAGCGGAGTCACTCACTAAGTCAACTAATTTAAAAAGCAGCAATGTTGAAATAGATTGGAGTCTACTGACCTGGATTTGTAATTGTTAGCCTACAGGAATAGTGAAGAACCTCCGTAGCCAATTATCAGTTTTCTGCTACACACTTTCATCCCTCCATGCACATTTATTTTTGAAATTCTTTAAATGGTAAAGCATAATAAATAACACTCTGACAAGGAGCATGTCTGCCTGCTGATGCAGCTGTTTCCTGTAAAGTTTATTTGTTTTCCCCAAACCTCTGTATTTTCTGAGGCATAATTGTTTTGTTGTTAAAAATGAGGTAAGCAGCAAAAATAAGGCTTATTGATCTAAGTAAGAAAAGTGGCCAACAGTATGACTCAATTTATAAAATGAATTTGTTGTCACCAAAGGCTTCCAGATAACAGTTAATTCCGACATATATATATATAGAAAGTTATATATATAGAAAGTTATCACTAGTCTAGTGCGATATATATATATAGAAAGTTATATATATATAAAGTTATCACTAGTCTAGTGAAAGTACGTTAGAAGTCTTCAGTTTTAATTTTCTCTCTGAAGTAATAGAAGATGCCACTGGCCCTATCAATAACGCAGTTTAATAAAACATTAACAGAGCAGAAATGGAAAGACTTGAACAATATTTTTCTTTAACATGTTTTCCTTCATGAATAAGGGATTTCTTACTAGCATGGGGTTTCCACTTTCAGTAGCATCACCTTCCACTGGGTGCTTCATTTTGGAGAGGAACGTTACCAGAGAGCAGCAGAAACAGAAGTGCGCTACAAGAAAAGACCAGCCAGGAGCACGGGGTGAACCTTCTAACTGGGTACAGTCACACAGTAACTGAACAGGGTTGTGTTGGTGATAATGATCACAAACTGTCAAATGACAGTCTCTAAAAAAAAACAAACAACAAAGTAATGATTAGGTTCATTGTCCAGCTAGAGACACCATTCAGGAACACTGGATGAAGGACCACAAACAGGACTACAGCATAGGTCTGATGCCTATCCAGAAAATGGAAAGAAAGCTACCTACAACACAGGCCCACTAGCTATTCAGGAAAACCACCCAATAATCCAGCAAAGAGCTGATGGTCACTCAGGGCCAAACTTAAATGGGGCTCCTGGGCCCATGGGCAGGTTCCAGGTTCCAGGTGAGGCTGGCCTGGGCAATTAAAGCCAATTAGTGCAATCAGGGCCCTGACAGATACTAGCGAATCATACCCAGCAGGAAAGAGAGAAACCAAGTTTTTGGATTTGACGGTCTCTGGTTTGCACTGAAAATCACCAGGAAGTTTCTCAGTCTCACTGAAATCCCTGTCTGTCTCGCAATACTAATATTCTTAAAACAAACACCTACTCTTTAAACTTAGGGAAAAATCAGGTTTTGTCACAGTGAGGTCAATAATAAAATTCCCATTGCTCTCAGTGGGGTCAGGGTTTTACCTTGCCGTTTCTTTTCCTAAGCTGCTGTTTTGAAGTCCAACACGGTAATAAAAATAATTAGAGGAAGTGCCACAGACTCTCTATCCTCCTATATCAGTGCATTTTATACTCTCTACTTTGACCCTTGTGTCAGGCTAATGGCGCTCTGATTAAGAGTCAGATAAACCTGCTCCAGAGCACATCAATATCACTCCCTTTTGGCCAGAGGTCTGGGTCAGCAACGTGAGCATGAAATACGCCTTTCCTCCTGACCTGCCGATGGGAGAAATGTTGTGCTACTGTAGGGCTTGATGGTCCACGTTAAAGAAAGCCTAGCAAATGAACCTGGAGCTGTGGCCTCCCTATGGTAATTCTTTCTCCCCATATTGTTCGACTATCTTTATTGTGAACTTTTATTGGCAAAAGTTTTACTACATCTATTTGTGGAAATGAATAAATACTAGTAGTGTCTTCTTGTCAAAGCCTTGGGGATCTGTATTTTATTTTATTTTATTTTATTTTATTTTATTTTATTTTATTTTATTTTATTTTATTTTATTTCATTTTATTTCATTTTATTTCATTTTATTTTATTTTCCCATAAGAAGAATAAACATACTGTGACAGTGGGACTAACTACATGCCAAGAGAACACATGAAATGCCATTACCAGTATGTCAGCACTTTTAATGTTTTTCTTCTCTGAGGATCATCACTGTATGGTGTTCAGCAAGGAACTCCTCCTAAAACTGTCCTATGCTCTGCTCTCAGTGTTCCATGCACTCATCCGTCTCATAGCTAGGAACTATGGAACTGACACAACATGTAGGGTTTAGGTGTCTACCTAAATTTTGGAGTGAATGTATATGTGCACTAGCTGTCTGTCATTAGGAAGCTCTTCAGCTGACTATCCAGTACAGATGGGATTCAGCTGCCTAATCACATACATCTAGTGACTTTCTTGATGCCCCAGGATATTTCTTCTGGCAACTACTTGTTGTTCTTGAAGGGCATAGATCTTGTGCTCAGCCTCATGTGGTTCTGTTGTGGGTAACCTAAAGCATCTCAAATGGCCCTAGACACCTCTCTTTAGGAAACTGAATGCCTCTTTTAGTTGTCTAGCTTAGGATAAACTGAATTTCTCATTTCACTTTATTGACTGTATTCACTAGGTCTCTATTGATTACTCTGGAAATTTAAGATGGCCTGGCTTACAGAAGACTATAATTTTGGTGGCTTTCTGTGTGGAACTTACTCTTCATGCCCCTATGTAAGAGTTTCTAAATCTTCAGTAGTTCTATTAGTGTTTCTCAACATGCCCCAGATTATGGGCTACTCATTTGGGTCAGTTTGTTCTTCTAGTCACAGTATGTTAATTCAATCATTACCACCGAGGAATGCCAAAAATTTATTGAGTCTTAATGTCACTAGAATACTTTCTTAGGTTTATTCATATCATACATATTATTCTGTCAACTGTGTTTTCACAGTAGCAGCCTTATGTTAATAGACATATTAAAATAATAGGCATATTAATAATAAATTGATTGACTCTGTCAGTGTGTTGCTCTGAATAGCTTATTTGTGCTAATTTGTGAGGTGCTGAGGAATTAACAATAGTTGCACAGTCCCAGTGCAGGGTTTATCAGGGGTTGTTAATCTCTGAGACTCTTGAGAAGCTAATGATTTTGGGTAGAACAAAGGAAACACTCCTCTCCTGCTTTCCACTGGGAGACGAAACTCCTCCCTGAACACAAAAAGGAGAAAGACTTGCATTAACAATCTCCACCTCAGACTAGCTCTTAGCTCTGTTAACAAACAGCTAGATAGATTTATATTCCCATTCTGTTGTTACTCTACAGCTCAACAGAGCTTTGCAGTCGTGTGGAGGGGACAAGGTTTTTGTTTTTAGGTTTTATCTTTATTTCATTCTTCTCTCCCAAAAGAGGGAGTTGGCACACAGACAGCTGGACTCTGTTGTACAGAGTACTACTCTGTAGTAGATATATGGTACTGAACTTTATTGCTTGGAAAAATTACATATATTAATGTCACAGATCCCACAGCAATGCACATACACAGGGGACAAAATCTAAGCTTCACTGTGTAAATTTAATTTGATCATTTCCTGACTCGTGCTTGGCTGATACTAACCTGTTCACTTTCTTGTAATGTTAGTATTTATGGAGAGTATATACAAAAATAGACTATATATTTATATTTTAGCTATTTCATATTCTATTACATTCATTTCTCCTGAAAATCTATGGGTATAATTGATTCATGTTAAAAAAATACTATTTTTCTTTATCCATTAAGAAATCTAATCTTTGCTCATACACTCCAGACTTAATGAAATAAAGCAAGTAGAGGCTTTCTAGCATATAGCATAACAGCTGTATGAAAGTTACTTTTTTGCATGCATATAGGGGAGGCAGCAGCGGAACCATTTGCAGATATCAGCATCTATGGTGATTTTAGCAAGACATCCTTTTGGTAACAGTCTTTTCAAACTAAAATAGAGTTGACTTTCAAAAAAAGCAGATCCTGTTAGTTGCTTTGGGTGTTGTATGACACCTGGAATATTTTCTAGATCCTTTACAAATTTTACATCCTATTTCTGCCTGTTCAGCAATGAGCCATTCAGAACCACTCCTACCGTTTTAATGCTGCAATAGTTATTTAATGGTTATCACACGCCCCCTGCTTTCTTCCCCCTAATCCAGGAGGGAATTTCCAGTAGAAATAAAAGATTAAATTTCATTTTCTACCCTTTTTATCTGCTCTGTCTGCTTTCTCTTTCAGACAGGATTGATTCTGCTTGAGCCTTAAACTAACTTTCTGCTGGAGTACATTGGACCCTCCTATAGTCTTATGAGTAAAATGTTTCTCGTTTTCCTGTGCAATTTCTGAGAACAGCCAAAGTAGGAGATACACACTTAGCATCCAAACAAGGCCTGCATTATATGTGCACAAGATATGGAATAACCCCCTGACTTTTTTAGAGTTCAGCCTCCTGAGAAAAACTTAGCCTTTTGGTGGCCAATTCTCCCTTTGGAGGTGCAGGTATTTTCCTCTTAAGTCCTTAACAAAATCACTGGCAGTGTCATGACTGCCAATTCTAACTGTAATGTTTTTATTAGAATTTTGAACAACTTGATCAATCATGAGAGAATAATATTGAAATCTGTGACTCATATGGATGGTAAGGGTTAGGTCTTGCATATGATCAAGGAGGAAGATCAAGGTGTGAGGAAATATTTTCCCTTTGGGTAGTAGCATGTATGAGTCCTTCCCTAGCACTCAGCCTTCTCCTATTGTTTAAGTGGATATTCTTTCTTAACTGAATACATGAGCATGTGCTTTGCTCAGTGGTGATGGATTTAAATGCTTGGTGGCACTGAAATCTACAAGAACAACTTAGCTTCTATATGCATTAAAAAATAAATAAAAAAAATTTGTCTGATTTGTTTCAAAGCAGAAATGGTTAACTAGAAAAACACAACGCAGCACCACAAGCTCTTTATATGCAAGTGCTTTAATGACCCCCAACTTTTAAAAATTTGTCAGACATAAAAGCAGTACTAATCCGATTAGTAACTGTGATTGAGTAAATCTACTGTAAAAATGGACCGTGCCCGGTTTTGAACATGATACCATGATGGTCATTTGAGAACTGCCACTGTGAAACATAAAAGTCTCTTTGATGGAACATTTATTTCATGAGTTAAAAAAAAAAAAAAAAAAAAAGGATAATATAGTATTGTTTGTTTTCAAAATCACTTGTAAAATTTTATTAGCCAAGGAACCAATATTCAAAGCAGCCAGGAAGAGAATAGCTTTGTGCAGTAAGAGTGAGATGAAAGCTCATCAGAGGGGAAATTAAGTGGTTCAGTCCAAAAATTGCGAGCTCTACTTCTTTTAGTTGCAGTGCCCCATAGGAATAAAAGGAAGGCAAGTATTTTGAAAAATATATTTGTTGAGTTGAAAAAGTCAGCACTCTGTTGTGTGGCCTTGGAAACTCTCATCAAGTTTTCTATCTGCCCTCCAGAATATTTCTGCATGTCACATTGGCAGTCACAGCTACTAATTTTAAAGCAGAGAAGCGTCTTCATTCCTTGGGGCTCACATGCACTGCAATTAGTCGTATTATAAAATGCCAAAAAATCTCTGGCAGCTAAAATAAAGTCCAGGGAAATGTCCACACCACTGATGAATGAGTTCCTTGAAAAGAAGTAGGGGTGGGCATGAGCCACGACATTTGGATTTAGATCCAGGTCTGGAAAACCTGGGGATTGTGTTTTGGCTGGGTCCATTACATATATATATATATATACATATATAGAAGGAGATCAGCAAAGACATTTGTACCCAGATTTGTGCTCCAGATTTCATTAACTATTTATTCTAAGTCCATGCACATACATGCACACATGCGGTTTACAATTGTTATCCAAACTTCGAATAGAACAATAAATAATAATGCATATAAAAGGTCTCATTTTTCATTCACCCACACAAAGCTGTATTTCCTTTCTAGTCAGAGTGTCTCAGAGATTGTCTTGAGTCATGATTGCTTGACCAACCCTTCTTGCTCTAACACTAATGCTCTATTTACCTAATTAAAAATTTGCTCAAACAGTTTTCATGGTGCAACATGCCAGCTAATGAGAGGAACCCCCCCCCCCCCCAAATATTGTCTTAAGACAGAAACTGCATTTTTTGCAGTCATGAGGTGCAATTTATCCACTCAGATGAAAAGTTTTCTATTTTTTAATAGAAATAATTATTCAGCTTATAATAAGAGTGTCTGCATTCTGTTTGCCAAAGTGAAAAAGCCATAATTTTTAGGATATATGGCAAGCTTCATTTATTGTGCAACAAGCCTCTAGCTTTGTGTTCAGTTTGCATTGCTGTATAGAAGGCAACATATCCGACCATTTGCGAAGAAGCGGTGAGGACATCCCTCCTGCTTTTTCCTTTGTGCCACTGCATCCGCAGCTGAGAGAGATTTGGCTCCAGACCTCGCTGTCCTGGTCCAACACCTTTTGACATCCCGGGCAGTTTCTGAACAACCACGATGTGGGACAGTAATTTTGGGGAAGCGAGGTTGTGCTTCACCCCTTGCATGCAGCTGAGGGGATCGGTACCTTGGGGCAGCTGGGGAGACCCAGCAGGAGCACTTCCTGGGATTTTTCCAAAGAGCATGCCTACTAATAAAGACATCTATAAAAGTTAAATGGGAGGCTAAAGGATGCTTTATGTAAACTAGAATACAATTTCTAAAGGTTAAATACCAGTCTTCTTTGTTCCCAACCCCTTAGCCCCAGCCCCACCAAGCTACATCTGTGGCACATATTTTTTTTTTTTCTAATTTGAATCATAACTGAATTTTCGCCAACAGTTCAACAGGTGCAAACTATAAAGACAAAAATAACTGTGTCACCAGAATGTCTTATTTTGATAATTTTCCTCATCAGATCCTGCTGTCACAGAGGCACTGTAGTGTTGCTCAGCTTATAAATATGGAACCAGGCAAAAAATTTCTCAGGGCTGAAAGAATGAATATTAACAAGGCAGATTAATGCCCAGAAAGACTTGCACATTACTCCTCAAGACCACAAATAAAAAATTAGTCCAATTACCTTCTTTTAAATATTATATGATCCACTCCATATAAACAAAATGAAAGAAACAGTGACTATAATGCACAGCTACTGGTATTCTACAAAGAAACATTGCTTGGATCCTCTGAATGTTAATTTCTGACAGAAATTCTCTATCAACAAATTTATGCATGTACACAAGAACACAAATATCATTATCAATTATCTGGACAAGGGGATTAATTACACCCTTCAGTAAGTTTGCAGAGGACACCAAGTTGGGCAGGAGCATTGATCTGCTTAAGCGCGGGAGGGCTCTGCAGAGGGATCTGGATAGGCTGGATGGATGGGCAAAGGCCAACAGTTTGAGGTTCAACAAGGCGAAGTGCTGGGTCCTGCACTTGGGGCACAAGAACCCCATGCAATGCTACAGGGGAGGTTTAGGTTAGATATCAGGAAAAATTTCCTCACTGGAAGGGTT